>NW_027528888.1:17997-22505 GCF_008692635.1 Crocuta crocuta
AAGTCACTTTCATTTAATAATTAGAACCAAAGTAAAATCTGTTTCTATTAGTAGATGTTTGTATTTAATGTAAAAACTTTATGGGGAAAAACAAGTCAGAATAATTACTTTTTGACCTTCCAATTCTGTTTTTCTAATCTTTAAGTGGTCTTAGAAGAGTACCATCAATGTGAATAAATATTTAAATGAATAATAAAACTTCCAAGATTGAAAAAGTTAAGTGTAGCATCAGAAATTTGTTTTTAAAAGCAACTTAACTGTTGCTACTTTTTGCCATGAACAAACTGAATAGAATCCAGAACACTATTTAGTAAAATGTAAAGAAAAGTTGTGTAGTAGTAATAATTCTATTTATACACAGCATAAACTAATGTACAGTATTGCATGTGAATGAGACTGCCTGGCTTTAAAATGAGATTTCTGCTTTAGGGCCAACATCTCCACAAATGTCTGTAGCAGGACTATCAGGGCAGGCCAACTTCCTTATGATGTCGCATTATGTGCTGGTTCTTTTCCGAAGGTCGTCGGAAGCCCTTCTTGCAGTACTCACAACGGTGAGGATAGTCTTTCGTATGAATGGAGATAACGTGCCGTTTAAAGCCTGAGGCGTCTGTAGTGCTATACTCACAGTACTCACACTGGTACACTTTCCTGCCACTGTGTGTCTTCATATGCTTTTTAAGCTCATTCTGTTGCCTAAATCCCTTTCTACATCTCTTACACCGAAATGGAAGATCTTTTGTGTGAACTGAGAGAATATGGCGACTCAGAACAAACGGATCTGCAATCTTAAAGTCACAATGTCTACACTGGTGCATTTTTTTACCCTTGTGGGCAGCCACGTGTTTCTTGAGTTCAGAAGGCCTGTGAAAGCCTTTATCACACATGTCACACTTATGGGGGTAGTCCTTCGTGTGGACTGAAATTATGTGTCGTTTCAAGTCGCTCGAGTTTGAACTCTTGTGGTCGCAGTGCAAACACTGGTGTGTTTTGCTCTCCTGGTGGATAAGAGCATGTTGCTGCACCTCTTTGGTATCTGAGAAAGTCAGAAGACAGATGTCACACTTGAATGGCATCTCTTTACTATGCTTAGTTTTTACATGTGTTTTCAAGTTAGAAGAATCTGCGGACTTATATTCGCAGTACTGGCACTGGTATGGCTTCTCCCCAGTATGGATTCGCATGTGCTTTTTGAGCTCTGACGGGTGACGGAAACCTTTACCGCACTCCACACAAATATGAGGAAAGTTCTTGCTGTGGACCGCCAAAAGGTGGCGATTCAACAACCCTTGTTCAGCTGTCTCGTAGTCACAGAATTTACACTTGTGCATTTTGTTGCCTCCTTTTTCCTTATGCACCATTTTATGAGTAAACAAAGCCCCAGCATGAGAGAAATGCTTCCCACACTCATCACATTCGATGGCCTTCTCAGCCTTGCTGGTCAACTTGTGGCTCTCCAGGTGGTTGTGTAAACTTATCTTCTTGTTGGTAGTGTAATCACAGTCAGTACAGCGGTACTTCTTCTTGGTAAGGTGTTCGGGATGGTTTTTCATATGCCTTTTCAAAAAACCTCTCGACTTAAATTTNCCTCTTTGGTATCTGAGAAAGTCAGAAGACAGATGTCACACTTGAATGGCATCTCTTTACTATGCTTAGTTTTTACGTGTGTTTTCAAGTTCGAAGAGTCTGCAGACCTATACTCGCAGTACTGGCACTGGTACGGCTTCTCCCCAGTATGGATTCGCATGTGCTTTTTGAGCTCTGATGGGTGACGGAAACCTTTACCGCACTCCACACAAATATGAGGAAAGTTCTTGCTGTGGACCGCCAAAAGGTGGCGATTCAACAACCCTTGTTCAGCTGTCTCGTATTCACAGAATTTACACTTGTGCATTTTGTTGGCTCCTTTTTCCTTATGCACCATTTTATGAGTAAACAAAGCCCCAGCATGAGAGAAATGCTTCCCACACTCATCGCATTCGATGGCCTTCTCGGCCTTGCTGGTCAGCTTGTGGCTCTCCAGGTGGTTGTGTAAACTTATCTTCTTGTTGGTAGTGTAATCACAGTCAGTACAGCGGTACTTCTTCTTAGTAAGGTGTTCGGGATGGTTTTTCATGTGCCTTTTCAAAAAACCTCTCGACTTAAATTTCTTCCCACAAATCATGCAGGGATAGACAGTCAAGGGATGTCCATCAGGGCCAATAATTATTGCTAAGGAAGGAAAAAAAAAGGAACATGAGTGATCAAACCAAGTTCTGTTTTGGTTTCTTCAAGCATTTAAAGTGTGCGTTCTGAACATTATGCAGCAAGTGTTCCTACATTAAGCTATCTGCTACTTAACATTCCTTCTGCCAGTTTTCAATGTAAGAGATAGGGCAACCTCATCATAAAGAGAACCCTGGTCTGAAAACTTCATTCAGGCTGACTAGGGCAACCTCAGCCCCTCCAGTTTGAAAAAAATCAGTCAATAAATCTGTAACTCCTACCAACTAATGACTGAAGCTCTATCAATCAGAAGAAAATTATTCATAAAAATAAAGTTTCGTAATCACAGCTCCTGCTTTGGGGTTTCCAAAAAACCTAATTTGGTATCAACTTAGTGTAGAACTTAAACCCACCTATGAGAATTCTCCTATGCAAACTGCCATACACGAATAGACAGGAATAGGTCATGTGAACTCAAGTACTCTCCTCCTGCTCTGTAAAGTACGCCCGCTTCATGCTAACAGAATCAGATTCTTTGTATTCCTTCCGTTTTTAAAACAGTTAATGCCTGCAACCTATCTGAGGGATTTCTTCTCATTTCCACATAAAAATCACCCACGGTGTGAATTTCTCTCCCATTCGTGTTCGATCTTTTCCTTATTTCTTTTTATCCCAGGAAATCATTCATGAATATCACTGAATTCTTAAAATGATATTTTCAAATTCAGTACAAAGAAGCTACATGTGGTCTAGCAGCTAAAATGCCATCACAACACCTCCGTGGATACACGCTAGAGTTTCCTCTGAGAGCTCGCAAAGCACGCTGCGCTGTGGAACTCATGTGCCCTCACCTGTTTGGTACTGCCTGGAATCAGGTCTTCTCCTTTTCTTTGGTTTTTGTTTAGCCAGTCTGCCGAGCCCAGCAGACTCATCTATGTGCAAGAGGGCACCTGCAGTGCCATTCCGGTTTTCAATGCCATCAGAATTATTACCTAACAATGTGCATTAAAAAACAAAATTATACAGTATTCTTTATAAAGAATTAGGGATTCTTTATTAACTACAACAAAAGCCATGATACTCATGAATGACAAATTTCCTATTTAGGTACTGGGCTTTAAGGGCATATTTATATATAAGAAAAAAGGAAAAGCCTAGCTTCCAACTGTTGTAGCATCTTGCACCATGAACTCCCTCAATGACCTTCAAAATTGTGAACTTATGATCCAGATATACTCAAGATAAAAACTTCACCTTGAAAGCTTATTTTTTTCTAACAAAATAAAGGCATAAAGGAAATTCATATTAAAAATAATTAATTAGGTCAAAAGCATATCAAAGATCTGCAGATTAAATCACTGTTCTCTATGTCCTTAAATCACTGTGGTATTTCCTATTTCTGAAACACAGAAACCATTTGTTACAATAAATTCATGTTTAAGAACCATGCAATCTTTTAAATTACTATGTATGTGACTCACCATAAGCTGCTGCCCATGCTATTGGCATGAAGGTTTTGATTTCGTTGTCATCCATTTGCTGTTCATGCACAGCAGCTGCTGCTGCTGCTACAGCAGCATCCTCCTCTCCTACTATCACTTCCATATAAACTTCATCAGCAATTTCAGCAACATCTAATCAGAAAATTAGAGCTCTTTAATGACCAGGTTTACAGATACCAGATGATATTTTGGTTTGGGGAGACCTGGGTGTGTTGATCAAATAAGCGTCTTACTCTTGATTTTAGCTCAGGTTCACGGGTTCAGGCCCCACGTCAGGCTGGGCGCTGACAGTGCACAACCTGCTTGGCATTCTATCTCCCTCACTCTGCCCCTTCCCCATCTCAAAATAAAATAAACATTAAAAAACTTCAGTGTGAATTCACACAAACAGAAATGAGGTTCAGATGGTACATACCAACAACATTACTTCACACAGTAAACATTCTGTATTTGCTGAATGAACCATTCCTTTCTTGGCTTTCACCATAGTTGGTTTTAAGTGACATCCTAAGCAAACACTAACAGTCACTGATGTTCTTCTTTGGCACACAGCAGAGCAATAGCTCTACTAGTATGTTTATTTTCTTCAAATACTGGTTATACTTTTAAAAAATTAAAAGTATACAGACACATTGGGGCGCCTGGGTGGCTTAGTCGGTTAAGCGTCTGACTTTCGCTTAGGTCATGATCTCACGGTTCGTGGGTTCAAGCCCCGCATCGGGCTCTGTGCTGACTGCCAGCTCAGAGCCTGGAGCCAATTTCAGAGTCTGTATCTCCCCCTCTCTCTCTGACCCTCCCCTG
>NW_027528888.1:22839-25837 GCF_008692635.1 Crocuta crocuta
CTTAAATCCTCATCTTCTTGTTGACAATGATTGACAGTCATATACATCATCTTTTCCCTTGGCACTCGAATACTGCTATTTTGATCAAGTAATTCAACTCCATGGTCATTCTCAGGCTCACTCTCCACAATATCTACGGTACCACCTATCAGGGAATATGACAACTCTGAAAATTTATCTGAAAACTTCAATTCCATCCATTCAACTTACATTTTATATCCTTTTCTACTGCTACAATGAAATTCGTGTTTAAAAGTTATCTTCAGGGGTGCCTGGATGGCTCAGACGGTTAAGCGACCGACTTTGGCTCAGGTCATGATCTCAGAGTTTGTGGGACGGAGCCCCGCATTGGGCTCTGTGCTGACAGCTCAGACCTTGGAGCCTGTTTCGGATTCTGTATCTCCCTTTTTCTCTAACCCTCCCCTGCTCACACTGTCTCTCTTTCTCTCAGAAAGAAGTAAAAACATTAAAAAAAAAAGTTACCTTCAGAAAGGTTTCAAATGTACTCAATCTAAATCACTAAAAAGTAATCAGATTAAAGNCGACAGCTCCAAGAATTTATCTGAAAACTTCATTTCCATCCAGCTACTACATTTTATATACTTTTCTCCCGTTACACGGAAATCCTTGTTTAAACGTTATCTTCAGAAAAGGTTTCAAATGTTCTCAATCTAAACCACCCAAAAGTCACTGGGTTGAAGCAGCTAATCAGGATGTAGAATATGCTGAAGCTTTCCGCTTACCTAAGTCATCCTCTCCAGGGTCGGCTTTAAAAATGTACACCTTGATGACTTCAGGACAAGTGCCATCCACTTTACAAGGATCGATTTCTGACTCTAAGTCCATGGTCATTCCAGAGGAAGCACCATGTTCTATTTTGCCAGCATCATCCACTAAAAAAAGAATACATACATCATAAATAATAGTAATAGATACTCAAATAAATAAAATATTACCATTTTCAAAAGTCCTTTTAAAAATATCATCACTAGGGGTGCCTGGATGGCTCACTTAAACGTCTGACTCTTGCCTTCTGGTCCAGTCATGATCTTACAATATGTAAGACTGAGCCCACACCGGGCTCTGTTGTGACAGCATGGAGCCTGCTTAGGATTCTCTCTTGCAAATTATTGAATGAATGAATGAATGAGTGAGTGAATAAATATTAACAAAAAAAGATATATAATCTCAAATTTGACTCATATAAAATAGGATGATTTTACTTAAGTAGAATATTCAACAAATACATTTTGTAAATCATCTAAAAATGGGATGAAATACTAAGATAATTATTTCAAATTCCTGGTAACCTTTAAAATTAACAAAGATAATTAAATATATATTTTATCTTTAAATACACAAATATCCATAAGGTAAAAAGGTTATTATATTCTTAAAGATCTTGGAAAGAATGTCCTACTAATAAAAAATCAGCAAACACTGGTCTTAATACATTATCTCAGCACTATCTCAGTGTTCACTGAATATTACTTGCTCTTATCTGTTTCAATTGAATTGTATTTTTTTTTAAATAGCAAAATAGGTTTTTCAGAAAGGTACATAGCAATGGTCAATGTAAATTATATATTAAACTGTTTAAACATAAAACTACACATACACATACATGTTTTATACATATACATAAAACATAGTTAAAGACACACTTGAGTTCACAAAACTAATTAGTCAGGGTCACTGCAGGCAAATGCAGCAAATGTATACTTAAACATATAGTATTCTCATATAACTTAATAAAGGTAGCTTGTTTTATGTTTTGAAAAAAAAAGGTACCCTTATATACCAATAAAGACATATATGACATACACAGTAGAGATTCAGGTGATATAGAACAAACATTCCATATTTTAATCATAAAGTAGATAAGGAAATACAGTATTATGCTTAGCATTTGGAAGATTAATACAAGTAAAAAACAACATCTCAAAGAATGAGACTCTGGATTGCAATAAATACCAAAAATATAATTCCCATATAATATGATCTTTCATCCACTGCTATCCCCTTATGGCCATCTTTGGCACAAGTAAAAGTGTGGCAAAGATTAATGAATGAAAACAGCCAATACAATTAAAATTCTCACATAAGCTCGATTTACAGATGTTGACTGTATTAGAGAAAGACTGAAGAAACGGTCTGTCTGTTCTAGGTACAAGTGGCTTAGCTGCCACAGCTGAGGACCAAGCAGAGAAGAACAGAACCAAAGTTCCCCTTTCCCCAAAATACTGATTCAGTTTTCTTTAATTCACCCATCAACGGTTCTCATTACCTTTTCAGTTCCCTTTATGGTTTTCCCATGCTAGATATATTTTACCCTTTTAGTTGGATGTTTCTATTAATTCATTTGACAATGTATTACAACTATAAATAAGACTTCGGTAAGTATTGGAGATACAAATGTGAAAAAAGTTGTGGATTAAAAATCCGTAACCCAACAAGAAGGGACGTAGATGTAGGGATAGGGGAACTAGATAATGTGGATTAAGGAGTCCACTTGTCATGGTGAGCACTGGTGGTTGTACCCAAGCACTAAGTCAACATACTGTACACCTGAAACTGGTATTACACTGTATGTTAACTGGAAAATATGTTTTACTTAACACTGTATGTTAAATAAAAATCAAAAAGTGACATAATAAAAAAAGTATGTAATCCAGTGGGAAAACAGACATTGAATGGATGATTATTTTAAAATGTCAGAAAATTAATAAGATAGCTACCATTTATTAAATGATTAGTATAAGCACTTTGTGATGCTTATAATAAGTAATGAAGGAGATGTTAAAATACCATCAACATTTTACAGTAGTTCAAAGAAAATGTTGCAGTTTAGAAAAGTTAAATGTTTATATGAGGTCACATAGCTAGCAACTTGCAAAGTGAGAATTCAAAACAAAATCTGTTAAGAGTTATAAGTAACCTTAATCAATTTTTGGAGTTTTCAGAAATGTATTCTATATAACATCTGATAAAGCAAATG
>NW_027528888.1:26076-26385 GCF_008692635.1 Crocuta crocuta
TCTATAAGTAGAGAGCAGATGAACATAAACATGCCTCAAACATAATTCAGCTAGGGCTGTGGTAATAGTTATGACCATTTAAGTTTACATCTTAATTTTTCTTCTTTTTTTTCCTTTTTTTGGGATAAAGTAAGCTCTATCCCAAACATGGATTTGAACTCACAAGCCCGAGATTAACAGTCACATGCTCGACAGACTGAGCCAGCTAGGCTCCTTCATCTTAAATTCTTAAAACAGTGGCTAACAAAGACAGAAGTTAGATTTTGACATTCTTGAAAGAAATCTGCAAATTCCTCAAATTCTTTATTA
>NW_027528888.1:26465-26966 GCF_008692635.1 Crocuta crocuta
TTTATTATTATTATTATTATTAAAGTGTATTTATTTCTTTTGAGACAAAGAGAGAGAATCAGGGAGAGGCAGAGAAGAGGGAGAAAGAGGCTTTTAGGCAGGCTCTATGCTCATAGCAGAGAGTCTGATGTAAGGGTTGATCTCATGGCTTGAACCATACGATTGTGACCTGAACTGAAACTGGACACTTAGCCAACTGAGACACCCAAGCATCCCTCACATCAAATTCTTTAAAAAGATTTAAAAATTTGTGGTGTCTAGATGGCTTAGTCAGTTAACTGCCTGAATCCTGATTTGGGCTCAGATCATGATCTTGTGGTTTGGGAGTCTGAGTCCCGCACTGGCCTCTCTGCCTCAATTATTTCTCTCTGCCCTCCACTGCTGGCATTCTCTGTCTCAAAATAATCATTTAAAAAAATCCAAAAATTACTTTTTTCTAATCAAATTCTTACACAGAATTAATTATAAAGAATATTAAGGATTTATTACTTAAAACCCTAC
>NW_027528888.1:27366-29310 GCF_008692635.1 Crocuta crocuta
CAAGACATTCCCATCCCAATAAATTCCATGAACAAAATTGCTTCAAACAGCATCTACAAATCTTACAAACACAGAAAATCTTACTCTGGCCCACAGCAATAACACAGGACAAGCACAAGCACAAAGTCAAGAAGGAACACTTGCAGTGGCTCAGAGTAACCTTGAGGTCACTTGCTTATATTCTTGGTTAAAGTGTTTTATAGATGCTATATGGAATCAGATTCAAGTAGAGTGAGGATTCTATGAAGATGTATGTTCATAAGAAGTTTAAAATGCAAAAACAGAACAAAAGAGAAGTAGTCAGAATGATCAAAGAGACACCTATTTCACCAATAAAAACATGTAAATATGCTGATAATCTGAAGGAGTAGTATTAAGTATGAGGCTAGAATTAGAGGACATGGTATATTATGGGGTCAGAGTGTCAGAATGGGAGATGAAATGAGGAGGAAAATAATTCTTAAGAAATTTTCCTCAAGCATTTAAGAAGAAACACACTATTCTTTTTGACACCAGAGGACAGATCAATAGAAACGATAGTTAAGAGAAGAGAGTTAAGATAGGAAAGCAAGAAAACATATACATAGAGAGAGAGAGAGAGAGAGAGAGACAGCATGAGCAGAGGAGGGTCAGAGAGAGAGGGAGACACAGAATCCGAAGCAGGCTCCAGGCTCTGAGCTACCTGTTGGCACAGAGCCGGATGCGGGGCTCGAAGCCACAAACTGTGAGATCATGACCTGAGCCGAAGTCAGACGCTTAACCAACTGAGCCACTCAGGCGCCCCAAAACATTAAAAGAATTTTAAAAAACAAAGTGTATTTATTTTGAGAGAGAATGCAGGAAAGGGGCAGACAGACAGGCTCTGTCAGCGCAGAAGCTGATGAAGGGCCTGACATCAAGAACCTGGAGGTTATGACCTGATCCAGAATCAAGAGTTGGGGGTTCAACTGACTGAGTCACCAAGGCATCCCACTGTGGTTTTTATATATATGTAAAAGAAGGAACAGAAGAATGAACATAAATGTTTACAATGAAAATTATAACATGTTATTTTTAAGCAAAAATATTTAAACAAATTCAACAAAACCAGTTTAAACCCACAGATGATCATTCTATCTATTCCCTTAGACACCCTTCTAATTACTAAACCCCATTCTCATTTTATCACACTGGTTTACAGAAACTACAAATCTTGCTAATATAATTTTTGTCTTCACACATAAGTATATGCAACTAAATCTGGATTTAATACAATGATTAGATCTCATTTTTAATACTTGTCCATAAACCATGAATGGATTCTATTTCATGTTTTCTTCTCAAAACTGTCTCTCCGTTGATCTTAATTCTATTTCCTTGAAAACTGAAACATTATAAAACACAATCCTCTTAATTCCACTCCTCCCCACTTGCCAAAAACTAAGTCCATAAATTGTCTTCACTGCATGTTACTTCAAACTAATTGTGTCCCTCTTACTTAAAACCAATCTCTCTGGAGCACCTGGATAAGCAGTTAGTTAAGCATCTGACTTTGGTTCAGGTCATGATCTCATGGTTTGTGGGTTTGAGTGCTGGATAAGGCTCTGTGTTGACAGCTCAGAACATGAAGCTGGAACCTGGTTCGGGCTCTGTCTCCCTCTTCTCTGCCCCTCCCCTGCTTTCTCTATCTCTCTCTAAAAAAAATNATGCGTCTTGACTTTGGCTCAGATCATGATCTCATGGTTTGTGAGTTCAAGCCCCATGTTGGGCTCTGTGCTGACAGCTCAGAGCCTGGAACCTGCTTTGGATTCTGCATCTCCCTCTTTCTCTACCCACCCTGTTCCCAGCTCATGCTCTTTCTCAAAAAATAAACATTAAAAACAAAACAACAAACCAATCTCTCTGCTCACATTACATTTCCTCTTTAGTGTTCAGCAAAACAATCACCTTTTCTATTATGAATTT
>NW_027528888.1:29398-30129 GCF_008692635.1 Crocuta crocuta
TAGATATCATCCTCTACAGGAAAATTTCCACCAACAAACAAATAAGCTTTTTCTCCCCTCTTAAAAGAAGAACAAAATCAACTTCTCTTTACATTTACGCTGCTTCACTTCTCCAATTCTTCTCAGTCTATATTCTCTTGAGGCACTTTACACAGGCTTTTGCTCATGACTTTACCAAACTCTTCACCAATGTCCCNCAAATATTTGATTTTTGTTTGCAGCAGTATTTTAATTACTCTTCCTGTGATTCATTTTCCTCATCTGGCTTCTGTAATTCCCTCATACATTAATATAACACATTTTTTTAAATATATATATATTTTTTAATGTTTTATTTATTTCAAGGAGAGAGAGAGAGACACAGCGTCAGCAGGGGAGNGACATGTTTTCAATTTTCCTGGAGTTATGCTTAGGAGTAGTACTTGAGTAATACGGTGATTCAATGTTTAACTTTTAAAGAACTGCAAAATCCTCCCAAGGTAGCTAAACAATTTTATACTCCCAACCTCAGTTAATAAGTGTTCCAAAATCTCTCTGTGCTTGCCAAAACTTATTCCTATTTTTCAAATACTCATATAAGAGTGTAACTGGCTAACTCATTCTGGTTTTGATGTGCATCCCCAAAATCACTACTGATGTTGAGTATCTTTCATGTGCTTATTTTCTTCTTTGGAGAAATATCTATTTAAGTCTATGTCCATTTTTAATTTGATTGCTTTCTATCACTGCAT
>NW_027528888.1:30161-31980 GCF_008692635.1 Crocuta crocuta
ATGAACACATGCATTTTTTTTCTATTTTTGTGCTCATGATGTTTTTAATTTTTTTTCCTAAGATTTTTTTTTTTTCCTAAGATGTTTTTAATTTTAGCTCCTATAGAAGTCTTCAATTCTTTTTATGTGTAAGGTTTTTTTTTTTAAGTATATTTATTTATTTTGAAAGAAGGAGTGAGAGAGGAAGAGGGAGAGAGAAGTAGGTCAGTAGAGCAGGGACAGAAAGGAACAGAGGGAATCCCAAGCAGGCTCTGGGAGGTCAGCACAAACTTGATGCAAGAGTGAATTCACAAACTGTGAGATAATGACCTGAGCTGAAATCAAAAGTTGGATGCTTAACTGACCTGATTCCCACAGAGGTCCCCAGTTTATTGTAATTTTAAAGTCCAGAATTTCTATTTATTTTAAAACTTCTCTTTATTGTAGCATCTGGTGGCTCATTTGGTTCGACTTCAACTCAGGTCATGATCTCACAGTTTGTATGAGTCATGTGTTGGGTGGTGCTTCGAGTCTGGAGCCTCCGTCAGATTCTGTGTCTGCCTCTGTCTCTGTCCCTACCCAACTCATGCTCTCTTAGTCTCAAAAATAAACATTAAAAAAGAGATAAAATAAAAACAGAATTTCTCTTTATTGATATTCTCTACTTAGTGAGAAATTATTCTCACACTTTCCTTTAGTTCTTTACAAATGGTTTTCCTTAGGTTTTTGAACAAATTTATAATAGCTGATTTAACACCTTTGTTATTAAGTTCACTATTATACCTTATAAGTTTTTTCTTACTATCCTTTTTCTTGTGTTTCTATTGTGATTATTGCTTCTTTGCATGGCTCATAATTTTTTGTTGAAAATTAAATGTTTTAAATAATATGTTACAACCTTGAAATAAAATTCTCCATAATAATTTAATTGCTATCACCTTGTACTGACTTCTAATATCTTCCTTAAAATATTATAGATCAGCTTAATATAGAATTTTTTAAATTTTAGATAGAAGGGAATGGGGGAGAATTAAAGAGAGAAAATCTTAAGCAGGCTCCATGGTGGATGTGGAACCAGACCCTACAATTGTAAGATCATGAAATAGGCCAAAACAGGAGTCTTACGCTGAAAGGACTAGGGCACCCAAGTGCCTTCTGCTTTAATATTTTCTAAATATATTTTAGAGTTTTTACATAAAAAGACATCAATTCTAGTCTAATAAACAAAAACCTCTTTCTTAATTTTATCAAAACAAACTTAAAAAAATGTAAAGACCCTTTCCTTAAAATAACCTTATTTACTTTTAAAAAATATTTCCTTGTGTATACTTATTTTTAAAAATCAAAATTTTAACTCGAGGGTGTTATGCTAAGTGAAATAAGTCAGGCAGAAAAGGACAGATATCATATGTTTTCACTCATATGTGGAACAGGAGAAACTTAACAGAGGATCATGGGAGAGAGGAAGGGGAAAAAAAGTTACAGAGAGGGAGGGAGGCAAACCATGAGAGACTGTTAAATACTGGGAACAAACTGAGAGTGATGGGGGTGAGGGAGAGGGAAAAAGGGGTAATGGGCATGGAGGAGGGCACTTGTTGGGATGAGCACTGGGTGTTGTATGGAAAGCAACGTGACAATAAACTATTAAAATTTAAAATTTTAGTCTGTATTCTATCAGACTAAAAAATGATAGACAATTAAAACCTAAAAAAGTATTACCTGGTAGGGACCTTCCAATGATAAGCTACACAATTACTGAATAATTAGTTATGTAATAAGATAAATTACGTATATACATGAAAAAATATAAAAGAAGTGAAATACATATTTTACAATCCCT
>NW_027528888.1:32039-33843 GCF_008692635.1 Crocuta crocuta
TTCTAATCTAGTAACTAACTAAAAACAATAAACAAAAAAATTGTATTGACTCTCAGATTTTATACATTAGATATCAGAGTTTAGTCTTCACTTATTTATTCTTTCACTGAAACTTGTTTTATTGAATGTTCATTATGACCAACTGATAGTTAATTAGAAACTCATACCAGGTTAGGGGTACCTGGGTGGCTCACTCAGTTAAGCTTCTGACTCTTGACTTCAGGTAATGATCTCGCAGTTCGTGCGTTCGGGCCACACATCAGGCTCTGTGTTTAGAGTGCAAAGCTTGCTTGGGATTCTGTCTCCCTCCCTCTATGTCCCTCTCCTGCTTTCCTCTCTATCTTTCTCAAATAAAAATAAAAGAAAAAAAAAAAAGTCAAGATATTGAAATTAAAAAAAAAAGAAACTAAATACCAGGTCAAATGATGAAAACACTTTAACTAGATGGCCCTTGTAGGCATGATATCCATACAGTTTCAGCTATAAACTTAATAAATATGTTCATTGAACAAATAATTCACATGTAATAATGTATAGTGTTTGGTTAGGGAAATAACTAATCAGTAAGGTGCATCAATTCTCTTTTCAAGAAAGATACAATTTCAAAGTAACAGATCATCTAAACTACAAAATGATACACAGCACATATGCTCTAACAATGAGCATTTGTATCCAGATATAGTATGACACCACAACAAATACAACTGTTCTCTTCCGTGGTTTTAAATGAACTCTTCAGAGTTAAGAAATCTGTTGAGATGGACAGTTAAAACATGATAAAAACTATCAGGCATTTAGATCTCCTAACTTCTTGAAATTTTAAGAGCGTAGACATCTGCTTATACTCTTTAATCTGTAGATGTTGAATAAATATATCAAAAAACTTAGAATATTTCTATATCTCATGCTATGAAAAGCATTCAAGTTGACAGCCAAAAATAGTTCAGTTTTCTCTATTATGTATAAAATGAGATGAGGCCACAATTCCCCTACACTCTTAATGCCTCAAAATCCTGTCAAACCTAAATACTTTCCCTCTACACTACCTTTCCAAGTAGAGTTTTAAATTATAGTGCAGCATCAGAGGGACTTTTTCCTAGAAGCAGAAATAAGATGCCAAAAATACTGAAATGTCTGGATAAGTTTATCTTGTAAAATTAAATCCTAAATTAGTAATAATAAATGCTACCCCAACTCCCTTCTTTCAAACTAACTAGATTATATATACAAATTCAAAAACTAAATTACCAGTAATTTCAATATTTTAGAGAACAAGGTTTTATACAGAGATGGAATTTACTACACAATCAGGCTCTTGAAAATTATTAAAATTCAACTGATGTAGAAAATTATCATTAGGGGCGCCTGGGTGGCTCAGTCAGTTGAGCATCCGACTTCGGCTCAGGTCATGATCTCAGTTCGTGGGTTCAAGCCCCGCATCAAGCTCTGTGCTGACAGCTGGCTCAGAGCCTGGAGCCTACTTTGGATTCTTTATCTCCCTCTCTCTCTGACCCTCCCCTGCTCATGATGTCTCTATCTCTCAAAAATAAATAAAACATTAAAAAATTCTTTTTTAAAAAAATTATCATTAACAAATGGCATACTTGATCACATAAGAGGTAAATAAATACCTATTCTTACTGTCCGAACATTAAACGCAATCTCTTTTGGTGTGTTATGCTCAAAGACACAGGGAAGAAGACTTGTATATACTGTTAACAGGAACACACAACTCTGAGTGAATGAAATTTTAAATTTCATTCTAAATATGCTACTGGTCCCATGAGCAGGTGATTTTGGGTAA
>NW_027528888.1:34026-44849 GCF_008692635.1 Crocuta crocuta
TGATTTTGGGTAATTAAGAAATTTAAACAAGCAGGTAGGTAACAAAGTAAAATTTCATTAATGCAGAAAATGTATCTTAAAAAGGTTTAAAAAATGTAGAAAAATCAGAGACACCTATCCAGAAAATCTACTAACAGAATTATCATGAGATCTACTGTCTAAGCTTGAATGTATCTAATTACACCGTACTTAGTAGAGAAGTTAATCCAATCAAGAACACAGTATGCCATAAGAAGTGGTGAAAAGAGTATAAAACCAAAGATATTAAATCTCTCATCTATCTAAAAGTCTGCCTAAATTAGTTGTTTATGTTCATTTATTTGACTACCTTATTTCAAGACATTATACTAGTATCATTCCAAAGTCAACAGTAAATTTGTAAAATATGATAATTACAGTATTGGTATTAAGAAAGTTAAGTGCAGAAGTGACTGTATAATAAAGACAAAAGATTTTTTTTAGCTCAAATCCTTTTACAGTTCAATGGTAAAACTGATGTTAATAGCCTAATCACATTGATCATGATTTCATATAGTTCATTCTTTCCAGCCTTTATTTTTCTCACCTTTGTATTCCACTGACACAGAGAAATAACTTCTTAGTTTTACCATTTCAGTTTTCTTATTTATGGCTTACATTAATAAGATCCAAACTAAAACAATAATGTACATAGACTTAGGAGACTTACCTTAATTTCACATAACTTTTAAGTGAAGAAAACATCATTGTGGTATAGGATAGAAAAGAAAGGCTTCAAAAAAATCTCTGACAATCACTGTACATAAACACTTACAGGAAATCATAAGGTAGTCCTCACAGTTGCTTTTGTCATCATCTTGCTGATCCACAGGGATCCCATTGGCATCTATGACTGCTTCAGAGGCACAATCTGCTACTAATACTTCTTCTGAAACAATGTCCGTTGTCAGAGGATCAGTGATGATTTCTGCTTCTACTACACTATCGTGAACCATATGTTCAACATGTTCAACATCAGACACATGTATAGATTCACTTGTTAAGACATGTTCTGGCATAGACACTGAAGCTGAAGTTATGTCAGATGCTAAAACATCTGGGACCGTGCAATGTGCTAAAGAAACTTCTTCAGTTACATCTGAGCCTAGTACTTGCTCAGGAATGATGACATTTTCAGATACATCTGCTTCTTCTAAGATATCTGAACACTGAACATCTTCAATAACAACATCCTCAATAACATCTTGGATTACGACGGAGTCTGAGTCATCAGGAACAAAGTTATGTACAGTTATATCAGAATCCACAACATCTGAAACAAAAACAGTTTCTTGAACTTCCACAACAATCTGATCACCATCCATGTGCGTAGTAGTATCCGTTCCTTCAAAAAACAAAAAATGACAAATTTCAGGCAGGCAGTCATGACTCTAAATGACATAAATGTTAATTTCCACCAGAAAACAGAACATATTCTTAGTTTTCTCAAACATTAAAAACATTAAGGAAATCAAGAGGGAATGAATTCATATAACACACAGAAATAAATCTAAGAACTGTTTTTTACTCAATTCTAATCAATTAACAGGTAAAGAAATGTAAGGAAACAAAAAACATGGGGCAGTTGTGGAAGAAAAGTATTTTTAGAACATCATTAACATAGAAAGTTTTCAAGTAAAAAATTTTAAGGGGTAATTATAAACATTATAAAGGCTAACATAAATTCAGAAAACGAATAAACCATTTTCCTTTATATCTGTTCCATTTCTTTTCATCTTTTCCCAGAATTCCTTAAGTACATTAGTCTTCTTCTTTTCAACACTAGTAAACAATTTTTTTCTTCTTTTTTTCCTTACACTCTTTATAATTAACCTACTGTATTCTGGTGTAATGTTCCAAAAGTATTCTGCATGTATGACTGGAAATTTAGTAATTAAACTGTGAATTTAGGTTAGAAAAGGACTGGAGCATAAATGAAAACAGAGATAAGTCTATGGATAAGTAAAGACAACCGATTAAGGACATCTGAGGATAGATGAGATGAATAAAAGTGAAGCCTCTCTGGAGCAAGGAGGGGGAATGTGGTGGAAGCAGGATTTAGGAACTTCACAAGGGGTACTCAGCCTCTGTCTAGACTCCTCTCATTACCACACTCCAATCTCCAAGGCAGTTCCACAGATTATAAAAGAAACCCTATTCTGGTCCACTCTTCAGTTAAAGAATAAAGGCACAGGAGTGAAATAACTGCAGCCTAGTGAGATTCAATGACTTCATCAATATCACAAACCACACAATTGTTTGCACAGAATATGGTACTCAGTTAAGTATCACTCTGAATTAAGAGGAGTGTGAAGAAGTGATGCTCAGCTAGGTATCACTTAGGATGAGTGCGAAGAAATAAGATATCCTTGCCAAAATCGTAACATAAAATAAAATAGAACAAATCTGTTATCTTGGATCCTGGTCCATAGAATAACAAATATGCTACTCATATGTGTAACTCTGTTCCTGGCTGTGACTCTGAACAGTTGAGTTTAAGACTATAACTCACTCAGTGTGTTTACTGACTAGGCCATTAGAGAAACACAGAGATTATTTAACAAAAAAGATCAATAAATGCCAAAGAATAACACAACCTGCAGAAAGTCTTTAAAGCCAGTTAATGCCAATTTGAATGACACAGAGAAATAATGAGAAAATGTTTTCTTTCCTTTATACAGAATTTCCATTAAATACTTTGTAATCATTTCTCTTTGTTATCTAATAATTCACATCAAACAATATGTCATTTTAATATCCATGTTAAAAGACAAAAACATAAAAGCACTTACACACAAGAACACTGCTTAAGATCTAAGTCAGAGAGAAGCATTTAGAACTTCATTTTGTGACCTTGGAGAAGTCATTTAACCTCTGAGTTTCAGTTTCCTGTCAGTAAAATGAGGACAGTAGTATCTAACATGCATACCTCAGAGGACAGTTGTGATGATGAAAATGGGGATGTATGGGAAGTGGTCTGAAAAACTGTAATGAGAGGTTTCGTTATTATTAGCACATGAAAACAGAGGCCCTGATAGATTAAGTAACTTCTCAAAAATGAATGAAACCTATTAGTGTTAATTATGAGAGCTAAAATGCACACTGGCCTTCAATCTACCACTCAGTCCATAACCCAGGATTGCTGTGGTAAAATTAAGCTAATAAATATTGTTTTTTCTAAAAACTTACAGATTCTCTTTCAAACACCTTAATCACACTACACTAAGTTCAAATGAAGAAAGAGTTAACTTTGTTTGCATTTAGCATCAAAGAGACACTGCCAAACCTAAGTCAAAACACTATCCTAAATAGTTTGACACAAACACACACACACAAGAGAATTTGGAAAGCACATTTAAAATCTTCATGTTTTTTGGTAAAGTATGATCACATAAAACTCAATGATTAAAATGTTAATGAGTAGGAGTAACCATGTAATAGAAAACAATTTTATATTCTAAAATCTGGTACACTGTTTTTCAGTATTATTTACTTAGGACCTTCGGTAATCTGGTTACCAATTTCCCCTCCCCCCCATTATTACAACTTCAAAAATATCACTTTCCTTGTGCAGTTAAAGAAATAAGCAAGATTTTATGTGCCTGATGCATAAGGCTCCTTGAGAAACCTCCTGATAAACAGGATTGTGAAAATGGGAGAATGCCAAAATGCAGAGGACCTTTATACCTCATCTCCTGGGCAATGAAAAAGTGAAATGACGTGCTCCAGGTGTCACACTAGGAGGAGTATGCTAATGGGATGGTAGGTAAAAGAAGGAAACTGAGAGTGATGAAAACAGTTTTGAATGTTACAGGTTTAGAATGAGGTAACAGTACTTGGGCAAAGTGGCAGAAACTGGGCAGAGCAGTGGTTAAGTGGTAGGTGACTTCCTACCCCACCCACTTCACTGAACCCATCCCTGAAAGATGTCCACATTGCAATCACTGTAACTGTGAATATGTTACATTATAGTTATTTAAGGTCTTTGCAGATGAAATTAAGGTCATAAAACTTACACTAAAAATTTTTAGTGGGTCCAATCTGATCACACGAACCCTTACAGCAGAATTTTCCCAACTGACATCAAAGAGTAAAGTGAAATTTTAAGTTTGACAGACTCAATTCACTGCTGCTGCATGGTCCACATGGAAAGCATGAGAAGGAACACAAGCAGATATAAGGAGCAAAGTTGACCCCTCAGCTGAAAACTACCAAGGATATGAGGACTTTAGTCTCAGAGACAAAAGGAAGTAAACAAATTCCAAGTTAGCTTGGAATCAGAAACATCCCAGAGTCCCAGAAAGGAACAACACCCCACTGTCACCTTTACTGCAGCCATATGAAATTCAAAGCAGATAGCCCAGTCATGCCATGATAGACTTCTGACCCACAGAATCAGTGAGACCATTAATTTTGTTGATTTAAACTGCTAAATTTGTTTAACTTTTGCCATTCTAATTGAAAGAAATCAGATTTTGGTAGAGAATGGAGTGCTGCTATACAAATACCTAAAATTGTTAAGTGGCTTTGGAAAGCAATATTCCCTTGAACTGACCACTGGGAGAATTATGGTTGTTAACAATTCATGCTACTGAGAACTCAGAAGAAATGACCAATGTAGAGAAATCCTACATGAACTGAGAGAATACCTAAGTCACTATATCCAGACTGTTAATGGAAATCTACCCTTTAAGAACCTTGCCAGTAGGGCTTAAAAGGAAGAAACAGGTTACTAGAAACTGAAAGAAGGAATATTTTTGTTAAAAATTGTGACATGGGGCTTAGCAAAACTGTATGCTACCAGTTATGTGGAAAACATAACTTGTAACAATAAACTCAGATATTTAGCTGAGCAGATTGCAGCAGAGTGTTGAAGATGGGACCTGGTTTCTTCTATCTGCTTACAGTAAAAAAAAAAAAAGAAAGAAAAGAAAAGAAAAGATTAAGTTGAGAGAAAACACAATAAACAAAAAAGAAGCATCATTCATGATTTAATAATCTGGCAAATTCTCAGCCTATACAGATGACAAAAGAAAAAAATTAAATTAAAACAATTAAATTTTTAGGAAACAGTGTTCTAGAGAAAAACTAGTCTAATGATTCTACAACTATTCTTTGAAAATAAACAAGTGTGAGAAGTCAGTCATTTAATGTCTCTGTGAGGCCATTAATTGTGTGCCTCACAAAAACCTCAATCAAACTAAGGAATTTCTGAGGAACTTAGAAGCACTGTCCCTCAGCAATTTCCAAGAAGTCAAAAAGAAATGCAATTATTTCTGAAAGGTATGGAGAAGAGTCACCTGTCTAATGAAGTAAACTGTCACAATCCAGGAAATACACAAAAATTCTTTAAAAAATTTATACCACTAGAAACTTTGTGATCTTGAATGCAAACCTGGACTGGAAAGGATAGACAAACAACAGTATTAAGAACTGCTAGACTCCCAAATTCCAGGTGCAGGGAGAAGAAGGTAATAAAAGCACCTATCACTGATAGGGCAAACAACAACAACAATAACAACAAAGATGACTCAGGGCAGGAAGCCATCAACAATAATGTATTATTCCCAGGACCTGGAAACTAATGGAGTCTGTCCACTTGGATTTCAAAATTTCTTTAGACTATAGACTTCACTTACCTTCCTTTTCATCCTGTTGTAACCAGAATACTAAAAACTGCACCACCACTCATAATGGAAGTAGATACCTTGTTTCTTAACTTTACAAGTCCACAGGTAAAGAAAAATTTGTCCCCAGAAGTACTTAATTAACCACCCTTGAAGTATTATGGGCCCCTGATTTAGATGCTATGAGATTTCTGAGCTGCTTAATTCCCTTTTTTTGGTAAATATTTAATTTGTAAATATTAAACAGCACACTACTACACAAGCAAGGGCAAAAGAAGTAATCAAATGGCAAATCTAAATTATGTGTCAAAAGAAAAAAAAAAACAACCCAATATTCTAAAACAGCTGGGATGCAGCTAAACTGCTTAATTTTGGATGAGAATTGGGTATTTTAAATCTGAATATTTAGAAGAGAGTGAATAAATTTTACTGTAGGAGGAAAAAGATGTTTGGGAGCAGTATGCAGACAATGGTAGGCAGAATGGTCTCCCAAAGACATCTCACAGATCTTGAAATACGTTACATGACACAAGAAACCATGAATATCTAATTAGGGTTATAAATAGAAGGCGGATTATACTGGTTAAGTTGCCAGCTGGAGTCAGATGCTACATAAAGTAAGGGAATGTCAAAAAATCAAAGCATGAGAGGGACTCAACTCAATGTTGCTAGAGGAAATGACATGTAAAGCATGAGAGGGAATGCGGGCAGCCTCAAGAAACTAAAAATTGGCCTGGGCTAATAGTTTCTAAGAAATGAAAACAAACATAGAGAACTAAATCTGGCCAAAATTTTATTGCTCACAGAAGAAGATTCTCCCTCAGAGGATCCAGAGAAGAATGCAGCCCTACCAAAACCTTGACTTTGGTTTTGAGGAATTCTGTACCAGTGAGCTACATTACGTTGTAAAAGCAATTACAATGTTCAAAACTGATAGGTGACAAATTGGTTCTATTTTAGTCATCAAATTTGTAGAAATATATTGCTGCAACAACATAAAGTAATTACAACCAGAAATTGATGAAAAAGTGATAAAAAAAACTTCCAAAGGAAGAACTAATAAGATTTAATGGGGTAAATAAGAAAAATGAGAATAAGACAACAATCATTTTTTATATTGATCGGGGTACTAAGAAGATTATAAACTGGCTGGGAGACTTTGACAGGATACAAGACCCTTCCTTAATAATGAATCAGTGTAAGATATAGCAACTTATCCTCCAGATAAAACTCCAAATTTGGCAGATGGTAAGTGGAACAACACAAGAACTAGATATACCTATTCCATCAAAAAAGGAGTTTGGCTCTTGTGGCTGCAATTTGAGTTCATCTTCATCCATGGCCTTTGATTCTCATTAGTTACAGCTCCTAACCCAGGAAATAAAATACAACAAAAATTAATTATATCACATACTAAAATGTCATCATGATCTTTACATTTCTGAAAACAAATCTCTTAATTTATCAAAAACCTACCAAATGTAAAATCTGAACATCTGAGTTACACTAATGCATGAGCAGCTCTATCATTTAATGCATGAAAGGGCAGTTAAACAAGTTCACTGTGTTTGGGAACTTTTTTGTTTGCTTTAATTACAATGTTAGTTGCATAAAGAACACACATCTTAAATGCTCTGCTTAATAATGTATATATAAATGTCATATATACAAATAAGTATATATTTAAACTTATATTAACATTATTCAGACTGCAATATACAACACTTCTTATACCCGAGACGACCCCCCTCTTGCCTCTTCTCTACCAGCAATCCAATGACTCTTTCACGTTCACCTTAACACAATTTGTATTGGGGGAGTTTCAGCAAGATTTTACTATACTTTTTAATGTAATGCAGTCTGCAATCTTCCTTCCTAAATTACAAAATGACAAAAATTCAAAAACGATTAACAATGATAAACACTCTTTGAAGATTTCTGTGTAGGTTGTAAGTGACCTATCTTAACTGACCTTCCGAATGAAGAAATAATTCTCACAGAATATTTAGGTTCTCCAGGCCACAGGTGAATTGGTACCAGCTACAAAAAGTAAAACATAAATTCATCTATGAACAAAGTAAAATGAAGGTATCATGTATAAGATACCTTAAACAATAAGACTTGTGTGCATATGCTCTTTACCTGTCTCTACCCCCACCCCTCTCTTCCTCTTTTCTTCTCTCTCTCAGAAAAGAGAGTTGAAGAAGGTTATTTACCAAATTTGCCTTGGGATGAACAGAGTAAAAAGCTAATTTAAAAAAAACAAACAAAAACTTTAAGTACAAATACAGACCTAAAAAGCAAGTAAGCAAGCAAGTACACAGAGGGAACAAAAAAAGCAAGAATTACCAGAGGCCATGATTTACTTATGTTACAAGTACGCTCANTCTGTGTCTCCCTCTCTCTCTGCCCCTCCCCGCTTGCTCTCTGTCTCTCAATATAAAATAAAGACATAAGGAAAAAAAAAGAAAACAAAAATATATACATATACGTTACATAAATATATATCATTACATAAATATATAAAAACATGTGTATATGTATATATATTTAATGTTCGTTTATTTTTCAGAGAAAGAGACAGGCAGAGTGCAAGAAGGGGAGGGGCAGAGAGAGAGGGAGACAGAGCCGAAGCTGGCTCTGTCTGTGCTGACAGCTCAGAACTACAATATGGGGTTCAAACACATGAACACAAGGATCATGACCTGAGCAAAGTTGGACACTTAACTGAATAAGCCACCCAGGTGCCCCAAAAGTAGTAAGGCTCTTAACTGGTTTTACCATCTACACTTTCTCACTTTCTAATTCACCTTCAACAATGCTTTATGGAGGGGAGCCTGGGTGGCTTAGTCGGTGAAGCGTCCGACTTTCGCTTGGGTCATGATCTCACGGTTCATGGGTTCAAGGCCCACGTCGGGCTCTGTGCTGACTGCCAGCTCGGAGCGTGGAGCCTATTTCGGAGTCTGTGTCTCCCTCTCTCTCTGACCCTTCCCTGCTCACGCGGTCTCTCTCTCTCTCTCTCCTAGAAATAAAAATATTTTTTTAAAAATGCTTATGGATACAGTTTCTAATCCTTATAATTTTGCTAATGACACACAAAATGTATGCCTATTAGAACTTCAAGTAGTTTTATGCAGTTTACTGATAATTTCTTATTTACTGTATGCTTCATCCTTAGTCATTGAGGACCTTGACCCTGGAGACAGAGCTTCCAAAGCTACCTAAACCCTACAGAGAACAAATGTCTCCCCTCTAAGTGTACTGTTATCATACAAACGAACCAATCAGAGCCCACATCCCCAAACACCAATTTACATACCAGTCCAACATTCCCCAGACCATAAACTACCCCAAGGAAATTATTTCAACTGGCAAATCCTAAACTACCAAATATATCACAGCTTGCCTATTCCTTCCTAATATAGGTTTCCATGTCTACTCTCCTCTGATCCTTGCCCTATGTGGCCCTTCAATGAATAACATGACTCACTCTCCTCTCATGTCTGTTGAGTATATACTTCTTTCTTCAAGACAAAAAAAAATTTTTTTTTTGGTATCTGATACTTTAACCTATCAAATTAAAACAAAACTTGAGTACATTTTAACACATGTAAAAGTGAGTGAATTTTATAATCCATAATTTAAACGATGTCAAACTTCTATTGGTAAATCCTTCCAATGTGGGGTTCAAACTCATGAATGGTGAGATGCTAACCTGAGCCAAAATAAAGCGTCACACACTTAAATGACTCAGCTACCCAGGCGCCTGGATAATGATAAATGTTTTAATGGCAACATGCTCACTCCAATAAAATTCAAGTTCCTTAACCTACAGTCTTCATACTTTCCCTTTACTCACCTTCCCCTCCTCTCCTCCAAAACCCCCAATCTGTTTCTGTCTCTTTCTTTAGCCAAACAAATATATAATTTTGGTATCTGTAAGGCATAAACAATATACTTGGCTTTGCTTTTCCTCTACTGGAAATGCTTTCCATATCACCTGTACCTTGATACATCCCTTACATGTCCCTCCCCCATATATACATAAAAAGAAAATGCTAGAAATAATCTATTCCTCCTCTAAATTTCAAGTCTTAACACTTCTATCTTTCTTACATTTTTTAAAGGAATATTTATGGGGGCTCTTGGATGGCTCNCTGCACTGAGTGTGCTTGGAATTCTCTCTGCCCTTAAAATAATAATAATATTTATTTATCTCTTAATGTTCATATATAAAAGTACATGGTTCTTAAGGAAATATGCAAGTAAGAAACTCAAGTTAAGTTTATAGACATACTTTCCAACATATGTCATCTCCAAGACATATTCAAGTCAAGAAATAGGAGGTTTTATGTTATTTATTTAAGATACGTCAAATAAAAAGGCCATGAAGGCAACGTTAGTACATATTTTTTGACCACACACACAAAAAGGAAAATGTTCTTGGTACAAATAAGCTGTTACTGTTTTCCCTTCCCAAACTCTGGCTTTCTACTTCTTTTCACCCTCCTTAAAAAGATGTCATTTACGGGAGTGTGTGGGTGGCTCAGTTAGTTGAGCATCTGTCTCACTTTGGTTCAAGTCATGATCTCACAGTTCCTGAGTTCAAGCCTTGTGTCAGGCTCATTGTCTTCAGTGCAGAGCCTGCTTCAGATCTGGTGTCCCTTTCTTACCACCGCTCTCCTGCTCATGTGCTTGCTCTCAAAAATAAATAAAACATTTTTTTTTAATGCCGAGTTTAAATGTTTTATTTTTTTCTAATGTTTTATTTATTTTTGAGAGAGATAGCATGAGCAGGGGAGGGTCAGAGAGAAAAGGAGACACAGATTCTGAAACAGGCTCCAGGCTCTGAGCTGGCTGTCAGCACAAAGCCTGACGCGGGGCTCGAACCCACAAACCGTGAGATCACGACCTGAGCTGACGTCAGACACTTAACCGACTGAGCCACCCAGGCGCCTCTAAGTTTAAATGTTTTAAATAAAACATTTTTAAACATGTGGCTCAGAAATAAGTCAGGCAGAAAAGGACAGCTACCATATGTTTGCACGTANAGCCTGGATCATCATGGTGGAGTTAAGAACTTTCTACTGCTTGCCCCCAAAACACTAATTGAGACAATCACCAAGAGATGAGAGAGGCAAGCGAAAGTCCAACTTCCCTAGTTGAAAAGTTCTAGAG
>NW_027528888.1:44916-50506 GCF_008692635.1 Crocuta crocuta
GAACAGAAAAAGAGGGAGAGAGGGAGGGGGAGGGAGAGAGAGAGAGAGAGAGAGAGCATCAAAATGAGGAAGAAGAGTAGTTTCACTTTACTGACATCACCCCTTCAAGCCTGTTCTTTTTCCCCAGTGCAGGACACTGTCAGAGAAGCCCACTTCTTTCTCACCCTCTCCAGAATACTGAGATGTGCTTCATGATGGTGGAGCAGTAAACTGCTGAGATCAGTAGGGCTCTTGGAAGGATGGCACCAATGGGATGCAACTGTACTAACTGCTTTGTGATTCCATGAGGGACCTCTTCCACAAGTTGCTGGGGATGTCTTGCTTGTGGATTCCGCCAATTAGCCGAAGGACAACCTCAACAGTGTCTGGTTTAACTACACAAACATTCAATCCCCTGGCTGGCTCCTGTCAGAATAGGCTTGATTCTGTATGTATGATTGGGAGAAACCACAGAAACTTCAGCACAATCTAGGAAGAGCAAACCTGAGGCTATCACTTCCCAGCCTGGTTTTGCAGAATTGAGCCACACAATCTTAAAAATTACCTAAAAGAGCGAGCTAGAATTGTGGAGCAGGCATATCCACAGACAAGGTATGAAAAAAACCTGAGTTCCAAACAGGTCTACCAGAGAGTATTTCCCTACCAAAGCCAATAAGAAGTAAACATCAGAGGAGATAAGTGACTTCTTCAAATGTGAAGACAATACCAGACTTACAGAAAAATTAAAACTCAAAGATACATGATATCATCAGAGGAACATAACAATTTTCTACTAGCCAACCCCCAAGTATGAAGATCTGCAATCTATAAGAATTTGTAGTACTTTTTAGGAAGCTCAGTAAGCTACAAGAAAACACAAATTCAACAAAATCAGAAAAATAATACATGAACAAAATGAAAAGTTTAAAGGAGAGGAATAATAAAAAAGAACTACATATACAGGGAGCTCAGGGAATGCAGTTGGTTAAGTATCCTACTCTGGATCTCAGCTGAGATTATGATTTTATGGTTCATGAATCCAAGCCCTTCTATCCAGCTCTGACCTGAGAGTAAGAAGCCTGCTTGGGATTCTCTCTCTTTCCCTCTCTTTGCCCCTCCCCCTCTTGTACTCTCACTTTCTTCCTTAAAACAAATAAATAAAACTTTTANAAATGACACAGAAAGCATCAAGAAAGAGAACAAACAAGATAAAATATGTGGAATAGAAGATACTCTTTGATATAATCTACTCAGAAGAAATAAAAAATAAAAAAGAGTGAAGACAGCTTTGATGAGTACAGGATACCACAGAGGGAAATAACCTACACTTTACTGTAGTTCCAGAAAAGAAAGAAAAAGAGAAAGGAGAGGGAAGTTGATTAAAGGATATAAAGGCTTAAACTGTGGAGATATGGATACCTACATTTAAGAAAGTCATAAAATCCCATAAAATTTCAATTCCAAATAATCTTCTCCAAGACATTACAATACAACTGTCTAAAATTAAAGAGAAAAGTCTATAGTAGCAGCAAGATTAAAAAACAAAAAAATCACTCATACAAGGGAATCCCCACCAGGCTATCAATGTATTAAAAAAATTTTTTTTAATCAGCAGTAAAAATATAAGATAGANGAGGGAGACAAGGAATCTGAAACAGGCTCCAGGTTCACAGGTAGCTGTCAGCACTGAGGCTGACACGGGGCTCGAACCCACAAACCATAAGATCATGACCTGAGCCGAAGTCAGATGCTTAACCGACTGAGCCACCCAGGTGCCCCAAAGGATAGCTTCTATATGCCATCAAAGTTCAACGTTTAACAACCTGAAACAGATTATTATAAAACAATGTCAACTCTCAGGTAACACAAAAAATATGAGAATGAAAACTTACCAATATGGAAAATAATCAACTTTCAAAGGAAAGCCAGAAGAGAACAAGTACTTGCAATTCAGAAGTACAAAATATCCAGAAAACAAAGCCTACAAGAAATAGATACAGTCCTAGACACATATCCTTTCTCAAGGTTGGATTCTAAAGTAACAGAAAATCTAAACAGATTTCATTTGGTAAATAAAACCTCCCAATACAGAAAAGTTGAGGACCAGAAGTTTCTGATAAACAAATTCTACCAAACATTTAAGAAAAATGAATATAATCCTTCTCAAAGTCTTTCAAAACACTTAAGCAAACACTCCCAAAGTTATTTTATGAGGCTAGCATTAGCCTCATATCAAAGCTAAATAAGGACAATACAAGAAAAGGAAACTACAGACCTTTAAACCTGATGAATATTCATATGCAAAATTTCTCAATAAAATTTTAGGAAACTGAATTCAACAGCACATTACAAGGATTATAAACCATAAAAATGTTATTTAATCCTTGGGCTGGAAAAACAGTTCAACAAATACAAGTCGGTAGATGTGATGCACCACATTAAAAAAGATTAAGGATAAAAATCACATATCCCAAGTCCACAACTAAGATCGAAAGTGAAACAATGAAAGACGGTCCTCTAGGTATGATCAGGCCAGAGGTGCCTACAATCATCACTCCTATTTAACACATTAGTAGAGTTCTTAGTTAAACCAGTTAGGCAATATAATAGAGAAATAGAAGGAATCAGAATATTTGCAGATTACACCATTTTATTTAGGAAGTCCGAAAGACTCAAAAAACTGCTGGATGTAATGAATTAACTCACTAAAGCTGCAGAATACAAAATCAACATACAAAAACAGTGGGGTTTCTAGTCCCTAATAATGTACTATCCGAAAAACAATCCCATTTGAAACAGCATCCAAAAAATGCTTAGGATTAAATTTAGGCAAAGAAGTGAAGAATTAATCAGCACACTGAAAAGTACAACAGTTTGATAAAAGAAAATGAAGACCAAAGAAAAGGAAAGATATATGCTAGTGGATAGGAAGAATTAATCAAGTAAAATATCTATACTACCCAAATCTATATAAAGAGTCAATGAAACTCCTATTTAAATTCTAACTGTATTTTTCACAAAAACAGAATACACGATATTAAAGTATCTATGGAATCAGTAAGGAATCAAGCCCAGAAAGAAACCCATACATATACAGTCAAATAATACTATACAAAGGAGCCAAAAATATTCCATAGTACAAGGACAATCTTTTTAACAAGTACTATGGTAACCAGTGGATGATCACTGTTGAAAAAGCTGTATGATCACATGCCTATCTTACACAGGAGTGTAACAGTATTCCTATCTTACACAATTCAGAAAAATTAACTTGAAATGTAAATAAATATAAGTCCTGAAATTTTAAAACTCCTATAGCAAAACAAAAAAGGAACTAAACACTGGTTCTTAATACTGGAGTCAGCAAGAATTTTTTTGATACTACACAAAAAACACCAACAAGAAAAGAAAAACAAACACATGGGATACTTGAAACTAAATAGCCTCTGCACCAGCTTTTACATGAAACAAACATTAAAAGGCAACTGATGAGGGGCGCCTGGGTGGCTTAGTCGGTTAAGCGTCCGACTNAAAAGCAAAAATACCTCCCAAAACAACACAATCAAACTGAAAATGAGGCAAGGAATTTGAACTGACATTTTGTCAAAGACCTACAAATGACATAACAAAAATAAAAGGCATCTAAATCAGCAAGGAGGAAGTCAAATGTTGACTATTTCCAGATGACATGATACTCTACAGAGACAACCTGAAAGTAAAGACCAAAAAATTGCTGGAACTAATACATGAATTCAACGGAGCTGCAGGATACAAATTCAGTGTAGAGAAATCTACTGCATTTCTATAGAGCAATTCTAAACAGCAGAAAAGTAATCAATAATTGAATGATCCCATTTACAACTGCACCAATATCCATAAGATATGTAGGAATAAACCCAACTGGAAAAGTAAATGATCCACTCTGAAAACTATACATCAGTGATGAAAGAAATAAAAGATGACACAAAGAAATGGAAAAACATTCCATGCTCATGGATTGGGCGAACTAAGATTATTAAAAAGTCTATACTATCCAAACCAATTTATAAAATTAATAAAATCACTATTAAAAATAGCACCAGCATTTTTCAGAGCTAAAACAATCCTAAAATTTGTACGGAACAACAAAAGACCCAGAATAGCCAAGGTAATCCTGAAAAAGCAAAAGCAAAGCTGGAAGCATCATATTTTGGACTTCAAGCTATATTACAAAGCTGTAGTCATGAAGACAGTGTGTACACTGGCACAAAAACAAACACTTAAGATCAATGGAACAGAACAGAAACCGAGAAACAGAGCCAGGACTATATGGTTAATAAAGAATGAAAGAATTCCAATGTTAAAAAGATAGTGCCTTCAACAAGTGAAACAAAAAACTGGACAGTAACTTGCAGAAGAATGAAATTATAACACTTTCTTATGCAAATTCAAATGGATGAAAGACCTAAATGTCAGACAGGATACCATCAAAATGCTAGAGGAGAACACAGCACTAACCTCTCTGACCTTGGCCACAGCAACTTCTTACTCCATGGACACATGGAAGCAAGGGAAACAAAAGTTAAAATGAACTATCAGGACCTAATCAAGATAAAAAGCTTCTGCACAGGGAAGAAAACACATAAAACTAAAAGTTAATCAACAGATCAGTATCCAAAATCTTTCATAAAGAACTTATAAAACTCAACACCAAAAATAAATAATCCAGTTTAAAAAAAGGGCAGAAGACATGGCAGACACTTTTTCAAAGGCATCCAGATGGCCAACAGACAAATAAAAACATGCTCAACATCACTCATCATTAGGGAAATTCAAATCAAAACCATGATGAGATACATCACACCCATTAAAGTTAACAACTCAGGAAACAACAGATGCTGAGTGAGGATGTGGAGAAAAGGGAACCCTCTTTTTTTGTTGGTGGGAATGCAAAATGATGCAATTACTCTGGAGAACAAGATGGAGATTCCTCAGAAAGGTAAAAATAGGGGTGTCTGCGTGGCTCAGTTGGTTAAGTATCTGACTTCAGCTCATCCAGCTTTCCGCTATCAGTGCAGAGCCTGCTTGAGATCCTCTGTTTTCCCTCTTTCTCTATTCATCCCCATTTGTGTGGGTGTGTGCTCTCTCAAATATTAAAATAATAAGTTAAAAATAGACATCCTATGACACAGCAGTTGAACTACTAGGTCTTTACCCAGAGAACACAAAAATACTGACCAGAGGGACACATGCACCCTCGTGTATAGCATCATTGTCAACACTGCCATACTGCAGAAAGAGCCCAAATGTCCATCGATTGATAATGGATAAAGAGGAGGTGTGTACATAAAATGCAGTATTACTCAACCATTAAAAGGAAAGCTTGACATCTGCACAGGCATAGACAGAGCTAGATCTAGTATATTATGCTAAGCAAAATAAGTCAGATAAAGACAAATTCCATATGATTTCACTCATATGGAAACAACTGAACATACTGAAGGGAAAAAGAAAAGAGGGGGATGCAAACTCTAAGAGACTCTTAAGTATACAGAACAAACAGGGTTGATGGAGGGAGATGGATGAGAGATAGGTTAAATGGTTGATGGGTATTAAGGAGATTTATTATGAT
>NW_027528888.1:50662-52033 GCF_008692635.1 Crocuta crocuta
TTGTGATGAGCACTGGGTATCATATGTAAGGGATGAATCACTAACTTCTACTCCTGAAACCAATATTACAGTACATGTTAACTAACTAGAATTTAAAACTAGAATGTAATTTAAAATTAAAATCCAGAAAAGAAAAAAAATATAAGACTGTAAACTGAAGGTACNATTACTAATCAGGCAAATGCAAATCACACCAAACCATAATGAGATAATCCTCTCATAATAATCTGTTAGAATGGCTATAATCAAAAAGAAAAGAGATGATTAGTGTTAACAAGGATATGGACAAAGGATGCCCTTTCATGTACACTGTGGTAGGAATGTAAACTGGTACAATCACTATGGAAACCAGTGCAGTAGGTTGGAAGAGTTCTTCAAAAATTTAAAATACAGGGGTGCCTGGGTGGCTTAGTCGGTTAAGCGTCCGACTTTCGCTTAGGTCATGATCTCGCGGTTCGTGGGTTCGAGCCCCGCATCGGGCTCTGTGCTGACTGCCAGCTCAGAGCTTGGAGCCTGTTTCGGTCTGTGACTCCCTCTCTCTCTGCCCCTCCCCTGCTCACGCTGTCTCTCTCGCTCTCCTAGAAATAAATAAAACATTAAAAAAAAATTAAAAAAAAAAAAAAAAATTAACAAAAATTTAAAATACAGGGGTGCCTGGGTGGCTTAGTCAGTTAAGCGTCCGACTTTCGCTTAGGTCATGATCTCGCGGTTCGTGGGTTCGAGCCCCGCATCGGGCTCTGTGCTGACTGCCAGCTCAGAGCTTGGAGCCTGTTTCGGTCTGTGACTCCCTCTCTCTCTGCCCCTCCCCTGCTCACGCTGTCTCTCTCGCTCTCCTAGAAATAAATAAAACATTAAAAAAAAATTAAAAAAAAAAAAAGAAATTATATCATTAGGTTGAGGATCTATCTGCAGTCATTTTTTCATTGAAGTATTATTCCTAATAGCACAGATACCTAAATGTCCAACAGTAGATGGGTAGACTAAATGTGGAGTGTATATTCAATCGAATACCATTCAATCATGAAAAGGAAGGCAATTCTGCCAATTTTGCCGTGAAAGGACTTTGAGAAAAGCTAAAAGAGTAAAATATTAATGTTCTTATCACATATTTAAGAAATTATGTGAAAATGAGTGTTAACTAACCTTACTGCAGTAATCATCTCAAAATATATACACATTATCAAATTATCTGAATGTATACCTTAAACTTACATAATACGTCAGTCATATTTCAATTAACCCAGAATGGGGAGATGTTTAACCTACTAGTTTCAGAACTAATTCCTCAATTTTTCTTCTGGTCTTCCTAAGAGCTGGTTTCTTGGTCTCCTATCATCACTTTCTGCAGCTTGCCTAGAATTGTGCAGTCAG
>NW_027528888.1:52244-52444 GCF_008692635.1 Crocuta crocuta
CCAATCTTGTCTTTTCCTTCTCCTGAAACTTCTCCATTATATGTCCCCCGTTTTTTTATTCATATGATCACCATTTAGTCACACAAATCACTATTTCAACACACTGCTCAGAAAACTTCATTAGTTCTCCAAAATTCAGGATGTTCTACAACATTAATAATAAGCTAACAGGCATAATTTCCGATCACTCAAGTTTACAG
>NW_027528888.1:52522-53146 GCF_008692635.1 Crocuta crocuta
AGGCTCCAGGCTCTGTGCTGGCAGTCAGCACAGAGCCCGACGCGGGGCTTGAACCCACGAACCGCGAGATCATGACCTAAGCGGAAGTCGGACACACTAAGCCACCCAGGCGCCCCACATTTCATTCTTTAAACAAGCTTATTATGCTACCTTACCACTTTCAGGCTGGTATTTGACACCATGGAATTTTCTGGGAGGTTAGGTCTCTACAGTGGTGCTAAGCCAATTGAGCTGTCATCAACAGAGTCAATGAATGCATAAATATTCACATATGAAGATGCTACTAATGTCAATGACAGGAGTAACAGTGACTGGTCCAGATGACCAGCCATATATGCCACAGATACTGAATCAAAACCACAAACAGGAAGAAACTAGAGTTCAAAAGGTGAGAAACTACTGTTAACTGCTGGGTTGCACTCTAGGACTCTATTCTGCATGCAGATAGCTACTAATTTACAACTTTCCAAAGTTAAGAGCTGACTGTAGTTTTATATCATATGCATTTATTAATACGTGGCCTAGCCTATAAAAGGAGCTACTTACTTATACTATTTTTAATAATATGATCAATCACTGTTCAATAATACATTTGACTGATAACTTTCCCCGGAATTTGGCCCA
>NW_027528888.1:53213-53797 GCF_008692635.1 Crocuta crocuta
CTCACCTCCAATAATAAGAATAAAATCATGTTTTTAAGTGGAATATCTTCCAAAGAGGTCCCACCATTCTGAGAAGTAAAAGTGCAAGAACATGGTCTGATGATTTAAATGAAATTGCCAATGTCCTACAGAAGAAATTAAACCTAGATATTAGCTGAATCTGAAGACAAATAGGCAGAAAATAATCAGGAAACTGGAAACTAATTAGATGAACAAACCCTAACACTTACTCTGATTATCACATGTCCTGAAAATATCTTACCTTAAACCTAGTATTTAACTAACATTAATCTAAGGACTCCTGTTCTCTGGATGCAAGGATCATGATCTTGAAAATTCTGACACAAACTATAAAATTAAGATTATGACCTTTTTAAAAAATTTTCAATGTTTTTTATTTATTTTTGAGAGTCAGAGAGACACCGTGCAAGCAGAGGAGGGTCAGAGAGAGAGATATACAGAATCCAAAGACAGGCTCCAGGCCCTGAGCTAGCTGTCAGCACAAAACCCGACATGGGGCTCGAACTCACAAACTGTGAGATCATGACCTGAACCAAAGTCAGACCTTAACCGAGATTATGAGT
>NW_027528888.1:53812-54913 GCF_008692635.1 Crocuta crocuta
AAGTCTTTAGCAATATTTCCTCAATGTTAATTATGTTAATGACTATAATCTATAACTCATGATTCCTAGACACTTTTATGTTATCTCAAACATAACATTGTATATTAAAATTAGGAAAGTTTCAACACAGCATTAATTTAACACATTTTTAAATAAACTACCTGCTTNCCTTAATACCTTTTAGAAAAAAGAATAAACCACCAAAATCAAAACCTAACAAAATAATTCAAACCAATCCCAAACTCCATTACTTATGACCTAGGTCAAGTACCTCCAAATGTGATCCATTATCACCCCTTGGTAAAGTAAGGTAATTCAAGAAATGGGACCAAACAGACTACATTAGTAACTAGGAAAATAACTAAAGAATAACTAGGATATTCTGAATAGATGCTTAAAAAGTTAAAATTCAACATCAGTTCAATTTTTTTTTAATATTTTTATTTATTTCTAAGAGAGAGAGAGAGAGAGAAAGACAGCATGAGCAGGAGAGGGTCAGAGAGCGGGGGAGACACAGGATCTGAAGCAGCTCCTGGCTCTGAGATGTCAGCACATAGCCCAATGCAGGGCTCGAACCTCCAACGTGGGAGGATCATGACCTGAGCTGAAGTCGGACGCTTAACCGACTGAGCCACCCCAAAAAGTTTTTGGTGCCCCAAAAAACTTTAAAATTTTCCAGTCTTACTGACAAAAAAAATGAACATCTATATCCTTTTATTGGTCAGGTGCAAAAAATTGCGGTAATTAAATTATCTCAACAAATATTTATGCAAACTGGTAAGAATTATCAATTCAACTTTTCCAATTTTTATGGGTTTACTTAAGTGTTTTATACATCTCTCCACTGACTTTTGGCTACCTGATAATTTTTTAAAGTTTATTTATTTGAGAAAGAGACACAGAGGGAGAGACACGGAGCATGTTAATGAGACACCACAAGAGGGAGAGGAAGAGAAAATCCCACTCTCTATGGGGCACAAAGTGGGACTTGAGCTTATGAACCATGGGATCATGACCTAAGCCCAAACCGAGTGCTGGATGCTTAACTGATAAGCCATCGAGGTGCCCCTTAATTCCCAAATTTTTAAAGAGCTACCGGTA
>NW_027528888.1:54927-62555 GCF_008692635.1 Crocuta crocuta
CCGGTAAGTATGTAATATACATTTTTATCTGACATGTTTAAATTCCTTTTTAAAAGCTGCATTGAGGGGCGCCTATGTGGCTCAGTTCATTAAGTTTCCGACTTTGGCTCAGCTCATAATATCCCGGTTTGTAGGTTTGAGCCCCATGTCAGGCTTGGTGCTAATAGCTAGCTCAGAGCCTGGCGCCTGTTTCAGATTCTGTAATCTCCCTCTTTCTCTGACCCTCCCCTGCTCACGCTGTCTCTCTCGGAAATAAATAAAAAACATTAATAAAATAACAAAAAATAAAAGCTGCACTGGAATTGCATTAATCATATGTACTCATTTTGAGGAAGAATCTTCCAATCTATTATTCTTCTTTAATTTATGAATCTTTAAATTTAATACGTGTTTGAGAGAAAGCTCTTATGGACTATTTGTATGTAAGTCTGTCATAGCTACTGAAACAAAATCAGAAATAAAAGTCCAGTGTTATACAATGGAATACTACATGGCAATGAGAAAGAATGAACTCTGGCCATGTGTAGCAACATGGATGGAACTCAAGGGTGTTATGCTGAGCGAAACAAGTCAGACAGAGAAGGAGAGCTGCCATATGTTTGCATGTATAGGAGGATTAGGAGGAACTTAACGGAGGACCATGGGGAAGAAGTAGAGGAAAAACAGTGGGGAGATAGAGGGAGGCAAACCATGAGAGATTCTTGAATGCTAAGAACAAACTGAGGGCTGATGGGGGTGGGGGGAAGGGAAGGAGGAGATGGGCATGGAGGAGGGCACTTGTGGGGATGAGCACTAGGTGTTATACAGACACCAACCTGACAATAAACTATTTTTTAAAAAGTCCAATGTTAAGATTTTTTTATCTGTATCCATTAAATTTTAATCTATTCTATTCCATCCTTCAACCATCATTTATAATTTGTTAGATGCCAAAAATTGCAATAAGATTAAATTATCTCATTAAATATTTATGCAAACTGGTAACAATTATCAATCCACGTTTCCAATTACAGAGTACAGCCTAAGAAATTAAAAAAAAAAAGACAGGGATTTTAAATCATCAATTATGTTTCTCATATACATTTCAATTATTCTGTTTTTTTATCATTTAATAATCCAATCCTCTAGTTTCAATTCTTTCCTCATACACCTGGTCTATTTTTAAAATATTTAAAAAATTATTTACTTGTTTCAAAAGAGAGAGAACCAACAATGGAGGAGCAGACAGAGTTGGTGGAGCAGAGGATCTGAAGCAGGTTCTGTGTGGATAGCAGAGACCCTGACATGAAGCCTGAATCCACAAACTGTGAGATCATGACCCAAACCAAAGTCAGACATTTAACTAACAAAGTCACCCAGATATCTTAAGTTTAAACTTTCATGATTTGAGTCTCAACAGTTTTAATGGCTGCAGAAAAAAAGCAAAAGTCTTAAGATCTATGTGTAGTGGTCTCTATAAAGTTACATGTGTGCAAGTCACAGGATGTAGAAGGACAAAGAACAGAACTGTTGTTTATATATGTGTACTTTTTTAGGATTAAAAAAAGTAATCTCTATACCCAAGAGTGGGCTTAAACTCACAACCCCAGGATCAAGAATCACATCCTCTACTGACTAATCTAGCTAGGCGCTATAGAACTGCTTATATTTTTTTAAAATATTATCTGGCTCTGCACTGATATCACAGAGCCTGCTTGGGAATCTCTCTCTCTGCTCTTCTGCACACACATACTTTTTCTCTCAAAATGAATAAACTTAAAAAAATAAAGAAAATACCACACCCATGCAGTATCATACCATTAGGTTAGAAAAGTATGGCAAAATACAACCCACCCTCATTCAGAAGTTTAGTACACTGTCAGAGTTATAACTAAATGTGGATTTTTAAAAAATGAAACAAAGTAATTTAATAATTTTTATTCCATTGAGAGTTACATATATATTACAAAATCATCATCTTAGTTTCCCATAGTCCAACTTTCTTCTATATATTCCGAGAAAACATTAAACATTATGCATATCTTACAATGTATAAGCTTTTATTTATATATTTTTCCTCTAATATTTACTTACTGTTAATGCCCTTCATCTTAATCTTAGCCATCTTTTCTTCTTATCCATCTGATAAGAAGAAGCCTCATCTGATCTTTTCAGTACTTACTACAATGAATTTCAAATCTTCATGGCCACAAAGTCCATCTTCAAAAGAAGGTTAAAAACTGATTAACTTCCACTGCCTAAATGAAATTAAGCATGTTTTGGATTTATGCACAACAGCTGAAAGAACAGAAGTAGAAACAACTACTTTATAAACCACTGTTTAAAAAGATGGTGAGAGGTGTGTGCCTGAGTGGCTCAGTCGGTTAAGCGTCCGACTTTGGCTCAGGTCATGATCTCACGGTTTGTGGGTTTGAGCCCTGCATCGGGCTCTGTGCTGACATGACAGCTAGCTCACAATCTGAAGACTGTTACAGATTCTGTGTCTCCCTGTCTCTCTGACCCTCCCCTGCTCACACTCTCTCTCTCTCTCTCAGAAAGAAATAAAACATTTTTAAAAATGGTGAGATAATTTAGTAAAAAAGTAATCAGTAAAAAAGATGGGAACAAAAATGAAATGCAAGGTAAGTGTAAAATATAAAATATAATAGTGGCAATAATNTTTTGGCTCAGGACATGCTCTTCATAGTTCCTGGGTTCAAGCCCTTGGATCAGGACTCTGTCTCTCTGTGCCTGGTGCACTCTCCCTCCCTCTCAAAATAAGCAAACTTTAAAAAGGAAAAAAAGATACACAAGCAGAAAGGATCAATAAAAACATTACTGGAATAGTGCGATCAAATAAGGACACTAGTGGTAATAGTTTTTTTCTCAGAAAAAAAGAAATTAACAATATTAAGTTTTTTAAATTGTAAGACAAACCTATAAATATTTTATCAGGCTTTCAAACTCACATTTTTTTCTAAAAAACCTTAAATTCTGACAAAGAAAAACAGACAAGAGGAAAAGCTAGACTTATCACCAAGAAGCTACTAATAAATTAACTGTTAAAAATCTACTCACAAAATGACATGAGGTTCAGACAATTTCACAAGTGAATCCTAAATTCCAATAGATAGCTAATCCCTTACTAAACAACCTGTTTTAGGGAAACTAAAACCTCACAACTTTTGAGTTTCAGATAACCTGTTATCAGAAGAAATAAATAAAGTGACTGAAAAAGGATATTTTTAGGACAAGAAGAAAAATACTAAATCTCAAGTTTATTCAAGGAGAATGTAAAGTCTACTGATAAACTTTAATAAGTTAAAGGAGGAAACCATGTAAACCAAATATTCACCAGTCAATGTCTACTTATGACACAATCTTTTGCACTGTAAATAGAAAGGGACTTAGAGAATATATACCCAAAAGAACACTACAATATCAGTATTTAAAGATAAAAATTTGAAACACTTATTATTTTATTTTTTTAAACAGGCTACATGCTGAGCCTTGGTTGTGGACCTTGAACTCATGATTTTGAGATCAAGACCTGAGCTGAGATGGAGTCAGATGCTCAAAGTACTGAGCCCTGGAAGTACCTTTTTTTTTTTTTAAAGTATGTAGATCATTAGACAAGCAGGAATGGTATCTTATCATTATTCACAGAAAACAGAATGGTAAAAAAATGCAAAGAAAGCATTAACTAGTATTACTACTGTATTTCACTGATTGCATTTTTTAAATGATTATTTATTTTGAGACACAGAGAAAGACAGAGCATGAGTAGGGTAGAGGAGTGAGAAACCGAATCTTGAAGCAGCAGAGAGAGAGGGAGACACAGAGTCTCAAGCAGGCTCCAGGCTCTGAGGTCCTCACAGAGCCCGATGTAGGAGTGAAACGCACAAAGCATGAAATCAGGACCTGAGATAGAAGTCAGACACCCAACAAACTGAGCCACATAGGTACCACTGTATTTCACTGATTCTAAAGATGCTCCCAAATTACTAAATGAGCCATTGCTTTACATACTACTGAAGACACAAACACCACAGCCAAGTAAAATGACACAAGTTACTACTGTTCTGAATATTTTCATACATATGGATTTTTTAACTTACTTATACAGAATTTACACAGAAAGAAAATAAAACAAAAGAAATTGCTTCAGAGTAACGTAGTTTTGATGACACTCTAGCTCATTTTCCTACTAATCAGAACTGTCTGTAAACAAGTGTCCTCTTGACAACAACAGTACTGATGATGAAGCATCTCTTAATTATTATCTATAGAATCTTCTTTCAGGTTAATGAAACTCTTATTTTGCTTCTTTTGATGCTGGCACTTTACTTTGATAAAAGTCATTGATTCATGTTTTTGCTAAAGGAGCTATAATTCAAATTTGGAAATTCTGCAACAAACAATCCAATTATGACAAACTACCTATCCTGTGACTGAACTATTAATCAATCAAAACAGTCTCTGATTGCTTTGAAACTTCTTTCAACTCTTCTCAGGGCAATTTACTCTAACTTGAATTATTAGGTTGTTTGACAATAACAATTAAGTTATTTGCTTCATATGTAGTTTCTTACAGTGGATTAAGCATTTTAAGTGATACAAAATAAGCAGTTCATGAATACTGCAGGCAGTGATAAATCACAACCAATGCCTACAAAAACAATGATTATAGGAACTCATCAACTGTAAAATACTGTCTGATTTAAGAGATGTTAAAATATAAGGGGGAAAAGGCACCTAATTATGAAATACGCTCACTTATATGATCATACAACGCTGTATGATCAATACATGAAAATCAGCAGAATCTGTTATAAATTATTGGAAATGATAATTTTTTAAAAAGAACTATTTCCTGTGGCAACAAAAACCACACAAAATACAAAATAGTTAACAAAAGTTCTGCAAGAAACCCATGAAAAGCAATACAATACAGAATAGTACAGTATAATATACCTTGGTATAGTTTAATGTAGTATAGAAAAGAATAGAATAGAAGAAAGACAGACTCTGGAACTAGATAGTAAAGTTAAAATCCTAACTATAATTTAATCCCCTAGGTTTCAGACTTTCATATCAAAAACAATACAGGCTAATCCTTACCTAGGGAATTAATACTTGACTTTAAAAGGTTAATATAGGGGCACCTGGGTGGCTCAGCTGGTGAAGCATCTGACTTCAGCTCAGGTCATGATCTCATAGTTTATGAATTCAAGCCCCACGTTGGGCTCTGTGCTAACAGCTCAGAACCTGGAACCTGCTTCAGATTCTGCCTCCCTCTCTCTCTGCTCCTCTCCCACTTGTGCTCTGTCTCTCAAAAATTTAAACAAAAAAAAAAAAAAATTTAATAAATAAAAATAAGAAAAAGGTTAACATATTATTAAAACACAAAAAGTAGTGCTAAAGTATTTGTGATGGCAGTGGCAAAGATGATAATGGTACAGAGAAATCTGTGGTCACAGAACATAAAAAGGCCTTGGGAAACAGAGCACAGACTCTACAGAACAGATGGTTATCAGAGGGAAAGTGGGTGGAGAGATGGATGAAATAGGTGATGGGGATTCAGAAGTGCACTTGTGTGATATATTAAAGTGCTGAAATCACTACACTGTACATNACATGGAAATTAAAAACACTATATATAGTATGTTAACTACACTAGAATTAAATTTAAAACTTTAAACAAAAAAAACCCCCAAATACTGTATTCATTAAAAACCTTTGTCTATATAGTCTATACATTTGATGCAAATAAAAAAATCAAATTACACTTCTAGCTGAAAAGATTGTAAAAATAAGTTTAAAGAGCAAAATAGCTACAATAATTCTAAATAAAAGGATACCTACTAAGACTTTATTATAAAACAACAGTTTTTTTTAAATGTTTTATTTCTTTTTTGAGAGAGAGAGACAGTGTGAACAGGGGAGGGTCAGATGGAGAGGGAGACGCAGAATCTGAAACAAGCTCCAGCTTCTGAGCTGTCAGCACAGAGCCTGACGTGGGGCTCGAACCCACAAGCCGTGAGATCATGACCTGAGCCAAAGTCAGATGCTTAACCAAGAGCCACCCAGGCACCCCTAAAACAACAGTTTTTAAAACAGTCTATACAAATAGGTAATAGGCCAAAGACAGCAAAATATAAAAACCAAAAATATACTTGTACATAGAGGAATTAGATATACCTGAAGAGATGAATTAGAAACTGGTGGGAGAAAAGATAAATCAGTCAACAAAACTACCCAGAAAAAAATAAAAATTAGATGTATACATCAAAAACACGGATAAAATAATTTCAGATGGATTAATAACCTCAAAAGAAAAAATAAACTTTAAATCCTAAATAAGAAAATACAGGGTGCCTGACTGACTCAGTCAGTACAACATGGAGTTTAAGTTCCAGGCTTATGCATGGATGTGTATTAAAAATAAAATCTTATATGGGTCTACAAAAAGAACATGCAATTCACTGAAAAGGACCAATTGCCAATTAATATACAGAGCACTGAATGGGATGTTCAATCTTACCATAATCTGATCAACGTAAAATTAAAACAGCAAATAGAAAACATTTAATCCCCAAAAGACAGCAAGAAATTAGCTGTTACATCTTTGCCAATAAAATGGATAAACAGATGCTCGTAGATAATTTATACTAAATTACAACCACTGTGAGGACTTGGCAATTTCCAGTAAAGTTGACAATGCCTATACACTAAGCATACCAATTCCATTTTATAAGCAAGAGAGAAAAACCATGTGCAAAAATATTCACAACAGCACTGTTTTGAAATTTCAAAGAAATGAATCCCTTTGTATACCTAAAAATAAAGAAATCACAGCATATTTATTTACTACAATTCACATAGTAGAATAAATGTGATTAGTAATTACTCAAACTTTCTGACCTCAAAACTACTTTATAAAATGAAATTTCAGAAATTGAAAGAGGTTTTATTTATTTAAATTATTCTATCAATATTGTCACTTAAAGAATTATCTACCAAGAAGAACTGGGCACCGTACTGGAGGGTCTAACTTTTTTCTGACCCACAAAAGGAAATACATTTTACACTGTGGCTCAAGACACACTTAACTAAATACACAAATATAGATAACATATATGTGTACATGTGTCTGTTTAAATACCACTGCGTACATGTAATTAAAGAGAAATATTAAAACTAAGTAATTTCAAAAACACTGCTTATTCATTTCAAGTAGTAAATCATTAATATAAACATAATACTTGTTTCAAGTATTTTTCTAAATTAAAAATTAACTTAAATCTTTTATAGAGNCTGATCTAGAGCCGATGCCATTATGAAAGAAGATAGGAAGTTTGGACACGAGGTTTAGGGGAAAAAGGTATCCTGGATCTGTGGTAGAAAGACAGCTGTGGCCTGGGAGAAGCGTGAGAGACAAAATAGCACACAGAACAGTGCACCAAGGAAAACAAATCCCCAAAGCAACTGGATTAAAAAGGGAAAAGAGCCAAATTTCTTGAGTTCTTGCAACCAGCTTAAAGCATGAGGCACCCAGAATGGAGATTAGTTTTTCATATAAGATCATGTCCCAAAGAAGCAGCTTTCACAGAGAAACCCCTCCAGGAACAAAGGAACTAATGACTCTC
>NW_027528888.1:62686-64801 GCF_008692635.1 Crocuta crocuta
TAATGACTCTCGATCTTTAGGTTTTTTTAAGTCTGTTGCATGTAGCAGTACTCAAAAATAAAACCAAGGAAGGGAGGGAGGAAGGGAAGGAAGGAAGAAGAAAAGGAGAGAGGGAGGAAGAGAGGGAGGGAGGGAAGGAAGGAAGGAAGAAGAAAGGAAGGGAGAGAGGGAAGGAAGGAAGGGAGGGTGGAATGAAAGGAAGGAAGAGAGGGAAGGGAAAAAGGACTCCAAGGAAAGAAAGAAAGAAACGAGAGAGGAGAAATAACAACCAATACTAAGAAATTACAATTTAAAGAGAATATTAAAAAAAACTTTTTGCAAACCTACTGAACAACACAGAAGAAATGGAAAAAAGCCAAATAACATATAACCTACTAAAACTGAAACAGGAAGAAATAGAAAATTTGAACAGGCTGATGACCAATAAAGAAGTTAAATCAGTAATCAAAAAACTCCCAACAAAGAAAAAACCAAGGTCAGATGGCTTCACAGGCAAATTCTACCAAACAATTAAAGAGAGTTAATTTCTTCTTTNAACATTCAAAAGAAGGAAACTGGACCACTTTCTCATAACACACATAAAAGGAGAATTAGAATGGACGAAACACCTAACTGTAAGACCTGACATCATAAAAATTTAAGAAGAGAACACAGGAAGTAATTTCTCTTACATTAGCCCTAGCAACACTTTTCTAGATAGGTCTCTTGAGACAAAAGAAACAAAAGCAAAATAAACTGCTGGGACTACATTAAGATTCAAAACTTCTCCACATCAAAGGAAATAATTAATAAAACCAAAAGGCAACCTAAAGAATGGGAGAAAATACTTGCAAAAGACACACCTAATAAAGGCTTTTTGTAAAGCTCAACACCTCAAAACAAATAATTAAAAATAGGCAGAAGAAATGAACAGCTATTCCTCCACAGAAGATATGCAGGGAAACCTGGCTGGTTCAGTCAGTGGACATGCAACTCTTGATCTCAGGGTTGTGAGTTCAAGGCCGATGTTGGGAATAAACGTTACTTTATTATAAAAAAAAATTTTTTTTAATGTCTATTTTTGAGAATGAGAGAGCTAGAGTGCCAGCAGGGGAGAAGCAGAGAGAGAAAGGGAAGACAGAATCTGAAGTAGGCTCCAGGTTCCAAGCTGTCAACATCGAGTCCGATGTGAGGCTCAAACCCACGAACCGTGGGATCAGGACCTGAGCCAAAGTCGGCTGCTCAAAAGACTAAGCCACCCAGGTGCCCCGTAAAGCTTACTTTGAAAAGCAAAAACAAATGACATCCAGATGGCCAAGAGACACACAAAAAGATGCTCATCATCACTCATCATCAGAGAAATGGAAATCAAAACTGCAGTGAGGTTTCACCTTACGCCTCTCAGAATATCTAAAATCAACAACACAAAAAACAGGTGTTGGTGAGGATGTGAAAAATCAGAACAGTGTTGTACTACTGGTAGGAATGTAAACTGTTGCAGCTATTCTGAGAAACTGTATGGTGTCTCAAAAAGTGTATATGGAACTACCATATGATCTAGCATCACACTACTGAATGTTTACCCAAAGAGTACAAGACACACTAATTTAAAGGGATACATGCACCCCTCTATTTACAACAGCACTATCAATAATAAGCCAAATTATGGAAAGAATGCATACGTCCATCAACTGATGAATGGATAAAGATGTGGGGTACATATACAGTGGAATATTATTCAGCAAGAAAAAGAATAAAATCTTGCCATTTGGCACGACATGGATAGAGCTAAAGAGTAGTAAGTAAGAGCTAAGTGGAATAAGTAAGGCTAAGAAAAACAATACCACAGGATTTCAGTCATACGTGGAATTTAAGTAAAAAAAAAATTATGCAAAGGTATAAAAAGAGAAAGACAAATGAAGAAAAAGACTGTTAACTATGGAAAACAAACTGATGGTTACTAAAGAGAGGTGAGGGTTGAGATGGAGAGTGAAATAGGAAATGGAGATTATATGCACTTTTGGTGATGAGCACTGGGTGATTATATACTTAAAAGAAGTCAAATGAGACCAGCAATCTATTTTCTCTTAAAAAATAAAATAAAACATTTCCAAGTCTAATATTTAATTCAAAAGA
>NW_027528888.1:64838-65001 GCF_008692635.1 Crocuta crocuta
TCTCCCTATCTGCTTTCTTATTTCATTTTTTGAAGCATCATGTTCCTTTCATTTTTGGAAAACACTGACACTACACATTTGGAAGAATGCCAATAAAAAAATGTATAAACACATTTTAGTATTATTATAAAAATAATTTTTCCTTCATAGTCATTCTGAAAGG
>NW_027528888.1:65021-65589 GCF_008692635.1 Crocuta crocuta
CTCTCTCTCTCTCCTAGAAATAAATAAAACATAAAAAAAATTTTTTTAAACTAATAATCTAAAACCAGAGATAACATGGATATGTCTCAAAAACTCACCAATGAGTGGTAACATATATTTAATGATATATTCATTTTTTTTAATGTTTTATTTATTTCTAGGAGAGAGAGAGAGAGACAGCGTGAGCAGGGGAGGGTCAGAAAGAGAGGGAGTCAGACTGAAACATGCTCCAGGCTGGGANNNAGGCTGGTAATCAACACAGAGCCCAACATGGGGCTTGAACCCACGAACCGCGAGATCATGACCTAAGTGAAAGTCGGACGCTTAACAGACTAAGCCACCCAGGCGCCCCTAATGTTTATTTTTTCTTGAGCGAGAGAAAGAGACAGACTGAGTACAACTAGGGGAAGGGCAGACAGAGAGGGGGACACAGAATCTGATGCAGCTTCAGGCTTCAAGCTGTCAGCACAGAGCCTCATGTGGGGCCCAAACTCACAAACCGTGATAAAGACCTAAGCCACAGTTAGATGCTTAACTGACTGAGCCACCCAGGCACCGCTGGAGGACA
>NW_027528888.1:66452-67055 GCF_008692635.1 Crocuta crocuta
ACCGCTGGACGACAGATTCTTTGATGTACACCTCTACTTCAGTAAAATTGCTGTTGCAAATAAAGCAGTGACCTCTTTATAACCTAATGACTTCTCAATGTTACACCATAAGTAAGAAGAATAACAAGAATGGCTTATATATTGTTATTTTGAAAAATAGTAAGAATAAAAGCCTGTGCTTATTCCAAAGGCGTTATTCTTGAGCCTTCATTTTGATCTGGTGCTTTCATAAAATAGGTGTATTTAAAGGCTCTAGCAAACAGCCAGGTAAGCATCTAATTTTGGCTCAGTTCATGATCTGACAGAGTTTGAGCCCCATATAAGGCTCTGTGCTGACAGCTTGAAGCCTACTTCAAATTCTGTGATTCCTGCACTTCCCTGCACCCCCCACCCTGACATGCACATCCTCTCTCTTCTCTCTCTCAAAAATAAATAAGCATTAAAGTCATAGGAAAAAACCAAAGTATCTGTTCCATGAATTAATTTCAAATGGAAAGCTACTCAACTCCATTAAAATCTGAGTATTCAGTAATGTTTTTTTGGAAATGATGTCTATGCCCAGATCACTCTGCATAAGAAGAGAAGAAACTGTATCTACAATTA
>NW_027528888.1:67114-67943 GCF_008692635.1 Crocuta crocuta
GATTTTCAAAATTTAGAAAGACAAAATACCAGAATTAGAATATAAGAAATTTAATGTTAAACTGAAGATGTCTACATTGCTGCACGTGACGTGGAACAAAGAATGAGCCTGGAAAAGCAATGGAGTCACAAAGAGGAAGAAATGAGGCACTGAAGTTGTTTAGGAACTCCATGGAATAACAGATTTTCAATAAATATTCTTGGGGACTTACTATGCATTAAAACTTTATTTCAGCCACCTTAAGTATGGCGCATCAGTTAGCCTGCTGGGTACTGCTGTTTCATAGGCAACTAGAAATACTAGATAATAAACTTAGACAAGAAGGTACGCATAATAAAGGACAGTGATGTCAAGAAAGAAGACAGGTAATGGGTAGCAGAGTGACCTCATGGGAGAGGGTCAAAAAAAGTTTTAAAAAGAAGAACCACAGGAGACCTCCCTGGCTCAGCTGTTAGAACCTATGACTCTTGCTCTTGTTCTACAGATTGAAGCCCCACACTGGAGAAAGAGATTGCTTAAAAATAAAATCTCTAAAAGAAAAATAAAGAAATCACAGCAGAGAAGGAAAGCAGTTTCTGTAAAACAAAACACTTTTTTTTGTGATATCCCAATTAACATGTTGAGGAAGTTTCTCAATTTGGTAAACAATGAATTTATAAATAAGTGGGTTAATTGAAAATAAAAGGACTCAATGAAAAGAAATACAGAATAAATGTGTTATCAGGTAAATATTTACAGGATTATCAAACCTAATTATACTTATGAGGAAAGAGAAAAAGAAGCCATGAGTATTTTGGAAGAAGATAGGCAAAAAAGTTGGGCCCGGGAG
>NW_027528888.1:68241-68903 GCF_008692635.1 Crocuta crocuta
CTCATCATCTCTCTTCAAGAAAAAACATTTCTATTTAAACATTCTTTATAGAAAGTCTTTAAAATTATACACTTACCTGGCTCAATTATACATTCGACTCTAAATTAATCTCTATCTTGAACATCCATTGTTGCTGTACTGGAACATCTGCTGCTGCTGTACTGTGCAGCATACAATTCTATCTTCTTTAGAGCTCTTCTATGTCTTTCCCAGCTGTCAAGATATAAAGCAACTACTTCTACAGTTTATTTTTTTCCTTAGGACCTCTACAACTAGACTGCATTAGCAAACTGCTTCTAGTCTGTCTCTGTAATCCAATTTGTCACACTTCTCTAAACACAGCCCTTTATGATATAAAGGAGAATCCTACCTATCAGTGCCTGACGTGTTACAATATAGCAAAGTGGAAAACTTGTGTTTTATACTGTAAAATTTTATGACATAAATGCTCCACGTACTTCTTAAAACTCCTAATCCAGGACACTCACACATAAATCATATTTAAAATGAGTTTTAAGAAGTAGTTTAGTAAATAAAGAGTAGAAAAGATTACTTTGTGGAGGGAATTACCTTCACTGACAGGGTGAGGGAAAGCTTACATAATGCCACTTGAATTGTTTAGGAAATACTTTTCTAGGGGCGCCCGGGTGGCTTAGTCGGTT
>NW_027528888.1:70297-70388 GCF_008692635.1 Crocuta crocuta
GGCTGAGGGGTTGTAAAAGACTGGGAGTTGAGAAGCTTATGTGCACAAACCCAAGACTGATTTAGTGAGAATACAAAAGTAAAGGGTCATA
>NW_027528888.1:70566-72913 GCF_008692635.1 Crocuta crocuta
CCTGCTCATCATCTACCTCTTCAAGAAAAAACATTTCTATTTAAACATTCTTTATAGAAAGTCTTTAAAATTATACACTTACCTGGCTCAATTATACATTCGACTCTAAATTAATCTTTATCTTGAACATCCATTGTTGCTGTACTGGAACATCTGCTGCTGCTGTACTGTGCAGCATACAATTCTATCTTCTTTAGAGCTCTTCTATGTCTTTCCCAGCTGTCAAGATATAAAGCAACTACTTCTACAGTTTATTTTTTTCCTTAGGACCTCTACAACTAGACTGCATTAGCAAACTGCTTCTAGTCTGTCTCTGTAATCCAATTTGTCACACTTCTCTAAACACAGCCCTTTATGATATAAAGGAGAATCCTACCTATCAGTGCCTGACGTGTTACAATATAGCAAAGTGGAAAACTTGTGTTTTATACTGTAAAATTTTATGACATAAATGCTCCACGTACTTCTTAAAACTCCTAATCCAGGACACTCACACATAAATCATATTTAAAATGAGTTTTAAGAAGTAGTTTAGTAAATAAAGAGTAGAAAAGATTACTTTGTGGAGGGAATTACCTTCACTGACAGGGTGAGGGAAAGATTACATAATGCCACTTGAATTGTTTAGGAAATACTTTTCTAGGGGCGCCCGGGTGGCTTAGTCGGTTAACCGTCCGACTTTCGCTTAGGTCATGATCTCGCGGTTCGTGGGTTCGAGCCCCGCATCGGGCTCTGTGCTGACAGCCAGCTCAGAGCCTGGAGCCTGTTTCAGTCTGTGACTCCCTCTCTCTCTGACCCTCCCCTGCTCACGCTGTCTCTCTCTCTCCTAGAAATAAATAAAAAACATTAAAAAAATTTAAAAAAAAAAAGGAATTACTTTTCTAACCTAGTTTTCAAACTGACTTCCTAAATAACTACTGTAATTTTCAACCATGGTAAAGGAAATTTTATTCACTAAAGACAATATAATACTTCTGTGCTAAAGCTATATTCTCATTGAAATGAGAATATAGGATACAAAAGAATATCTGTGCAAGACAGATAAATCATGTGAAAAGCAGCAACACTCAGGTAATTTTCTAGTACTGAAGAGACTGGTTTACTAATTGTCCTTATTTCTCAAGTCGCAAACTTTTCCAAAGATTGGATCCAGAACAGCTAAATTAATATGAAGTAGGAGTGGGTGTTCCATCACTCTGCTGTCACAATCTACCTTCTTCATTTCCACTACTCTCCTACCTATCCGACCAACTCCAGCAAACTTTACTGTTAATCACCCTTATAATGCCTTTTCCACTATTCCACCTGCACCTAACAAAGTACCACCACTCTTTCAATAAATTTCACCAAAATGCCATCTAAACGTGAACTTCTTGTATCCATCAAGTGCATTTAAGAACGTTTACAATCTTTCTTACACCGTGCACCGTTTGCACTAACGTCTGAATTTACTAAGTTCAACAGTAAGGAACCTAAAAGTACACTACTACTTGACACTTTTTCACCATTAGAGAAAATCTAAATAGCACCAGGTATGTAAACTGTATATAATCCATCACACTTTGCTGTGCTTCTACAGAAAAACATGTCCTACTCAATAAATAATATAAAGTAATTAAACATTTAAACGCGACAAAGTTTTTCCAAACACGAAGACTTCAAACTTTTACTCCTCTGACTTCAAGCTTGCAAAATGCACTTTTTCACCTACTATGCAAAAAAGTGCAAAAAAGTGGGTGAGAACTTTCCCCCCATCAATTTCAATTTGTATTACTGAGATAGTCGCGGAGACAACTGATAGAGAACCTGACAGGAGGCATCCTAAGAGCCCCGTTTGTCTCTGCGTTAAGTGTAAAAAACGTCTTCGTTAGCTCAGGTGCTGAGACTGCTAAACACGCTGAGGTGACTACAAGCACTGTGAAATGGAACAGGACCTAGAGGGCCACAACAGCTCTATGGAAGAAGCAGCTAGTCACCGCTTGATGACTGTCAACAAAGGTGGCGCTCCAGTGGAACACCTGCAGCACGAGGACCCATCATGGCGGCAAGAGCCTTGAGAAGCCAGCACANCAGCAGGCCGGCCTGGCATTCCCCTACTGTGTCTCATGGGCCGCCGCCACCCGCGTGGTTCTCCTCGGAGACCATCCGCCTTTCCACCTGTAGGTGCCTTCTCAAATTTGCAAGTCTCTAACTCCCGCGCTCAGTAGATGTTTTCCTCTTCCTAGTGCGTGCAGAAAAAATTAGCAACCTTTACTGTTCTTGATCTTCTCTTGGAAAATAAAATTTTAAAATCAAATAAGAATTGGCTTGCTAGTCTGAGTACATGGACAAGAGGAGAAGAGTTTTT
>NW_027528888.1:73101-73366 GCF_008692635.1 Crocuta crocuta
GAATAAAAAATATATTTAATTATGTATGCAATTAGCAACTCCAAAAACATGTACTTTACATTTTCCTGACTTTAAAATTTGATGCTTTTTCTCTATTTAATTTGGGACCCAAACTATCTTTAAAATAATTTACAAAGAAGTGGTACCTGGCTGGCTCAGTCGATGAAACACTACATACTTGATCTCAGCATTGTGAATTTGAGCCCACTTTGCCCATAGAGAGTACTTATAAATAATAAAAATTAAAGCCAAACATCACTGAATT
>NW_027528888.1:73379-73850 GCF_008692635.1 Crocuta crocuta
ACAAGTCAGAACAAAAAAGATAAATTTCACTATTCTAGTTCAATCTTCCAGGACTGTCAAAAATACTAGGAAAACCACCACAATAAAGCAGTAAAATTGGCCACTAACAAAAAGGAAAAAGATGTTACTTATGTTTCAGACCTTTAAAAGGTGAGAAGTTAATGATAATTTTAAAATAGTTTTGACATTACATTTCATATATAAAAGATAGGTGTAATTATATTTGTTAAATAAACCTTTATTAGTATCTAAAGAAGACTATTCTGTAGATAACTGTATGGATGATGACAGAACATTATGTTTTTTAAAATGGAAAGTCATTTGGATTTAAAATACATTTGGGTGGCAGTAAAGAAACAGCAATATATATAGCAAATCATTTTTCCAGAAGTATATTTAGTTAATATAGTATATTTATAATAAAATTAAGAAATGAAGTATAAATAGCAAAAAATGTGAAAATGTTTTGAT
>NW_027528888.1:73885-74250 GCF_008692635.1 Crocuta crocuta
TGTATACTGAAGATCACTGAAACTGCTGAGTGATTAGGCATCTTAGATCTTACATCATTTAAAGGACCTACTACACCTGTCTTGCTTTAAAATTATTGACTATTGTTTAAGTATTGGAGAAGCCTGTAAAGGTCTTGGCACAAAGGGTAGCAAAGATGGATTTAGTGCTTGCCTCTGGGGAAGTCCAAATAAAGAAATGTGTATGGCAGAGTAAAGACATTCTAAAGTGCTTTCATTTTCTCAAAGAAATACATAAAGGCAAACTATACAGAGATTGAGAATACCTCAAAAGCAAACGCTATTACTAAAAAATAACCTGATTTGAAAGCAAGTGATTTATCATTTTAAAGTTTATTTCTTCTTTA
>NW_027528888.1:74690-78460 GCF_008692635.1 Crocuta crocuta
GGGTAGTCAGATTTTGATGCCATTTTAATAAATTAACATAAACAACATGTGTAAGAGAATACAAATTCTTTCCATCTTTTTCCAGCGAAGAACCAAGGCCACATCTTCAATACTTTCCCTTAGAAATCTCTTCAACCTAAATATCGAAGTTAATCACTAATGAATTCTATCTTCCACAAAACACTAAAACAGAATCCAAATCCTTTACTGCATTCTAACAAATATCATTTTTCCTCCAGGTTTTAAAATGCTACTCGTTTCCACCTATAATCTCACCAGAGCAACTTCAATATCCATATTTCTATCAATAACTGCTTTAAGGTAATCTAGAGTTTTTTCCTAGATCTGGTGAATTCCATTCACCTGGAAGCTTTTCCAACCTCTACACAGTAACTAGTTTCTATTCTGCTTCCATATTTTAAGGATTTAAAAAGTAGCATTCCACTTCTCAGAACAAAAATCTGTATTAGAGTTCTCCAGAAAAACAGAAGCAACAGGAGTATAGAATGAAAGAAAAGGAGACAGAGAAAAACAAATTTAAGGAATTGCCTCATAAAACGTAGGGACTGGCAAGTCTTAATTTTGGATAGATAGGTGGGCTGGAGACTCAGGGAAAAGGTGATGTTTCAATTTGAGTCTGTAGGTAGTTTCTTCCTCTAAAGGTTCTTCAATTGACTGAAAGAGGTCTATTTATATCATGCAGGATAAATCGCTTTACTCAAAATCTGTTCATTTAAATGTTAATGTCATTAAAAAAACCACTTCACAGAAACTTCTCAAATAATGGTGGGTCAAATATCCAGGCAAAAGTGACTAACCCAGTTGCAGATTTTGCTTTAATTCACTATATTAATATGAAGCATGAACTTTTAACCTGAAGATTAGGCACATATTCCCTAATAAAATTAATTTAAATGATGACTGCTAATTAGGTGATTTATAAGCACTATTTTTACCACATGAGTTACTAGTTCAGTAAGATATTAATTTCTAAAAGCAGCACCTGCTGAATTCTACTTCATGGATTATAAACCAAAAGTCCCAACAGCAAATGAGTGCCACTTAATAGGTAAAACCAATTATGTGAAGCCTAGAACAATGACCATTAGCAATAAGCATCTCTTGTACTCAAATTAGCATTTTCTTATGTAGATGACTTCCCATTAAGAGCAAAAAGGTCTCCATAGAGAAAAGGTGATTTACAGACAAGGGCATCTTATCCCATAAAGTAAGAATACTAAAAATTACTACTGTGTATCAAAAGCTGTCACAATACAACAAGAGGCTTCCACTTGCTCTTAGGAGAAAATCTGGGTATCAAAATAACACGTAACAGAAGAATGAAAAGAAAGAGTAAAAGAGAAAGGAAGGGAAGAATATTTGTAGTAATGGCTAAAAAAAAAGAACCCCTAAATTTGATTAAAAGCAAGACACTACACATTTAAACACATCTAAGTAGCTGAGAAAACAGAAGATTGAATGCAGAGATCCTTACTACATATATTATAAAACTATTAAGAGTCAAAGAGAATTTTGAAAGTAGAAAAAAGAGGAAGAACTTTCATGCTTCAAAGGAGCTATCAAGAAAACGAAATCAACTCACAAAATAAGTGTGTATCATATCTGATACATATTCAGCATATATAAAGAAGTTCTAGAGCTTGGGGCATCTGAGGGCCTCAGTTGTTTGAGCCTCTGACTCTTGATTTTGGTTCACGTCATGATCCCAGGGTTGTGGTACTTATGTTATTGAGGGTCCACGCTGTATGTGGAGCCTGCTTAAAGCTCTCTCTCTCTCTCTGCCTCTCACCCTAACTATCCCCTCCTCTAAAATAATAAAATGAAAAATTTAAAGGATTAAAAAGAAACCTTTTTAATCAAGACAAGAAATCAAGAATTTAAGACAACTTAATGAGGCAAGAGAGAATTCCTACATACTGCTGGAACAGCCAGGGCAGCCACTTTGGAAAAATATGGTATTTTCTTAAAATGGTTAAACATTGTTATACTATTACGAAGACATTTCTCTCCAAGGTATATACACAAAATAAATAAAAACATGTCAAGAGTGAGTACATGAATGTTTAGAGAAGATTTATCCCTAAGAGTCAAATATGGGAACGATATAAATCTCCATCAACCAGCAAATAATCATAATGTGATATATCCATACAAAAGGATATTCTGGTATTACAAAAATGAATGAAGCTCTAGTAAATGCTATAAAGTGTTGAAGGATGAAAACATGCTAAGTGAAACTTCCAGTCACCAAAGACCACATATTACATGATCTAATTTATGAAATGTCCAGAACAGGTAAATTTAAACAATGAGAAACTATAAGAAGTGATTGTTAGGGTTGGGCAGTGGTACAATGTAGAGAGGGGAACTGTGGTAATAGGACGAGTGTACATGGTTTCTTCTTGAGGCTGTAAATGTGAATGCTATAAAATGCATTGTGATTGTTCCACATATATGTGAATATACTAAAACACCATCAATTTGTATTCTTTAATAGGTAAATTGTTTGGTATATCAATTATATTTTAGTAAAGCTGCTTTCAAAAAAGTCATAGATTTTTGCTTTTTTAAGTTTATTTATTTTGAGAGAGGGAAAGGGAGCTTAGTGGAGGAGAAGCAGAGATGGAGAGACAATTCCAAATGAAGCTATGGTCAGCAGGGAGCCAGAGGCGAGCCTCTAACTCAAAAACCATGAGATCATGATCTGAGCCAAAATCAAGAGTTGGACACTAACCAACTGAGCCACCTAGGTGCCCCACAAAAGCCTCACAGATTTCATCTTGTTTTTTTAAGTCTCACAGATTTTGAAGGAAAAAGACAAATGCAATTGCTTTTTTAAAAAAAATGTTAACATTTATTTTTGAGAGAAAGAGTGCTTGAGTGGGGGAAGGACAGAGAAAGACGAGTACACAGAACCTGAAGCAGGCTCAATGCTCTGAACTGTCAGCAGAGCCTGACATGGGGCTGAACCCATGAACTGCGAGGTCAGGACCTGAGCTGAGGTTGGATGCTTAACCAACTAAGCAACCCAGGTGCCCCTAACAGTAGCAGTTTTAACATTTTCAGGACACATAGAGCATTCACCAAAACATACTATATTGAGCTATATAAAACTAATAGTGGAAAACTGTAAATTATATAGTTTCTCTGACTATAATGAAACTAAATTAGGAGTGTTTGGCTGGCTTAGCTGTTAGAGCATGCAATTCCTGATCTCTGGGTTGAGTTCAAGCCCCATTTTACAGGGAGAGATTTATTAATAAAGAAAGAAAGAAAAAAAGGAGGGAAGGAGGGAATGTGGGAGGAAAGGAAAGAAGGGATTGTTAAAATTTAGTAACAGAATGATACCTGGAAAAATCCTAAATACTTGGGAATTAATCAGTATAAATTTATTCTTTTGTAATGTTTTATTTATTTCTAGGAGAGAGAGAGAGAGACAGCGTGAGCAGGGGAGGGTCAGAGAGAGAGGGAGTCACAGACTGAAACAGGCTCCAGGCTCTGAGCTGGCAGTCAGCACAGGGCCCGACGCGGGGCTCGAACCCACGAACCGCGAGATCATGACCTAAGCGAAAGTCGGACGCTTAACCGACTAAGCCACCCAGGCACCCCAATCAGTATAAATTTAAATAGTCATAGGTTAAAGAGAAAATCTCAAAGGAGAAACTTTTTTTTTTCTTTTTGAAGTTCTTTCTACACCCAACGTAGGCTTGAACTCATGACCCTCAGACCAAGAGTTGCATGCTTTCTAG
>NW_027528888.1:78635-80616 GCF_008692635.1 Crocuta crocuta
ATGCTTTATAGTGGGACTAGCCAGCCACCCCAAAATTGTTATAAATATGAAAATAGTACATTTTTAAATTTGTGGGATGAACAAAGTACTACACAGATGTAACTGAATAATAGTAAATGATTATGTTAGAAAAAAAGCTAAGCATGCAAGTAATGAGGCACATATTAGACCCAGAGAAAAGAGAGAGACTTTTAAGTGCAAAGATCAATAATGAGGCCAGAAAAGTAAACAGAAAAAAATGAAAGTTGATTCTTTAGGAGTAAAGTCATGAATATCGAGCTAACTGAGTAGGAAAAAAAAAGTCACAAATTACCAATATCCAGAGTGAAAAAGGTTACATTATAGAGTCCACTATTCACAAGGATAATGGAATCTCATGAATAATTTTAAACCAAAGAATTTACAACTTAAATGAAATGGACAAAGTTCTGAAAGATACAACTACCAAAGATCATCCAACAAAGACATCATTTGAATTGCAGTACATCTATGAAAGAAATATAAATTTTAAGTAAAAATATTTCCACAAGACAAAAAGGGCTCAAATTTTTTTAATAGTTTACAGTTAATTCTGATGAAAACTTAAGCATGAAATACACAAGCTGTCTAAGATAAATGTGATAAAAAGAGCAAACTGCAAAACCTCAATTTATTTATTTATTTATTTACTTTTTAGTGAAACAAAGCTAGGAATAAATTTAAAAGGTACTACATAAATCAAGTGGGCTCTTTCAGGAAAGATGTATTAGATTAACATTTATAAATCAATGAACATAATTTTTTAACAAACTGAAAAAAAAAAGATACCTGAATACAAAAAAACTCCTTGCAAAGTAGAAATAAAAGTAAACTTATTTAGTATCAACAATCACTTAATTTCCAAGCATTATTCCTAATCTTTCCTCCTCTCATCAATAGTTCAAACTACATGATGTAATTATTTTCCATCCTACAAAAGTATATTTTTCTAGGCAGCTTGTATGTCTAAGATGCTGTCCTTTCAACATTTAGAGGACATTCAAATAATGCATTTGCATGAACAGAGATACAACAGCTCTTTTAGGCATGATCCCTTTGTGTAAAAAGGCACATGTTAACATATGAACAAGGATTTTTTAAAATTGCCATTTCTGAGTGTGGAATGAGAGTCAGTATCACTTCACTTTACTATTTTCACTCCTAAGATATAAAACCTACTGCATTTTAGGTTTCTATCATTTAAACTGCACAACAGAGGTCCTCTAGTGAAATTGTCACCATGAATACTCAGAATCCAAATAATTATAACAACTGCTACCACCACCAGTCAAAATATCCTTCATTTACTACTTTTTCAATTTATTTTTAAAATTTTCTTTTCTTTCTTAACTTTTCCTTTCTTTTGGGCCCATCTGATCACATGTGCCTATACTGAGACCTAAAAGTTAGTTTGTAGTCTTCAGAAACAGGCCACAAATATATGAGAACACCATCCAAAATACGATCGCCATCATTCACAACTTTTCACTGAGGAAGTATTAAGGAAGAAATGACAGGGAATCCAATATTTTTAACCACCTGTTTACCCTTTAAAATCACCACATCCCCGGTTAGCCATCGTTTTTTTTTTCCCTTCAAGATTTAGACCATTCCATGGCTATAAACGATCAGAGGATGATTACTACTCCTCATACTTCAGTTGTATGAGTCTTTCACAAAGAAGTATTTTATATAAAATTAAGTTCAGGGGCACCTGGAGGCTCAGTCAATTAGTGTCTGACTTTAGCTCAGGTCATGAGCTCGCAGTCAGTGAGTTTGACCCCCAGGTTGGGCTCTGTGCTGACAACTTGGAGCCTGGAGTCTACTTCGGATTCTGTGTCTCCCTCTCCCTCTGCTCCTCCCCTGCTTGTGCTCTGTCTCTCTCTCAGAAATAAACATTGAAAAATATGTAAAAACTTTAAATTCAGAAGAATTTAATTGAACAATTAAAGTTGTTTGAAGG
>NW_027528888.1:80803-81369 GCF_008692635.1 Crocuta crocuta
TTCAACAGTCAAACTGTAATGAATTTTCAGTAAAGATTATTTTTAAAAAGTTCAATGTTATGCCAATGAGCGTATTATGAGACAGTTCCTTTGTCCAACACAAGTTTATAATCTATAGCCTATCTCTAACTCATTTGTTGGTAAGAACTCATGACATATTATAGGCTTATATGTCTTAGTGTGCCTAAAAAAACTAGTTTAAACGTGCTTTGTTCATTGCATCCCTTGAGAATGCAAATATAGTATTTCTGATCTTTGTTCACTGTATCCTTTGGGAACACAGATGTAACTATTTCTGACCTTTTAAACTCCCAAATTGGCTAAAATTATAACCGAAACCAAAGACACAAAATTAAAGATATACTAGGTAGATATGCTCAAAGTAGACAAGTTCAAGTCTGTCAATAGTAGACAACTTTGTCTACATAAATGAAAGACATTTCATGATAAAACACAGTTGATTCAGCCTACCTGTACTTAATCCAAACGTGAAACAAAAACTTCCATAAGCATGAAGGGAAATTAGTCCTTTATCATAAATGGAGATTCTAACTTTATAAATTAAG
>NW_027528888.1:81473-83407 GCF_008692635.1 Crocuta crocuta
GTCTCAGTTAAGTGTTTGACTTGTGATCTTAGCTTAGATCACTATATGGTTCATGAGTCCCGTGGGCTCATGGTATGGAACCTGCCTGGGATTCTCTTGTCTCTCTCTATATATATATTATTTAAGAATATATATTTTACCATCCTAAAATTAAGAGTTGCATGATCTACCAGCCGGGTGCACTAATACAGTTCAGTGTAAGACTGTAAGCGTTCTTACTATGAAATCTGGCAAAGAACACAGTGGTGCTATGAAGCTACTGGAATTGTAATTAGAATTGAATGTATTATTTCCGGAATAAAACAATGTATTTCTTCTTAAATACATTTATAAATACACCTTCAACAGCCTAAATGTTAATGTTGTTTAATTTTTATTTTGTATAACCGATAGTTCAAGAGACTTGCGTCTCTATATATTACAAGTTATCAGTTTTTAAACACTGTTATTAAATACTTGTTAGTTAATGAGTGGATTCATGATTATTCAATATATTGGAGCTAGTAAAAATTTGGCATCATATATCAGCATCTTCTGTAAGCTCTGATTTATTTCAATATGGATTAAAATTATATGCCAATTCTAGCAACTATTAATAACTAAGTATTTTAAGGAATAAGAAAAAATACTTGCTATCTGATAGGCAAGAAAAATACTATGAGAATCTATGTTTTAATTGTATCAAATTAAAGGTTGAGAAAAAACAAAAAATAATGGCAAAAGTATCTTTGTTCTTTATCTAGGTTATTTGGTAAAATTTTATTTGCCAATAGGGAAACACTGTTTTGAGTTTTGTGAATAGTAAAGTGAAGTTAAATACAACTGGTTTGATCTTCCTGTGTTTCAATCTAGGAACAGAGTAAGAGAAAGAAAAGGTTTATTTGTAAATGAGCACTCATACTTTAAAAGAATGAAGTCTAGTAATTTTCATTCTAAATTTTAAAGACAGGACTACATAAAATATGGGGCAAAAAGGGAGCTCATTTTCATGGAGACTTTGAGTCTTTAGATTTTGACTGCTGCAAAATCCCTTCACGCCTGGAAATACTAAAAAAGTAGCATAGAAAATAAGAAGAAAATACTTTATTTTAATAAATCCATCAATGTAACAATTTTGACATCTCTTGTAAACTCTATTATTTAAGAGTTAAATCTTCATCACAAGATGATGAAAATAACCTTATATCTTCTAACAAGGTAATGAACTGTGGAACATATTCACCAGTATCACTTTGAGATTATATCCCAGGATGTTAACAGAAATTATAATTCCATCCATGTATATTATTTAACTGATATTGTTAGTCATCGTCAACTGTTGGCTTGATGGTTACTCCTCTTCTTATTTGACCCCAACCAATTAAACTGCAAAATGAAAAGAAAAGAATTCATATATTTTATTTATTTACTTTTTGTTTATTTTAGAGATAAAGAGAAACAGAAGCATAAGTGGGGGAAGGGTAGAGGAGCAAGGAAGGCAGAATCTGAAGCAGGCTCCAGGTTCTGAGCTGTCAGCACAGCACCCCATGCAGGGCTCCACAAACCATAGATCATGACTTGAGCTGAAGTCAGGTGTTTTGTTGTTGTTGTTGTTTTTTATATTTTTATTTATTTCTAGGAGAGAGAGAGAGAGACAGCGTGAGCAGGGGAGGGTCAGAGAGAGAAGGAGTCACAGACTGAAACAGGCTCCAGGCTCTGAGCTGGCAGTCAGCACAGAGCCCAACGCAGGGCTCGAACCCGCAAACCGCGAGATCATGACCTAAGCGAAAGTCGGACGCTTAACCGACTAAACCACCCAGGCGCCCCTGAAGTCAGGTGTTTAATCAACTGAGCCACTCCAGTGCTCCAAGAAATCACAAATTTTAAACTCATCCCATTAGCACCATTACAAAAATAATTGATGTTCATAATCACCAAAAGTTAAAACTGTTTCC
>NW_027528888.1:84124-90232 GCF_008692635.1 Crocuta crocuta
CAAAGGGAAAAATAAGACTCTGCTACTATAAATGTCTACTTTTCTCTAAAAAATTATACCTACCCATTAAGAATCCACAAGACCACTTCACATCCTTGAAAGAACTGTGCCAGTAGATAAAACATATCAACCTAATTTAAAAAAGACCTTTCTAACGGAGAAAATGTCATTTTCACAATACCTCAACACATCAATGATTTTAAAGTAAGTAAGTGAAACAGGTAAAGGGAGATAAAGTAAGCAAAGAACTAGAATATACAGTCTATAAACAGATCACTTTTTCCCCCCTCAAAAGTTAATCTCTACAAGCAGTGTGGGCTTCAACTTATAACCCTGAAACCAAGAGTTCCATGCCTTACCAACTGAGCCAGCCAGATACCATAACACATTAGTTACAAAAGTCTGATTTAGTCAATAACTAGCCTGGATTGGTTACCTAAACTTAGCTTCAAGAAAAAAGTCCATCTAAATATAAATAAAAACTACAATTCTAAAGAACATAGGGGAAGGAGGAAACTTGTCAATATGGAGGAGTTGAGGTGGTCTGCGTTTTCCCACAGGAACACCAAGGAAATAATGTAATGTGGATCTACAGCAACTAAGCAAACAACCAAGAAGCACACTCAAAATGAAGAAAATTTGATGCCAATTTTCTTATCCACTGTAGCACAGTTGAGAGGAAGTCAGCCAAATACCAGTTCCTTCTTGACTTAAAGGGGAAGAGCAGAACTTATTTTCAAAGTTCAGCTTGTCTGTTGGATGCTCAAGGCATAAGCCTTTATCCTGTCTCGGGGTGCTAAGAGAACTGTGGCACAGCTGCATATCAGGACCACAATGAGTGAAAACTTCACAAGGACTACAGAATGCCTGGAAAGAAAAGACTAAGAGTATATAGTAAATTAAGCTCAAAAAAGAAAATGGATGAGATTAACATAGTTTATTACATTTAAAATGGCTGGGTATATTGGAGAATTGAGTCAAAGAAACACAGCTCCATCAAAGATGTCTCAGAACATAAGCCTTGATAATGAGTTGATCAGTCTTTTCCTACATGAAGACAATCTGGGAAAGGTAGATTTTTGTTCAAATGTCCAATTTTAAGATACGATTTAAAAAAAAACTAATAAAGATCACAAGGTATATAAGAACAGGGAAGTGAGGAAAAGGATTTTGTTCCCATCTGCATTTTTCCTCATCTGAGGAATTTTTCAATCATCCTTGTTATTTTTCAACTCCAGTTCAATTCTTAAATTGTCTCTTTGTAACTCACATTTTGTTTATATTATCATTTTCTTGATTTTCCTTCAGGTTGATGAGCTCTCATTTAGTTCTTTCAAAGTATTTAAGACAGTTGTTTTAAAGTGTTTCTCAGGGCGCCTGGGTGGCTTAGTCGGTTAAGCGTCGGATTTTCGCTCAGGTCATGACCTCGCGGTTCGTGGGTTTGAGCCCCGCGTCGGGCTCTGTGCTGACTGCCAGNTTTTTATGTTTCCCTGAATCTTTAAAAAAGGAACAAGTTTATTTCAAGAAATCATGAGTTAAGTTTTTCCAAAACTGAACAAAGAAGTTAATAAATTCAGGAAGCTCATAAAACTCCAACTACAATAAACTCAAAGAGAACCATCCCAAGACACATTATGGTCAATGACCTAAGTCAAAGACAAGAAAGACTGAGAGCAGCAAGAGAAAAGAAAGTATATGTATGTGGGTATGCGTGCATGTGTGTGTAATTTCCATAATATTATCAATTAATTTCTCAGCAGATGAATTTAAGCCAAACAACAGTAGTTGATATACTCAAATATTTAAAGAAAAAAACTTGTCAAATAAGTACACTGTATCTAGAAAATTATCTAGAAAAATGAAGGAGATATATGGATTATCAAGAGAAACAAATGCTAAGTAAATCAGTTATTACTAGAATTGATCTCTCAGAATGGTAAACAAAGTCCTTCAAGTTGAAATACAAAGATGAAAACACAAAAGACCAAGAAAATATGCTCACTTGGTAAGGAGAACTACCCAAGAAAATACAGTAACCAGTATTTTTCAATTTTGATAGACAGAATCTAAATGACAAAGACATAGAAAGTAATAAAAAAATCTACATTAATAGACGTAACATGTAAAAATGTAAAGTTTTAAGATATATATGTAATACTATAATAACAAAAACATTTCAAAACCCGAAAAACACTATGGAATATAAACAAAAGGAAGTAACAAGTTAATCAATATGTGTAACTACAAAGAATCAACAGAAAGGAAGGTGACATGAAAGTCAAGGGGGTATAAAAAGCTATATATAGAAAAGAAATGCAGTAACCACCCATGATCTGTAGGAAGTGTATTCCATACTCCCCCGTGAATGTCTGAAACTGGATAATATAGATCCCTATACATCGCACGTTTTTTAAATATTATAGTGTTTAACTGATAAATTACACACAATAAGAGATTAAGAATAACTACCAATATAAAAGAACAGTTATAACAATATGCTGTAATAAAAGTTATATGGCTGTGGTCTCTCAAAATATCTTACTGTATTCACCCTTCTTTGATGATGTAAAATAAAATGCATCAATAAGATGAAGTGAGGTGTAGGTTACAAGGTTACAACTGACCTTGTGATAATTCTGAGGAGCAGAAGCATCTGCTTCTAGACTGTGGCTGACTGCAGATAAGTAAAAGTGCAAAGAGTGAAACAGCAGAGTACTGCAATAAAATGGTAGCAAAGGGACACCTAGGTAGCTCAGTCAGTTAAGTGTCTGACTTTGGATCTGGTCATGATCTTGTGGTTTATGGGTTTGAGCCCCACATTGGGCTCTGCACTAACCTGCTTCAGATTCTATGCTTCCTTCTCTCTCTGTTCCTCCCCCACTATTACTCTCTCTCTCTCTAAAAAAATAAACATTAAAAAAAGGTAGTATAAAGTCTTTCCATAAGAGTAATTACTCTAAAAGCACACAGATTAAATTCCTCAATAAAAAGGCACAGATTGACTGAATGGATAAAAAGTAGGACTAAGCCATATGCTATAGATATGAGATGCATTTTAGATCTAAGGATATGCCTAAGTTGAAAGTGAACAGATACTGGAGTTCCTGGCTGGCTCAGTTAGTGGAATTTGTGACTCTTTATCTCAGGGTTGTGAGTTGAGTTCCATATTGGGGGCAGAGATCACTTAAGAATAAATAAACCAAGGGGTGCCTGGGTGGCTCAGTCGGTTGAGCGTCCGACTTCGGCTCAGGTCATGTTCTCATGGTTCGTGGGTTTTAGCTCCACGTCGGGCTCTGTGCTAAGAGCTCATAGCCTGGAGCCTATTTCAAGATTCTGTGTCTCCCTCTCTCTCTGACCCTCCCCTGCTCTGTGTCTCTCTCAGAAATAAATAACATTAAAAAAAAAAAAAAAAAGGAATAAATTAACAAAGAAAAAGGGTGGAAGGATGGGAAATGATATTTCATGCAAACAGTAACCAAAAGAAAGCAGCAATGATGATTCCACTATCAGACAAAATAGATTTTAATGGAACAACTGTTATAAGAGACAAAGAAGTACATTAATACATGTTTAACAGTCAATTTGCCAGAATGATATAATTAAAACATATATGCACTAAATGTTACAGTTCTTACATATATGAAAGATATATAAAGGAAATGGTGACAGAATTGAAAGGAGAATTGGTACCAAATAGAAAGACATTTCAATAACCCACTTTCAGTATGGATAAAACAAGAAGACAGAATTTCAGTAAGAAAGCAGAGGACTTGAACAACTATATAACCTATTGGACCTCACAGGCATACATATAGAACATATAACCATCAACAGTAGTGTACTGATTTTGCCAAGTTTTAATGGAACATTCTCTGGTACAGACCTTATGTTAGGTTATCAGTACTTACCACATTTAAAAAGACTGAAGTAATAGGTTTCAATTTACTATCTAAATTTTCATTTCTGATTGCAATGGAATTAAACTAGTAATTAGTAGTAAAAGAAAAATAGGATAATCTACAAATCTATGGAAATTAAACAATGAACATTTTAAGAATGAATGGAGCAAGGAAGACAGTACAAAATAAATCAGAAAATATCCGGAAAGAACTGAAAAACAAACATCCTGTAACTTTTGCACAGCTGCTATGATAAATTGTATTGTGTGGTTCCTCATAAACTGAAACACAATTATTCTATGATCCAGCAACCCACTTTGGGACACATACCCAAAAAGAGTTAAGAGTAGAGACACAAACAGATATATTTGTACACGATGTTCATAACATCAAGCATAACAGCCTAAAGGTAGCCAAATAGCAATACAAGGATTCATCTATGGGTAAGTGGATAAACAAAATGTTATATACCTTAAAAGGGAAGGAAAATTTGATATATGCTATACCAACACATGAACTCTGGATATGACTCTAGGTCAAATTAGCCAGAGTTTTTTAGCACTGTATGAGAGTACAGTCACTGTTTTACGGTACAGAGATTCAGTTTTGCAAGATGAAGAGTTCTCAATATGGTAGTGATGCCTGTGTAACACTGGGAATGTACTAAATATCAATGGTAGCACATTTATTTAAAAAAAATTTGTAAGTTTATTTTTCAGAAAGAGACAGAATGCAAGCAGGGTAGGGGCAGAGAGAGAGGCAGACACAGAATCCAAACCAGGCTCCAGTTCTGAGTTGTAAGCACAGAACCCAACACAGGGTTCAAACCCATAAACAGTGAGATCATGACCTGAGCCGAAGTTGAATGCCTAACTGACTGAGCTACCCAGACAGCCCTCAATGGCAGTACATCCATCCATCCATCCATCCATCTATCTCTGAGAGAGAGAGAGAGAGAGAGAGAGAGAGAGAGACAGAGAGGCAGCATGAGCAGGGGAGGGTCAGAGAGAGAGGGAGACACAGAATCCAAAACAGGCTCCAGGCTCTGAGCCATCTGACAGCATGGAGCCCGAGGCAGGGCTTGAACCCACAAATCACGAGATCATGACCTGAGCGGAAGTCAGATGCTTAACCGACTGAGCCACCCAGGTGCCCCAATGGCAGTATATTTAACATTTAGTTAAGATGGGGGAACCTGGCTGGCTCAGTCAGTGGAGCATATGACTCTTAATTTCGGGGTTGTGGGCTCAAGCCCCATGTTGGGTACAGTGATCACTTAAAAATAAAAATTTACATAAAGTTAAGATGGTTAGTAGTATGTGTATTTTAGTAGTTAAAAGGAATATAAGGGGAAGATTCAGATGTTTACTTATTTCTCCTAAGAAATAAATTTCACTTGGATAGAGTTCTCTTGTAATAATACAGTAGGCAGACTCAAAAACATTTTTGTTTTTATAAAAACTTGTTGGAATTCAGGAAATATATCATTCTACTAATGATCTGCTCCATGAGTAGGTCTCTGATAATTTTATATTATTTATATTTATTTAAATACTGCAGAAATAATGTTCATAGTTAAGTATATATTAAAATTAAAAGAGCATAAATCATCACAAAACAAGAGTNGATAATTATGAGGGCAGTGAGAATAAGTGTGAGTATGGTTGTGAGGGTTTGCATGAAAAGAAAAAAATCATAAACTGAAGCAAGCTTGCACAAAGGCTTTGAGTATTAAGGAATGTGAGGAACTACTAGAAATTTCTGAGAATAGTATGATGAAATGTTTTGAAAAGATTATATCTTGCCAAGCATTAAAATCACAGAAAACAGAAAAAAAAATGAGGAAGCTTTCAAAAGCTTCAAGTATAAAATGATAAAATGAGGAAGCTTTCAATGGCTTCAAGTATAAAATGATGATAGTATGGGCTACACTGATGCCATTCAGTATGGAAGGGGTAGATTTAAGAAGTAATCTGAGAAGAAACAAAAAGGATAACCAGGTGTAACAGATGTATGGACTTAGAAGCCTGGGAAAAATGGGCACATCTAGATCTTTGTTTCTGAATACAAAAACACAAATAGTTGAGTCTAGGAATGGCAAAAATAGAAAAAAAACTGATGTCAGACAATTTATATCAGAGTAAGGAAATCCTCTGGGCTAATTTTAAAAGAACCAAGGAATAAATTGAAGAGAATCCTATTGGGTAGT
>NW_027528888.1:90411-100917 GCF_008692635.1 Crocuta crocuta
CCTAGGTTGAAGCGAGGAAAAGGCAATAAACAACAATATTTAGACAAAGATAAAATTACAATGTGGAATGCAGGTTTTAGTGTTTTTTAACGTTAAAATTCTTGAACTGGTTGAATACATTATCCTTAGTCTTATACACACTGAAATAGTAAGAGGTACAAGGCTATGTAGTGGTTTAAAAAAAACAAAAACTCAAAACTAAGTTGTGTGTGTAAGAATACAGTACACAGATTAAAAGTCAAAGCTGATTTTGAATTGTGTGATTTTATACAAGTGTCTGAGATAAAGGAAAGCCAGCCAGTTCAGTGTCTGGAATAAAAAACTGAACTACAGGGGCGCCTGGGTGGCTTAGTCGGTTAAGCATCCGACTTTCGCTTAGGTCATGATCTCGTGGTTCGTGGGTTCGAGCCCCGCGTCGGGCTCTGTGCTGACTGCCAGCTCAGAGCCTGGAGCCTATTTCAGAGTCTGTATCTCCCTCTCTCTCTGACCCTCCCCTTCTCATGCTGTCTCTCTCTCTCTCCTAGAAATAAATAAAAATATTAAGAAAAAAAAACTGAACTACAGGTTTCCAAATTAGGATTGAAAAAACAGATTTCAGTTATATAAATACACAGCTGACTATTAAAAAGCCATGAAAACCACTGAATTTAAGGAAGAAGAAGAAGTAAGTGTTGGTGAGGGTGTGGAGAAACAGGAACCCTCCTGCACTGCTGGTGGGAATGCAAACTGGTGCAGCCCCTCCAGAAAACAATACGGAGGTTCCTCAAAAAAACTAAAAACAGAACTACTCTAAGACCCAGTAACTGCACTACTAGAAATTTACAAACAGTACTAATCCAAAGGGATACAAGCACCCCTATGTTTACAGCAACATTATTTATAATAGCCAAATTGTGGAATTGGACAGAATGTCCACTGATTGCTGAATGGATAAAGGAGAAATGGTATAAAAGCACCTAAGCAGCTAAGCTGGTTGAGCATATAACTCTTAATTTCAGCTCAACTCATGATCTCAGGGTCATGGGATGGAGCACTGTACCAGGCTGCTTACGATTCTTACTCTCTCCCCCTCCCAAGTCTTAGTCTCTCTCTACAAGAAAAAAATAGGAAAAAAGAAAACAGAAAAAGAGGGGGTGTATACACACACACACACACACACACACAATGGAATATACTCAGTCATTAGTAGAATGAAATCTTGCCATCTTCAAGGACATGGACAGAGACAGACAGTATAATGCTAAGTGAAATAAGTCAGACAGATAAATGATTTCACTCATATGTGGAAATTTAAGAAACAAATGAGAGGCCAATCAAGAAACAGACTCTTAACTCTAGAGACCAAAGAGATGGTTACCAGAGGGTAGGTTGATAGGGAGAAGAGTGAATGTGTGATGGGGATTAAGGAGGGCACTTATGATGAGCACCAGATATGTACGGAAGTGTTGAATCACCATGCTTTATGCCTGAAATTAATTATTACACTGCATACTAACTATATTGCAATTAAATCTTTAAAAAAAAGTTTTAAAAAAAGGAGAATTGTGCATAATTGTGTATGTACAGCATCAAGAACTAATATACAAGAAAATACACGATTTTTAAATTTACTTTTTTTTTGGAATCTATATACCCAGTATGGGGCTTGAACCCACAACCCTGAGATCAAGAGTCACATGCTTTCCTGAGACTGATTCAGCCAGGGGCTCTTCCTGTTTTTCTTGATTAAAACAGTAGCAAAGTTGACAAACTTACCGCCAATGTTTCTCAACTCTTCGGCTAAGAGCAATTTTTTCTCCTACTTCTGTACACACAGGATTAGTGAGAACTATTTTACCCAAATCAGCCTTGACTGCACTAACTCTTCCTCCTGTTGAAAGGGACCCTATGTTCACCATAAGCACTTCATTCTTAGAGAGCTTTTGCACCTATGGAAATAAATTAAGGGAAAAAACCCAAACCATTATATTAATAAATGTTTTCTCAAAGAAAGTGTAAATTTAGCACATACTGTTGGAAAGAAACTACTAAAAAATTCTACACAAATTACATTTAATGTGATTTGAAGTATGTATAATCCTACAAGTGTCAAAACAAAAGGTTTACTTAGCACTAAATGAACATACGTATGATCTACCATTAAAATAAGATGCTTCTGTAAAATTGGGTAACAGCTACTACATAACTTGTAGCTGTTGTATTTCTAGTCACTAACATATAATTACTGGAATTATAGCCCNGAGCATTTTTAAGGTCTTCATATTTCATTAAAGTCAAGCAATATAATCAAGTATCATATTAAAGAAACTCTCCCCAAAATGACAATTTTTATAAACACAAGATTCATGTTGGATAGAGTATCTTTACTATTTTTTTAATGATCATAATTTCTTAATATGAAAAGCACCTTATGACTATATTTATATAGAATTTTGACTACCATAATGAAATAATGTATTCAATACAACACTGCATATAAATATGTATTATGTACATGGCAAAATTTTAAGCACCATATCAACCACTAGTAACATCTTAAGTNTAACTTGAAATTTAATGGTCATAATGGGGTACAGTATATTTCTGCCACTATAAAAAATTCAGTAGAAGTTAACTTAGACTCTATATTGCTCTTTTGCTACTGAAGACTATCACCAAAATGCTCTACAAAAAGTTTATACATTTATACTTTATCACTGTCACCCATATTTTATCAAAAAAATTTTTAAGTCAAATGCGTACCAGGAATATTAAGGTTTTAAAATTTGTGACACACACTTTAAAAAACAAAACCAAATGGTAACCTGGCTTATGGTTGGTTGCCATATAGGGAATTAAAATTTTTTTTAATGCAATTTAATTCTAAGAGAGACAGAGACAGATAGCATGAGCAGGGGAAGGTCAGAGAGAGGGAGATACAGAATCCAAAACAGGCTCCAGGCTCTGAGCTGGCTGTCAGCACAGAGTCCAACAAGGGGCTCGAACCCACGAACTGTGAGATCATGGCCTGAGCCGAAGTCAGATGCTTAACCGACTGAGCCGCCCAGGCGCCCCCCACCATATAGGAAATTTCTAATGAGTCAACTTTTCCTTTTGTAATTCCATCTTTTATTTTTTAAAAGACATTTTACTTTTAAACTTACTTTTAATTATTTATTTATTTTAACAAAGAGAGCATGGGCAAGAGGGGCAGCCAAAGAGGGAGAGAGAATCCCAGGAGGCTCTACGCTGAGCCTGACATGGGGCTTGATCTCACAGTGAGATCATGTCCTAAGCTGAAATCAGGAGTCAGACACTTAACCAACTAAGCCACTCAGGTGCTACTAATTNAGAGAAATGGGGGCACTGAGTGGCTCTACCAGGTAAGTGTCCAACTCTTGGTTTTGGCTCAGGTTATGATCTCACATTTTGTGGGTTCAAGCCCCACAGAAGGCTCTATGTGCCTGGTGTGAAGCCTGCTTGGGATTGTCTCTTCCTTGCTCTCTTCTCTGCCCCACCCTTGCTAGCTCTACCTCTCTTGCTCGCTCTCAAAACAAATAAAACTTAAAAAAGTGGGGCACCTGGATGACTCAGTCAGTTGAGCATCCAACTTCGGTTTAGGATATGATTCCACAGTTCCCAAGCTGGAGCCCCACATCTTGGGCTCTGTGCTGACAGCTCAGAACCCAGAGCCTGCTTTGGATTCTGTGTCTTCCCCTCTCTCTGCCCCTCCCTCTCCCCTGTTCTCTCTCTCTCTCTCTCAAAATAAATAAACATTAAAAATTTTTATTAAAAAAAAAAGGAAAAAGAGGGAAATAGAAGTGGTTGACACATAATGTTTCCTTTGTGTTTCTGAATTACAAAAAGGATTTACCTTTGCTGCTTTTTTGTCTCCTTCAGTGCGTACACCTAGAAGTCGTCTAAGTAGGAAATAGGAGATTTCTAATTCTGTAAAGATCTCTGGTAAAGCTCCAACTGCACCAAGTACCTGTCCTACCATTCTATCAGCCCGGCACAAAGTGGGGTCAATTTTTGTTCCAACTCCTAATATGAAATAAGAGATGTGTATCACACATTCCAATTTATATTTCTTAAAATGTCAGCAAACTTAGAAGTTACTCAAAGCAGTAAATGTATTATATACAATTTAAATTTTAGTATATTGATACCATATTACTGCTNCCACATAAGCAAAATCTGGTAGTACAAATTTCCTTCAAGCAAGTCCCTGATTTGCCTAAAAACACAACACTAGAAACTAGCCTTGATGAAAACTTAAGAAAAAAAGAAATAGTAAATAAATGAGGGGTGCCTGGGTGGCTCAGTCAGTTAAGCGTCCAACTCCTGCTCAGGTCATGGTTACATAATTCATGAGTTCCAGCCCTGCATCAAGCTCTGTGCTGACAGCTCAGAGCCTGGAGCTGCTTTGGATTCTGTCTCCCTCTCTCTCTGGTCCTCCATGCTTGCNCCCAGAATTTCCTTATTCATTAAAAAAAAAAACCCCAGTCATGTACAGTGATGTTTTATTAGTATACATAAGAAATGAAGTGAAACAAATTTAAAAAATGTCAGTAAAATGAGGCAATAAACACTTCCCAAGCTCTTTTCCATACACACAATGAAGAACTGAAAAAAATGTCAGAATCACATCTAAAATTCTGGAATCTAACAAAAGGTCTGCCACATACTGTGGAGCATTTACTCAGAAAAGAACATCTGAACTTCAGGAGAGCCTGGGTGGCTCAGCTGATAAAGTGCCAACATTGGCTCAGGTCATGATCTCACAGTTTGTGGGTTCGAGCCCTGTGTCAGGCTCTGTGCTGAGAGCTCAAAGCCTGGAGCCTGCTTCAGATTCTNAAAAAATAGAAAAGAATATCTGAATTTCAGTAAGAACAGTAAAAACTATAAGACATTTTAACTTGTCCTACTCTATGAATAACCATAATTCATCCACTTGTGACAGGTTGATAAACAATCTACATTTGTCATGTAAAGCAGCAGGGGTAGTAGCTTTCTTTCTCCCTTCAATTCATGCAATTAGACTTAAATAGCAAAGTAAAAATTTTCATCATCTCACACCTTTGCTCCCAAATTTACTAAAACATTTCCTAGCTTCAAGTTTCTAGATTCATGTTACAAGAGTTGATAGCAAATTAAATCTTAATTTACTAACCGATTTAAGACCTCATTTCTAGGTTTAGACACTTGGGGTTATAAACAGTTTTGTTTTACATCTGTTGTATCTAGTTAGTTTTTCCTTCTCTCTCCAACATCTGTTAAGTCAAAATGTTCCAATAAAACATGACACGATTTATACTATATTTACAAAATTAAAGTATCTGCTACAATAAATGTTGTACTTTTGCTAAATAAACTAGAAAAGGTAACCCACATCCCCAGAGGACTATCATTTGGTTAGTTTGACATTTTCCTGGAAGATTCAACTTTTCAAAGTTATCTGGATATCTAATATAAAAAGTCTTTTCCTTATGGAACTAAAGGATAATAGTTGGTGGCAAACAACCTTGTCAACAAAGTTTTTTGTTTTGCTTTTTATTTTGTAAATGAGATGATATTTTGCAAATAATATATTCAGTAAGAGATTAGTATCTAAAACATATAAATAATGTATACATAGCAACTCCTCAAAAAACATACACTCCAGTTAAAAAAGGTGACACAAAGAGGAAAGACCTGATAATGCTTTAAACTCTCCCCTCTAGCTGTCTTACAATAAAATGGAGGACAAGACAGAGTTGTTAATTGTCTAGCTGAGACCTCAAACCATATACCAACAGAATTTTTTAGTAAAGATTGAGAGACTTACTGGTTCTAGATATTAAGAAAATATCTTTCTGTACTATTACTAGCTGAGTAACCCAACCAAACTACACTTCAGTGGGCGTACATGTAAAGAAAACAGACATTACAGATCTAGCTCAGAAAATCAGTCAATTAACAACTGACTTTGTTACCAATAACAACCAAACTAGCAGAAAAAACCCTTAGAAAGGAGAGAATATACTCTCCAGAGATGACTCACTGTATCACTCAAAATGTTGCTTTCAATAGAAAGTTGAGACATACCGAGCACCGAGCACCGGAGTGGCACAGTGGGTTGACTATCCAACTTTGGCTCAAGTCATGATCTTGCCACTCCCAATCGTAGGTTTGAGCCCCAAATTAGTCTTCTCTACTGACAGCACAGAGCTTGTGTGGCATTTTCTCTCCCACTCTGCCACCACCCTTGTAGTCCCTCTCTTTCAAAATTAGTAAAAAACATTCAATTGAGATTAATCATTCTGAGCGAAAATAAAAAACAAAAATGAACAGTCTCAGAATTACAAAAATCAAGTATGTCAACAAACGCAACAAGTCCTAGAGGCAGAGAAGAGGAAGTAATAGAAAGAATATTGAAAGAAAAAAAGGGGTAAAGTAACAAAAGAAATGATCAATAAAACTAAGAACGAACCTATAGAATGGGAGACGATATTTTGCAAATAATATATTCAGTAAGAGACTAGTACCTAAAATATAAGAACTTATACAGCTCATAATCCCCATAAACAAATATTCCAGTTAAAAAATGGGCAGAAGACATGAATAAACATTTTCCCAAAAAAGACCTACAGATGGCCAACAAACACATGAAAAGATACTTAACATCACTCATCATCAGGGAAATGCAAATCAAAACCACAATGAGTTATCACTTGTCAGAATAGCTAAAAAAGAAAAATACTCAAAAACCAAAACCAAATCAAAACCAAAACCAAAACCAAGCAAAAACTAAAAAAACAGGTACTGGTGAGAATGTGGAGAATAGGGAATCATCTTACAGTCTTAGTACAAATTCAAACTGGCGTGGCCCCTCTGGAAAACAGTATGGAGATTTCTCAGTAAGTTAACAACTAACAAAATATCCAGTAATTCGACTACTGGTATTTAGCCAATGAATATGAAAACACTAGTTCAAAAAGCTATATGCATTGCTATGTGTACTGTACCATTATTTATAATCACCAAAATATGAAGCAGCCCATTTCCATGTATAAAATGAATAAAGCAAATGTGTTAAATACTTACACACGCTATGCAATAGTACTACACCATATAAAAGAATGAAAATTTGCCACTTGCAACAGCATGGATATATAGGAGGCTTTGTCAAGTGAAATAAGTCAGAGAGAGAAAGACAAAGAGCATTTAATTTTACTTATATGGGGAACTTAATAAATAAGTTGAAATAAAACAAATGGCCAGAGAAAAAAAAAAGACCAAAAAACAGATTCTTAACTACAGAGAAGAAACTGATTGCCAGAGGAAAGGGAGGCAGAGGATGGAATAAATAGGTGATGGGATCAAGAGTACACTTACCATAGTGCAGACTCAGTAATGAATAAAATTATTTTTATTCTTATTATTTTTAAGGATTTTATTGTTGTTTAATCTTTACAGGCAACATGAAGCTTGAACTCATGAGCCTGAGTTCATGAGTCTCATGGTCCACCAAAATGAGCCAACAAGGTAACCCTGTATAGAATTCCTGATCAGTATACTGTACATATGAAATGTAAAACTATGTTAACTTTACTAAAATTAAAAAAAAACTCAAAGTGATCAAAAATCATCATTAAACTATTCCAAAACAAGGAGATGCAACTTTGAAAAGGCACAATGAAGCCTAAATATTTACAGATGACTTCTCATCAGCAACCTGTACCAAGACTAAGTGAGATGACATTTCCAAAGTGATCTATGAAAAATATAGCGAAAACATATAAAGCCAAAAGATCAATTCTTCATACATTTCCTTCTTTAATATAAAAGAAAAATATCAACTGAATCTCTCATAAAATCTTGACTTTTACTGGATATGTGTATTCAGTGAGTAAAAAACTAGAATATCCATGTATTAATTTAGCAGTTCCTTCAAAACAGTAACCTTCAGGGTCGCCTGGGTAGCTCACTTGGTAAAGTGTCTGACTTCGGCTCAGGTCATGATCTCATGATTCGTGGTTTGACCCGAGTTGGGCTCTGTGCTGACAGCTAGCTCAGAACCTAGAGCCTGCTTCGGATTCTCTGTCTTCCTCTCTCTCTGACCCTCCCTTGCTCACGCTGAGTTTCTCTCTCTCTCAGAAATAAAACCTTAAAAAACAAACAAACACAAAATAGTAACCTTCATTGTCAGCCTCAGCACAAGCATGATCTATGTATGATACTTCCGGGTAATTTTCCATTTGTAATAACTTATATAAAAAGTCAAACGAATAATAAGAGAGTTTCAAGTATGAATAAAATATACTTATGTTTGTGATGTTTTTTAAATGCTAAATTGTAAAACTTTGTTATGGTTTAGCTTACCTCTAAAAAAACCACAATGAATTGTTCTTTCTAAATATAAATAAAATGCATCTTTAATTCGTTCTTTGTTGTTATGGTTGTTTTTTTGAGAGAGACAGTTTGCAGGTACAGGAAAGGGTCAGATGGAAAGGGAGAGAAAGAATCCCAAGCAGGCTCCATACTCAGCAGATGGAGTGTGCTGACACAGGGCTAGATCAGGACAATCATCATGACCTGAGCCAGTTAGACACTTAAAGACTGAGGTGCCCAGGCAACCCACTACATAAAAGTATTTTCTAAGAAACACAAAATATATTATAATCTAAAATCAACAACTTAACCACTATATACGTATCTATCCCACTTTCCCTTACTGAATTAAGATACTGAATTAAGAGATAGTCTTTCTTTTTAATGTTTTGCTAATTTCTGAGAGAGAGAGAGACAGTGTGGGGGGTTGGGACAATGAGAGAGGGAGACACAGAATCTGAAACAGGCTCCAGGCTCTGAGCTGTGAGCACAGAGCCCGACGCGGGGCTCGAACCCACGAACCATGAGATCATGACCTGAGCCGAAGTCAGATGCTTAACCAACAGAGCCACCCAGGTGCCCCAGAGAGAAATAGTCTTAAATAATCCATTTTACAAAAAAAGTAACATGACTAACCAATAATAAAAGCTATGAAAGAAAAATTTTTACCAATAAGACCGCCTGGAGCAGCATACTGAAGATCATTGTGTTCTGAAAAAAGTGATACAATTTTGGAAAAGATTGGTTTACACATAAGTTTTCCTTCACTATCTTTGGAAACAATACCAGGTCTGACTTCTATCTCTTGGCCCACCTAAAACATAGAAGAGAGAATTTAAAATACTTGAGACCCCACAATTACCATTTACATGTAAATACCTTAACTGGTAAACTGCTAAATTACAAAGGCATCTACCTGCAACAAGAATTTCACACTTTTTTAAAAGGATTAAAAAAACAAAAAATGTAAAGGAGTTATAAAGTTAATAACCACTCTATTTTTAGGGAATTACAAACAAGAAATCTATTTTTATTACACCAGACATATTTACAGTACAAAGTAGTAAATAAAACCATACATCTTTTTAAAATTAAGTTTCAGATTTTGTTTCGCCATATATATATAATTTTTCCATTTAAAACACAGGGTTTCCAATTCAGTTTACCTTTAATACACCCTTTAAAATACTGCCACCAGCCACACCACCTTTAAGGTCATCAACCTCACAGCCAGGTTTGTTGACATCAAAAGACCTAATAACTATAAAGAAGATAGGGAAGGAAGGAAACCATAAAAGTAATCTTATTATTTTAATTAGTAGAAATACTCAAGTAAGTTTTTGTACAGGAGCAGCCACTTGAAATCTTACATTAGAGGTGACTTCATAGGAAAATATTGTCATTCCAATCCCTACTGTAGTTTCTTCTAGTGCAAAATGAAATCCACTAAATCGACAATTGACACGTTTTTATTCTATACCTGTGAAGTACAATGTAACTATATGTACCTGAAAGATGACTTTTATGTGCCAAATTATGGCCTGCCCTCACCCTTAATAATTCATATTGAACTCCTAATCCCTAGAATACTCATAATGTTCTAGTACCTCATAATGTGACTGTATCTGAAATGCAGTAGATCAATAATGTGAAAAGATACTGTCAAAAGTTAAAGGCTAACAAGTTAAGTCCTTACCAATAAGTCGAGGTTCTGAAGTGAAGTCTCTTAGAGGTACTGGAATTTTCTTTACAATATACTCACAGACCACTTCAATATTATATTTCAGTTGAGCAGAAATTGGAATAATAGGAGCTCCTTCTGCTACTGTACCTATAGGAGAAACCCAAAAGGTTGAAATCTGACAAAGCTTTATAGAAAGTGTTATGCATGTTAAGTATCCTAGCATCTCTACACAAAGGTCAGCAACATATTAAAAGTGATCATTCTAGTTAGAAAGATTGACAATATTTTTTTTTCTCTCTAAAAGTGAATAATATGCTCTTTAAGTTAAAAACTGTGAAACTATATTATAAAAGGAAAAGAAGATACAAGGATAAAATCACCTACATAATCTGGCAAATGTAGCCAGCCCTTCTGACAAGTAAAAAAAAAAAAAGACAAGGAATCAAATGTCCTAAGTATATTCTTATCAT
>NW_027528888.1:100960-103575 GCF_008692635.1 Crocuta crocuta
ATGTCCTATTTATATTCTTATCATGCCCCAAATAAAAACAACAGGTTTTCATGAAACGATCACGATAAAGATTAAAGCAGTGGCAGCTCCAATTCTGGAAATACTCAATAAAAGGAAACAGAGTTAGTATAATTAGAACAGAAATCAGGATTAAAAAAAGAAATTTTCATTCATTTTACCATCACTGGGAAGAGGGGTTTTTTTTGTTGTTTTTTTTAAACATGATTGGTGCTCATTTTGACACCAGCACATGTACTAAAATTTTTTTCATGGCACTCTAGGCAAAGATGAAACACAAATTCAAGTTGTGTTTCATGTTATTATCATTAATAAAGTTATTACATTGACAACAAGTGTTTACCCTGAAAACAAATGCCCTAAAACCAATTGATAACATTTAGATAACAGAACTTCTTTGCTGGTTCATATGCACTTTCATCAAATTCAGAAACATTTTACTGCTTCTGTCAGATGGCTAAAAATAAAAGTGTTAAGTAGTCAGAGAAATAAGGGCTGTAACTGTGGAAATCACTGTTTTTGGTAATTATATTAAGATTTCTGGGTTTAACGCCTCTGAGAGTGTTTCATATACTTATTAAATATTAGAATTACCTTGTACGAATGCAAGTATCTGTTCATACTGTTCTTTAGCCTGACTCTCCTTTACCAAATCAATTTTATTTTGCAGAATTAAAATGTGTTTCAGTTTCATTATTTCTATGGCAGCCAGATGTTCAGAAGTCTGAGGTTGAGGACAAGATTCATTACCAGCTAAATCGATAATGAAGAATTAAAAGAAAAAAAAAAGAAACATACAAGATGAATAGTAAGAATTAGCACCCAATAAAGAGACTATTGGATTTCCTACTCAAAGCAAGTATCTTATATCACTGCCAAGTATCTCTGTATACTCGTTTAAACGTCAAGACTAATTTCCCTGGATTCTCCCAGCTTCAGCTGTTTAAATTCTTCTCCTAAGGCAATGCTTGGAATGAACAAAAATCTAGCTTCTGGGGTGCATGGGTGGTTCAGATGAGTAAGCCTCTGACTTTGGCTCAGGTTATGATTTCATAGTTCATGAGTTTGAGCCTTGCATCAGGATCTGAGCTTTCAGCACAGAGGCTACCTTGGATACAAAAAGGATACCTTTTGTATCTCCCTCTCTTTGTCCCTCTCCTGCTTGTACCCGGTCTCTCTCAAAAATACTTAAATGTTAAAAAAGAAAAATCTGGCTTCTTCCAGAGTCTATTATTCAGAAATAACATATATCCCTCTGATTCTATGTAGTCTTGAGATATTCTGGCCCAATCTGCAAAAGAGTCATGAAGTAAAGTTACTTACTGTAGTTGAATTCTCATTACCCAAGACTCCAGAAGTCAATCCCATTAATTTCCATGCTCTGATATTTGCAGCCTATGAAATTCTTCCCTTTAAATACTCCATGACTCTAATTAATCCATCCAATAACAAAGAATATGCTCCCAACAGTGATGGGATACCAATTCCCAAGTTAGATCACAAAGACTCTGGCTTCCTGCTTGGAAGTTCTTTGTTTCTCTCTAAATACATAAAATTTCAAGTGGGCAATTGGACTATTTATTAACAAAAGGAAAACACTATCCGCAAAAACAACCAACTATGTATTATAAAGTGTAAGTATCTATTTATCAATAGTATAATTACTTTCCCCAAGTTGTAATATTAAATATCTGCACTATACTTCCTGAAAACTGTACCTTATATACAAAAGCATTTGTCCTGGTACAAATTGGTCTAGCTTTGTGTTGAACTGCTTGAAGACAAGATCTATCATTCCTAATTAGAATGTCTTATTCAGGTTAGGGGTGGGCTGTACCAGATCTTAGGACAGGGTGCCAAACCTGATAATCTTAAGAGGGTGGCCATGCCAGAAAGACCAACCATCTGATTCAGGGTCTGGGATTAGGGACAGGATGTCTTAGTAGATCTGGAAACTAAAATCATCAACAAGGGCAATTTGTTACTTATGCATACAGAATGGAAACTCCCAACACTGAAACTCAGGACAGTTTATGTATGGTGGAGTATTTCATGATTAATGTTACACAATGATGCTGAGTAATCTCTGCCTCCAGAAGCATTTGAAGTTTAACTGTTGAAAAGTCTCTTGGACTCTGCCCTATTTGTCTCTCCCTTTGGCTCATTTTAAGTCGCATTCTTGTCTTGTAATAAATCACAACCATTCAGTGTAACAGCTTTCTGTGAGATCTGAGTGCAATAAATTATCAACGTAATGATGGTTTAGGGAGCTTGCTAAATCTACAGTTGCTGTCACAAAGTCTTGGGTGGAGATAGTGCTCTTTAACTGTACATTTTGCACAAATCTCCACATAGTCTCTAATCACAAAATTTCTTGACAGTTCATGAAACGAGAGCAAATCCCTAGCTTTGAAAAACCTCCATGCAGGCATTAGGGCACCTGGGTGGCTTATCTGGGTAAGCATCCAATCTTGGTTTCAGCTTAGTCACGACCTTGTGGTTGTAAAATTGAACCCTGTATCAGGCTCTGTGCTGAACATGGAAGATGACTGGGATTCTCACTTTCTCTCTGTTTAACCCTCTCCCACATATACATC
>NW_027528888.1:103602-104287 GCF_008692635.1 Crocuta crocuta
AATAGAGTATCAATATAATATTAATAATGCTGTGGACAACCCAAAGATATTAAAAAACACCCTTCTACCACCCTGCATACTTTTATGTGAAAAATTCTAAGTAAAATGTTAGTGAGAACAATGCTCTGTTGATATAATAATGAGTTTTGGAGGGAAGGGAAGCATACTACCATAAGAATTCTCACCAGGTATCAGCTCCAGGTTCATCTTCCTTGGTATTTTATCATAGTTGGCACACAGATGTTAGTTTGGGTGACCAGCCAGGTCCCCATTTATGGCCCTACTTACCCTATAAATATTCCATTTTGGATTGGCTCCACATGGATTTGTCAAACCAATTCTGATATTATTTACCTATCAGCAGAAGAGCTGCATCCATTACTGCTGCACCATTCAGCATAGTAGCCATCAAAATATCATGGCCAGGACAGTCAACAAAGGAAACATGTCTAACAATCAAGAAATAATCAGTTTTAAGATCAATTAATACTTAAACATGAAAGTCACTGACTGACTTCCTACGGATATATCACTTACAAAGTAATCTAGCTGCAAGCAATTTCATGACTCGATGCTCCAGATTTTTAAAATGAGATTACCAGCTGAAATTAACTAAATGTCATTACAAAGCAGATAAAATTAGCTCTACACAGATATAACTTACTCAAAAATAAGGATTAATAAT
>NW_027528888.1:104510-106490 GCF_008692635.1 Crocuta crocuta
TCACAGTGAGCCGAGAGGAGGGGCAGGAAAAGGTGGAGAGACAGAATCCTAAGCAGGCTCCATGTTCAGCATGAAGCTCCATGCAGGGCTTGATCTCATGACTCTGGGATCATGAGCTGAGTTGAAATCAAGAATTGAATGCTCAGAGGCCCCTGGGTAGCTCAGTTGGTTAAGTGTCTTTCACTTTCAGCTGTGATGATCCTATAGTTTGTGGGTTCAAGCCATGTACCAGGCTGATAGTGCAGAGCCTACTTGGATTCTCTGTCTTTCTGCCCCTCTCCCCACCTTGCATTCTCTCTCAAAATAAATACATTTTAAAAAAGAAAAAAAAATTATATGATTACATCAATAGATGCAGAAAAAGCATTTAACAAGATCCAACAGTCATTCATAAAAACACTCTTACCAAACTAGAAATATAGGTTATCTTTGTCAAATTAATAAAGATTACCTACAAAACCCCACAGTTAACATCATAATGCTAAGAAACTCAATTTTTTACCACTAAGACTGGAAAAAGGCAAAAATGTCCCATCTTACTACTGCTTTTGAATGTCATAATGGAAATCCTAGATAATGCAGCAAAGGCAAAGGAAGTGAAAGGTATACAAATTAAGAATGAGAAAATAAAATCATTTTTATTTGCACAGTCTCTGACCACTTATGTATAAAATCCAAAAGAAGTAACAGAAACCTCTGGAACTAGTAAACTACAGAAGGCTATAAATTTGAGGTTTATAAATAAAAACTAAACACTTTTCTGTATGCTATGAATGAACTAGAATTTGAAATTAAAAACACAAACCACTTACCTTAGCACCCCACCAAAAAATACTTAGATAAAAATCTAACAAAATAGATAAAATTTCTGGAAGAAAATTATTGATAAACAAAATCAAAGGACCAAATAAATGGACAGAGAGTCCAAGTTCACATATGGTAATATAAAAGACAAGATGTCAGCTCTCTCTAAAGCAGTTAGAAAATTCACTGCAATACAACCAAAGCCTCATAAACAACTTTGTGTATACTATCAAAGTAATTCTAATGTTTATGAGGGGCAAGAGACTGAAAGTAGCCAACAAAATATTAAAGGAAAATAATAAAATTAGATTATATATACTATACTCATTCAACACTTAAAGTATTAAGAGCTATAAGCTACAGTGATTAAGATAGTGCTAACATAGGCAAATAGAGAAATAGGTAAAAAGAAGATAGACCACAGAAATAGATTCCTAAACAATTTACTGACCTGTGACAAAAGAACCAAGGCAAAATTAAGCAAAATAACTACCTCTACGATTGGTGGGTATCAAACAATTGGTGCATTTACATGTAAAAAAATGAATCTAGATAGGTAACTCACATTTGGCACAAAAATTTACTCAGAAGATATAATAATAAGGGAAGAGATGGAGTCAGAGAGAAATTTCACTCACATTGGAATTTAAGAAACAAAACAAACAAGCAAAGGGAAAAAAGTAAGACTGAAATAAACCAAGAGAGACTCCTAACTATATAGAACAAACTTCTGGTTACCAGAGGGAAGGTGAATGGGGTACAGGTTAAAAAAATTAACTCAAAAGAGATAACAGATCTACATTTAAAACTCAAAACTACCTTAATTCTAAAAGACAATTAAAAAAGCCTAGTGGCACCTGGGTGGCTAAGTTGGTTGAGGGCCAAACTTCAGATCAGGTCATGATCTCACAGTTCAGGAGTTTGAGCCCCACAATGGGCTCTGTGCTGACAGCTCAGAGCGTGGAGCTTGCTTCTGTTTCTGTCTCCCTTCCTGTCTGCCCTCCTTCACTTGTGCTCTGTCTCTTAAAAATGAATATATGTTAAAAAAAAAAAATTTTTAAGGCTAAATATTGTATGATTCCAATTTTACAATATTCAAAAAAAAAAAAAAAGCAAAACTATAGAGACACTATAGAGACAACAGAAAGATTAGTAGTTGCTAGGTGTAGAGTGTGG
>NW_027528888.1:106617-111049 GCF_008692635.1 Crocuta crocuta
TAGGTGGGATACCAAAGAGGATTTTTAGTTTAATGAACCCACTCTTTGACACACAAAGTTTTATAAACTTGTGGAAATTCACAGAATGCAGCATGCTGAAAATGAACCCTAAGGTACACTATGGAGGCTGGATGATAATGATGTGTCAATATTAGATGCTTTGATTGTAATCTATATACTTNGCCTAAGTCGGACGCTTAACTGACTAAGCCACCCAGGCGCCCCTGTAACTTCTGTTCAATACTGCTGTGAGCTCAAACTCGATTTAAAAAATAAAGATTACTGAAAAAAGGAAGAAGAAAAAAAAAACCAATGAACTACTTAATTGACATGCTCAACAACTTGGATGGATCTCATAGACATTATACTGAGTGAAAATAAATTTCAAAAGTGATTTAGAATACATTCAATTTATATAACATCTCAAAAGAGGAAACTTGGTAGTAACAGATCAGTTATTGCCATTGATTAGGGCGTGTAGAAAAAATTGTTAAGGGAACTTTAACATAACAGTGAGAGTGATCTTTGTGGTGATAAGACAGTTCTAAATTTGGAAAGTAGTGCTAGTTACAGGAATTAATACATGAAAAAAGAAGGTAGACCTATAAACCTACTTTCTACCAACATCCCGTTTTGGTGTTTAGCTTGACATAATACTGTAACTATGGGGGAAAATGGCTGAAGGCAAAAAAGTCCTTTATGATACCTTTCCAAGTGCCTGTGAGCCCGTAATTATTTCAAGATGAAGAAAGAAAAAACTATACCAGAGCTGCTAGAAAATTCTAGGTTTTAGATGTAACATTTACAGAAAAACAGATTTTTTATAGTTTTCAGGAGGTGTAATTGTGATCATCTGAAGCAAGTTAGATTGGTTTGTGGAAAAATAACAACCTATTATCAGAAGGGGAATTATCATCCAAAAAACAAAATTGCCCAAAGTATCTAGCATCTTGAAATTGAAAAACAATGTGGAATTGCCAACCTAATGGATGGAGGTGGAATTTAAAAACAAACAAAAAACCAAAATATACAAGCGTACTCTAAACTGTTACATTTTTAAAAAATTACATATNATCTAAACTTTCACTGGATATTCCCATTACCCGTACACATCACTTGGTGGAGGCAATGTCCTCTTATGATGTTCCAAAAATAGATAGAAACATTTGAAAGTGTCAAAAATTGGTCTTTTCTTGAGAAACAGAAACAACAAAGTTGAAAACAAACCCAGAAAAAGAAAACTACCAAATGTAACAATTTAATTGTTAGGTGGGAATTCTTCAGAAAATCTGCACATACATATTTTAGCTTAAATTTAAATAACCAGCTATCAAGTTCTTATTATATAATGTATACTTAAAAAAACTTATTAACCAACTGTTATGAACTTTAAGAGTCTTACAGAGAAAACATTCTTCAAAGTTTCTTACCTACATTTTGACAAAATTTTATGTACATCAAGCTTTAATTTAAATCACTGTTTAGTATCTCTATTACATATTTCAATAAGCACATGACCAAAAAAAGCATGTTTATCACAAAAAACGATTACCTGACTAATTTGAAGTTCCCTTTGGTCCCTGGAATGTCTGTAGGAAACTCATCAGGTGTACTACTTCCACAGGATCTATAGCATTCTGGCCGAGGACAACTTGCATCATCAAGTTTATAAATCTAAAAATTTCAATGAAAAGGTGGATTTTGGCACCTGTACATTAGACAATTAACGTAAAATGGCTTCTACTTACACAACTTACTATGTACCTTAGCATTAGCATATCCCAGTTTAATTGTTATATTTCTTTCCAGTTCATTTTTGAATCTGACTGTATGAACGCCAGAAATCGCTTTTACAACTGTAGACTTTCCATGAGCAACATGACCAATTGTACCTACAAAAAAAAATTTGTATGCACCAAATTACACCAAATATTTTAGTGTAGTTAGAAAAACCAAACCAAAACAAGTCAATGTAAATATACTGATCTGTAAGCAATAATGAATTCATCTTTTTCCCTTCCACATATTCCTTCTACACAAAACCTGGAGCAAGACCAAAGACAAGTTTCCAAGTACCTCCCCAGTGGTAAAAACATCCAGTACATCATAAGTTACCCAAATTATTACTGATCGAGGAAAACAAAAAAGTAACTGCTTGCAATAAAGTTACTGAAAGTGTACAAAATTTTGTATACTTATAAACTTAGGAGTATTTTGAGTGAAATAAATATGTATGAAAATTTTAACACAATAAAGGAATTCATGAAAATCAGAAAACAATCCTTATTTAATTACAGTAATTAAATACACTTTAGAAGTTGTATAACTTTTTGTAACATTCTTAGTAGGTTTTACTGTTTGTAGGGACCCTAAAATATTACTGAAGTTTACTTAATCGACCAACTTCTAAAGTATGATGGTGTGGATTAGGAAAAATGCTTACTTAAAAATAGCTTATATATCAAGGCTTTTACATTCCCTATTCTTAAAATAATCCTGTTTAATTAACATTTTCATTAAATCCTGTTTAACATTTCATAACCTTTGGGGTATGAATACTGTATGCCTAACCTTATCTTTAGAGCACGCTTTTTTTTAATTTTTTAATGTTTTATTTATTTCTAGGAGAGAGAGACAGCGTGGGCAGGGGAGGCTCAGAGAGAGAGGGAGACACAGACTCAGAAATAGGCTCCAGACTCTGAGCTGGCAGTCAGCACAGAGCCCATCGCGGGGCTCGAACCCACGAACCACGAGATCATGACCTCAGCGAAAGTCGGACGCTTAACCGACGAAGCCACCCGGGCGCCCCTAGAGCACACTCTTTTTAAATATACCTATGTCTTTCCATCACACCTTCTCCTTATGACAAGAACAGAGAACATTCACTACGCTAATGAAATCAAGCAGGTGGTTTCCTGGTACTTCAAATTAATTCCATACATATCTAAATTCTCTCGTAATTCAGCTTATTCTACAAGGAGAGATTATAAAATTATTCTGAGAGGCCACAGATGGACTTCAAAATTGCAATATTCTATGAGATCAATTTGCTTACCTATATTAATTGTGGCTTGTCTGCTGATGACTTCCTGTGAAAGTGGAGTCAACTTGGTAACGTCCTGCAATGAAATAGTGTATTTGAAACTACCTCATGTTAAGACAAATCAGGACATTGATTTTGTTTTTTTTATCTACAACTCATCATAAATTCATCTCCCTACTACTTACCAAAAAAAGTACCTTTACTGTAAAAATTGTTTTTATTTCCAGATGGAATGATAGGACTAATAAATCCTAAAAAATCTTAATGCCTAAAAACTATTACCACTCTCTGTGGGAGAGCTGAAAGGCCAGGCTCGAAATTTGGTGAGTTAGCAGGGAGGGGGGAATAAACACCTTCNCGAGGTCCCCACCGTTTCAAAAGAGCACGCCGGTTTAGCCGACTTGCGGAAGGGCAGACGACAGCGCAAGCGCAGATTACAACGCCCAGTTCCACAGCCTTTTACCATGGTCACTACAACCCGACACGGCTTCGTCTAAATGATTGCTAGCAGGTTTAGTAATCCCGGTACTGACCTCTCTCCGTAACCTACCAGAGCGAAACCTTACCAAGGTAGCGAGATCCTGGCGAGAAAGATGTGGCTGCCCCAGAGTCACTCCAGCCTCGCCCCCCGCCATCTTGCTCCAAGAGGAAGGAAGTCGCCCCAGCGGCTGCCTGACCAAGTGCAGGTCCCCTTGTAAGGGGCGGGGAAGCGGAAGCGGGAAGGCCGACTAGGGCCCACGCCTGGGAACGGAGGCTGGCCGGTGCCGCAGGGCCTCGCTGCTTGGACTTCTCTCCACTTGGGTTTACACAGTGCCTGCCGGCCGACTGACTAAAAACCAGGAGGCAAAGTTTCGGAATCTATTCGTCGCAGACCTGATGGATATTTGTGCAGGCAACGCTGAGGGCAGCCCCATAAAAAGACACCCACCCCTCCCCTTGCTAGGCGGGTGATGTAACCGCCGCGCGCGCTGGCGAGGGAGAAGCCATTTCCGGTTCCCGTGGGGATGGCCGGAAGAGTTTCCCGGAACCTGGGAACGTTCTTTCGGGTGTGNTAAATAATCTTTATAGAATTTCCAGAAGAAAGTTTTACTTGAGCACAATTTAGGACAGCTGCTGAGAATACACAATCTTCATGAGGAAGAAAGCGATCGTAAGGGGGAATATTTTGTGTACATTTTTTAACATAAAACTTCAAAAGTTGTTACGCAAATGACATTTCAAAAAGTTGCAGACCTTATGCGAAGTTTCTGGTATATGCAAGACTGAATGACATTAATTTTATGGGAACCAGATTGTTTTTTCCTTTTTCATATATTTTCTCTTCAGAATGCTTTCTTTTTGGTTATTTTCTACAATGAAGCGATATATAATGTGTATATGCTAAGTGAA
>NW_027528888.1:111240-122223 GCF_008692635.1 Crocuta crocuta
AAAAATAGCACATGCTTTTGGGTTTGGCTGAGTCATTCTGACTTTGGCAAATGTTAAAAGCCCAGGAGCAACATTCATAAACATTAAAAGTTGAAAGTTTACTCTATTTTATCATTTTCCCCTTTTGGTTTATATTCTTTCTGTAGGAGCTCAACAGTGACCACAAGAAAGAATGGTTGGGCGGAGCATGCCTGCATACAGGATGTTCTGCCAAGGGGCCTGCACACAATATCCAAGGTTAACGGTCCGCTCGCAAACGAGGGAACGTGTCCTCCTTGAAAATAGGGAGGAGGCTGGAGTTCTGGGCAGGCTTCTTAGTAGATATGCTGTGGTCACTGTCTCCCTTTGTTCCCCCCGTCCTTGGAATGTGCTTGGCTAGAAGAATGCATTTCTTAGATTTTGGTATGTGTCCAGCTACCGGGGTATAAAAATAAACCACACGAAGGCTCGGGGAGATTTTTCTCCCTCCGGCCGGAGTTGTGTCTTTGTCTGTCTTTGTGTGTCTTGTCTTTGTGTCATTTCATTCGCTACACTTTCTACAGAAACCATTGGTGATCAATTTTATGTTTTTTGTCCCTAAGTGCCAGGGTGGCTTGTCTTCCCTTGTTGCTAGGTATGAATATATGTTTACGTTCATTGTGGGGGAAACTTAATTAGAACATGAATGCTGGAAAGCTTTAGAATAATACATGTTTCTATGAAGTCCAAATGACAAAAATAGTACATGACCTTGGTTTAGATTGTGTAGCTTTAAATATAACATTTATAACAATGATACATGAGAAGTAAGAGAATTTCTATAAATACAATTTGGAAGAACTAATGTAATATTAGAATAGTCTTAGACAGGAAAAAAGTCCAGAGACTCTTTTATACACATCTTGATTTAAAAAGCTAGGGAAATTCATGATTAGTCATGAGGAAAGCTGGAGCATGCACATTAAATATGCATATAGAGAACATACATCTCATGTCTCTTTTAGGGTGGAGACTTAACATCATGAGGCAAAATTTAGCCCATTACCTAAGGAGGTTATTTTAGTACTAGGAAGGGCTATAGGTGTACTCTGAGAGCTGCTATTGAATTGGGTGTGGTGTTGGGCTTGTTAATTGTAGTTGGGAATGGGATTTTGGGCTGTCATCTGTTACAAGTGCGTCTTTGCTTTTTCATAGGCTTGAACTACATCAATTGCTCTTGAGTCTAGGCTTCTGCAGGGACTGTTGGTGAATTTATTATAGCTGATTAGTAGGAAATGTTTCTCTGAGAAACAAGCTTTAACCTTTCTACTAGTTTCTGATGTGATATGGGTGCTGTAAACAAATGGCCAAGAAAGAATCCTTGAGACACTTGATGCAAAAAGATGTTTTTATTAAAGCATGGGTAATAAGGGAGTATAAGACAAGCTGAGAGCAAAGTACAGGCTATGGCACCCCCATTCCCCAGGAGGGATATGTGTGATAATCCTCAGGCTGCCCGAAAACAAAGAAAAGGGGAAAGCAAATGATTGATAGAGAACACAGCTATGGTGGACAGGAGTCTCCTTCACTTTACAGATGACTTAGTAAACTGCAAGAAAAAGGACAATCTTATCCATAGCCTAATCTGTAGAAACCTATTGGCTCCTTTTCCTGGAGCCCTAATATCATCCTTATCAAGATGTACAGGAAACCCCTTGCTTTCCTTCGTGCTTGCCATGATCATATGGAAAACAAAGGCAAATGAAAAATTAAACTTTATTGTTGACAGCCCAGTGACAAGTCCTTGAGACTAGCAGAGTGACTTCCCTCTAGGAGCTCAACTTCTTGGATGATGATACTTGCTATGGGCGAAAGGGAATCTTCGCTTAACATCATATTGACACACACCCCTTCCCCCACCGGGATCCTGTGACTCTCCTTAAATACATAAAAATTCCTTTGCAAACTCCCTTTGTCTTTAAGCCCCAAGTGTATATTGGCAATTATTCTCTAAGCATAAAGCCCCTGATGTGCATCAGAAAGGTCTTATGACTGAGAATTTACTAAACAGTAATAAATCATGTTTTCTTAATAACAGCCAGGCCCTCAAGGTCCTGGAAACCTTGCTTCCAAAATACTTTAGAGATTTCCTCTATCCCTGACTCCCTACCAGCCTGAAGGTATATAATGAGTTACACCTCACAACTCCAGTGCAGCTCTTTCTGCCAACAGATCCTTTCTCATGAAGTTTTGGGGTGATGGGGGTGTTTGTGGGGTCTGGAGTGAATGCCCAAGAAAATTCTTGAAGACGTCTTTGGTGCAAAAAGGTGATTTTATTAAAGCATTAGGATGAGACCCGTGGGCAGGGAGAGCTGCACTGGGGTTGTGGGGTAACTCATTATATACACTCAGGTTGGGAGGGGGTCAGGGATAGAGGAAGTCTCTAAGGTATTTTGGAAGCAATATTTCCAGGACCTTGAGTGTCTGGCTCTTGCTAGGGAAACACCACTTAACTACTGGTTAATAAAATCTAAGTCATGAGAGCCTTACAGATGTACATAAGGAGGCCATAAGCTTGGAGTGTGTTTGTCAGTATATATCTTGGGCAGTTGAGATAAAGTAAGTACACTAATAGGATCCTGAGGTTGGGATAATGTTAAGCTAAGTTTCTCTGTTGCCCCCCGCAAAGTATGATCAAGGCAGCTGAGCTCCTAGAGGGAAATCACTCTGATAGTCTCAAGGACTTGTCAGTGAGCTGTAGGCAGTAAGGGAATTTAGGGAATTTGATTTGCATTTGCCTTAGTTTCCCACATCACCATCACAAGCACTTAAACCCCTTTCCTTCGTTCTTGAGTAGCCAGGAGTGCCAGAGTACTATCACATATATTCCAATGGGGGTGGGGTCGCAGGGAGTATGTTCCCAGCATGTTTTGCCCTCAGGTTCCCCCAGTCTCCTTCGTCAGCTATGATCCCACACAGCAGCATCAGGATAGAAAGTCAGAAAAGGCTCTTGTGCTATAGACTGTTCCAGCAGGCAGGGTAGGCACGAATCTGAGGGGTGGCAACTGCTGTCAGAGAAGCCCAGCACCACCTGCAGCCCTGCAAGTAGTGCTGGTAGTATTAGTGAAAGGCCATTTGCAAGTTGCTTTCAATCTGTTAGGGGAATTTGTCTTAATGACTACAACAGAAATTCAAATAAGGTAAACATTAATAAATATCCAGTTGATTGGATTGAAGGCACAGAAAAATAACATGAAGAGTTGTTATACCCAGATCGCAGTATCCTCACCGACCAGAGACCACCAGGGAGACCGAGTTACGCATGCAAAGGCAAAGGGCTTTCTTACTGGGGTCGGGGATCGAGTTCGGGCTCCCAGACCTCACCAACGCAGTGGATCCATGCTGAGAGCCCCGAACAAAGCAGAGTAGGGTTTTTATGGGGTTTGTGACGGAGGAGTTACAGAAGTTGTGACATGGGAACAGTGATCCAGTCATAATTATTCAACATTATTGACAGCGGGTTTAACCATACACATTGTCTAGAGTATTCGTTACTTTTGGCGGGATCCAATTACAACATTTAGAGTACCTTTAAATTCAACCAATCACAGAGCGAGCCTAGGGTCTTGTTCGGTGACTAAAGGGTTAACTTTAACATTAGGTAACAGGGTCCTATCTATAGTTTCCATCTCCAGGCCTCTCCCTTAGTAATGTGGAGGGTGGTCGCTGGCTTTCCTGATTGGGTTTTGCAAGGGTGGTTTCTCCTGCCTTGGGCAATGTGTCACTGCCTGATAGTTTCAGGGAAGCTGAAACTCAGGCCTTCTAGTTTAGAGGGAAAACTTAAAGCCTGTCATGGAGTCAGTTTCGTTTAGACGGTTAGACTTGTGTCCTTACAGAGTAACATTGAAAAGATGCAAGAAAGACAGGTAAAGCTTTAGGCAGAATATAAAATACAAATAATGACATTAGAGGAGGTAACTACCCTGAATATCAAGTAAGTATTGGGTATTAAAATATTAGAATTTTAGTAAAGACAGCATCTGACCTTGTACTAGTCTTTTTAGAACTCTACCTTTAGAAAATTTTAGTATTTTGTTCACAATAGGTTTTTCATATTCGTTTTGATGTTGAAAAACACTACATTAAAACACTACCTTGATTACTGAGGTACTGATAGCTCCTTCGAGACAAAAGTGTTATTTGCAAATGCTGCTATTTGATAAAATATCCCTACTTTTTTAGCAGGAAACCATGGATTGAGTAGTGAACGAATTTTATCCTACCCTTCTCTTTGACATATTTAAGATCCCATTGACCAAATAATGTATTTATTTTGAGTATATCAGAAAAAAATTAAATGGATTTATGTAGATAAGATACATAAGATTAATACTGCTCCATTTTCTTTCTTTCCTCTTGTTTTATAAAGGTGAGTTTATGTCGCAATGTGTTGGGAGACAATTTATATATGGGTGTCAATTCAGGTTCATTTGCCATCTTTGCAATCCATAAGAATATCAACCTAACAAATAGAAAATATGATTACCAAAAACTAACAAGCAGTTACATGAAAATGTTGTAAAACAGTGTTATTTGACCTTTAAAATTTAAAATTTTGACTTTATAGTTGGTCCGTTCTGCCCTTTCTAACTGATCATGCCAGTCTAACAAACAAAAACCTCTATCTCATTTATTTCCTCCTATTCCTAGTTCCTCTTGAAAGAGGTTTAGCTAACTTCCCTTCCTATATTCTGCAGTTTAGTTAATCCCTATATACTATTCTTTTTTTAAATATAATTTATTGTCAAATTGGCTTATATACAACACCCAGTTCTCAGTTCAACAAGTGCCCTCCTCAATGTTCATCACCCATTTTTCCCTTTTCCCCAGGCTCCCATATACCTTCAGATTGTTTGCTGTATTTAAGAGTCTCTTATGGTTGTCTCCCTCTCTCTCTGTTTGTAACTATATGTTCCGCTTCCCTTCCCCCGTAGACTTCTGTTAAGTTCCACTTATAACTGAAAACATTATATCTGTTCTTCTCTAACTGACTTATTTCACTTAGCATAATACTGTCCAGTTCCATCCACATTGTTGCAAATGGCATGATTTCATTCTTTCTCATTGCCAAGTACTATTCCATTGTATACATAAACCATATCTTCTTGATCCATTCATCAGTTGATGGACATTTAGGCTCTTTCCATAATTTGGCAATCATTGAAAGCACTGCTATAAACATTGGGGTTCCTGTGCCCCTATGCATCAGCACTCCTGTATCCCTTGGGTAAATTCCTGGCAGTGCTATTGCTGGGTCATAGGGGAGTTCTATTGTGAATTGTTTGAGGAACCTCCACAGTGTTTTCCATAGGGGCTGCACCAGTTTGCATTCCTACCAACAGTGTAGGAGGGTGTCCGTTTCTCCACATCCTTGTCAGCATCTGTAGTTTCCTGAGTTTTAATAGCCGCTCTAACTGGCATGAGGTGGTATCTCAGTGTGGTTTTTATTTGTATTTCCCTGATGCATCTTTTCATGAGTCTGTTGTCCATGTGGATGTCTTCTTTGGAAAAGTGACTATAGATTATTTATTTTTGGGTTGTGGAGTTTGGTGAGTTCCTTATAGATTTTGGTTACTAGCTCTTTATCTGATACATCATTTGTAAATACCTTTTCCCATTCCATTGGTTGCCCTTTAGTTTTGTTGACTGTTTCCTTTGCAGTGCAGAAGCTTTTTATTTTGATGAGGTCCCAATAGTTCATTTTTGCTTTTAATTTCCTTGTCTCTGGAGATGTGTCGAGTAAGAAATTGCTGTGGCGGAGGGTAAGGAGGTGTTTCTTGCTTTTCCCTGTAGGATTTTGACGGTTTCCTTTCTCACATTTAGGTCTTTCATCCATATTGAGTTAATTTTTGTGTATGGAGTAAGAAAAAGGTCTAGGTTCATTCTTCTGCATGTTGCTGTCCAGTTTTCCCAACACCATTTGCTAAAGGGACTGTCTTTTTTCCATTGGATTCTCTTTCCCATTTTGTCAAAGATTAGTTGGTCATACATTTGTGGGTGTACTTCTGGGTTCTCTCTTCTATTCCATTGGTTTATGTGTCTATTTTTGTGCCAATATCAAACTGTCTTGATGATTACAGCTTTGTATTAGAGGCTAAAGTCTGGGATGGTGATGCCTCCCATTTGGTTTTCTTCAATATTACTTTGGCTATTCAGGGTCTGTTGTGGTTTCCTACAAATTTTAGGATTGTTTGTTCTAGCTTTGAGAAGAATGCCGGTGAAAGTTTGATTGGGATTGCATTGAATGTGTAGATTGTTTTGGGTAGCATTGACATTTTAACAATATTTATTCTTCCAATCCATGAGCATGGAATGTGTTTCCATTTCTTTGTGTCTTCTTCAATTTCCTCATAAGTTTTCTATGGTTTTCAGCATTCAGGTCTTTTACATCCTTGGTTAGGTTTATTCCTAGGTATTTAATGGTTCTTATGCAAGTGTAAATGGGATCACTTTCTTGATTTCTCTTTCTGTTGCTTCATTATTGGTGTATAAAAATACAACCATTTTCTGCACATTGATTTTGTACTCTGCAACTTTGCTGAATTCCTGGTCAGTTCTAATAGGCTTCTGGCAGAGTCTTTCAGGTTTTACATGTGTAGTCTCATGTTCTCTGTGAAAAGTGAATGTTTGACCTCTGCTTTTTGATGTCATTTATTTCATTTTGTTGTCTGAATGCTAATGATAGGACTTCCAACACTATGTTAAACAACAGTGGTGAGAGTGGGCATCTCTGTTCTCTTCCTATTTCAGGGGGAAAGCTCTCAGTTTTCTGTGGGCTTTTATGATGTTTAAGTATGTTTCCTGTATACTGACTCTCTTGAGGGTTTTTATTAAGAAACTATGTGGTATTTTGTCAAATGCTTCTTCTGCATCTATTGACAGGATCAAATGGTTCTTATCTTTTCTTTTATTAATATGATGTATCACATTGATTTGTGAATACTGAACCAGCCCTGCAGCCTAGGAAGGAATCCCATTTGATTGTGTTGAATAATTCCTTTTATATATTATTCAATTTGATTTACTAGTATCTTGTTGATAATTTTTGCATCTGTGCTCATCAGGGATATTGGCTTGTAGTTTTCCTTTTTTGTAGGGTCTCTGTCTAGTTTAGGAATGAAGGTAATTCTGGCTTCATAAAATGAGTCTGGAAGCTTTCCTTCCATTTTCTATTTTTTGGCACAGCTTGAGAAGGATGGGTATTAACTTTGCTTTAAATGTCTGGCAGAATTTTCCAGAGAAGCCATCTTGTCCAGGACTCTTATTTGTTGGGAGATTTTTGATAACTGATTCAATTTCTTCACTAATTATGTGTCTGTTTGAGTTTTCTATTCCCATGTGAGTTTTGGTAATGTGTGGGAGTCTAGGAATTTTTCCATTTCTCCAGGTTGTCCTGTTTTTTGGCATATAATTGTTCATAGTATTCTCTAGTTACTAGTATTTCTGAGGAATTCATTGTGATAAATCCATTTTCATTTGTGATTTTATCTATTTGGCCCTCTTCTTTTTGAGAAGTCTGGCTAGGGACTTAATCAATTTTCTTCATGTTTTTTGAAAGACCATCTCTTTGTTTCATTGATCCGTTCTACTGTGGTTTGAATTCTATATTGTTCATTTCTGCCCTAATCTTGATTATTTCTCTTCTACTGTATTATGGGTCTCTTTGTTGTTCTGCTTCTTCTTCTTTAGCTGTGCTGTTAGATTTTGTAGTTGGGATTTTTCTTATGTTTTGAGATAGGCCTGGATTGCAATGTCTTTTCCTCTTAAGGACTGCCTTCATCTCCAAGAGTTTGAGCTGTTGTGTTTTCATTTTCATTTGTTTCCACGTATTTTATATTTCCTTTTCTAATTGCCTGGTGGACCCATTCATTATTAGTAGGATGTTCTTTAACCTCCATGCCTTTGGAAGCTTACCAGACTTTTTCCTGTGGTTGATTTCAGGTTTGATAGCATTGTGATCTGAAAGGATGCATGGTATGATCTCAATTCTTTTATATTTATTGAGGGCTGTTTTGTGACCCATGATGTGATCCATCTTGGAGAATGTTCCATGTGCACTTAGGAAGAATGTATATTCTTTTGCTTTAGGATGAAAAGTTCTAAATATATTGGTCAAGTCCATCTGGTCCAGTGTATCATGCAGGGCCATTGTTTCTTACTGAGTTTCTGTCTAGATGATCTGTCCATTGCTATATGTGGAGTATTAAACTCACTGAAATTACCGCATTCTTAGCAATAAGATTGCTTATATTTGTGATTAATTGTTTTTTATATTTGTGTTCTTCTGAATTCTGTGCATAGACATATATAACTGTTAAGTCTTCTTGATGGATAGGCCCCATGATTTTTATCTAGTGCCCTTCTTAATCTCTCATTACAGCCTTTAGTTTAAAATCTGGTTTGTCTGATATAAGCATGGCTACTTCAGCTTCCTTTTGACTTCCAGTAGCATGATAGATAGATGGTTCTCCATACCCTCACTTTCAATCTGAAGATGTTCTCAGGTCTAAAATGGGTTTCTTGTAGACAGAAAATAGATGGGTTTTGGTTTTTTATCCATTCTGATACTCAGTATCTTTTGATTGGAGGATGTAGTCCATTCAGTGTTATCGATGAGTTTAGAGACATTTTGTTATATGTAGGTTTCATGACGGTAGTGATGTCTCTGGTCCTTTATGATCTTTGCACATTCCACTTACAGAGTCCACCTTAGGATCTCTTGTAAAGCTGGTGTAGTGGTGATGAACTCCTTCAGTTTCTGTTTGTCTGGGAAAGCCTTTATATCTCCTCCTATTCTTAATGACAGGCTTGCTGGATAAAGGATTCTTGGCTGCATATTTTTTCTGTTCAGCACTTTGAAAATTCCCTGCCACTACTTTCTAGCTTACCACTCCTTAAGTTCTAGTAGATAGGTCTTCAACTACCCTTATGTGTTTAAGGTTAAGTCTTGTTTATCCCTCGCTGCTTTCAGAATTCTTTATTTTTTTTTTTTTATGTTACTAGCTTCACTATGATATGTTGTAGAGAAGATTGACTCATGTTATGTCTGAAGGGAGTTCTCTTTGCCTCTTGGATCAATGTCTATTTCATTTCCTAGATTGAGGAAGTTCTCAGCTATGATTTGTTCAAGTACACCTTTGCCCCCCTTTTCTCTCTCCTCCTTTTATGGAACTCCTCTGATACAGGCATTGTTCTATTTCATTGAATCACTTGGTTCTCTAATTTCCCCCTGGTGACCCAGAACTTTTTTCTTTTTATATCAGATTCATCTTTTTCCATAATTTTATCTTCTGTTTTACTTATTTTCCCTTCTGCCTCCTCAATGCTTGCTGTCACTGCCTCTAATTTATTTTGCAACTCATTTAAAGCATTTTTTAATTCATCCTGGCTAATTTTTAGTTCCTTGATCTCTGCCGCAATAAAGTCTCTGCTTTCTTAAGCCCCCCCAACTAATCTTATTAATAGACTATTCTTCTAAATTCTTGTTCAGTTATATTATTTATATCTGTTTTGATCAACTATTTAGCTGTCATCTCTTCTCCTGGAAATTCTTTTGAGGAGAATTTTTCCAATTCATCTGGTAGCTTTCTGTCCCTTATATGTTTTAAAAGCTTGTTATGTGCCCTGCACCTGTGAGCACTACTATATTAAAGAAGTCATACACTGTCCAGGACCTGGTCATTCTGGAGGTGGTTTTTGGAGAGTGTTACTTGCTCTCTGTTGTTGTGACTTTGATTTCTCTATCTCCCTACTGGTATTTTGGATCCTCCACCAGGTGTGATTTGATTTCTTCATTGAAGTAGCCTGGAACAAAAAAAACAAACAAAAACAAACAGAAACCAAAAGCAAACAAACAAACCTAAAATAAAAAACAAACACCAGCTACAAGTAAACAACAAGGTGGGGTGATGCTCATGGAAGAGGCTTATCCCATACAAAGAGCAAAATGTCAGGGGTGGGAAAAAGAAAAAATAATAATTGACCAGGCAGAGAAACTATATGGCTTGATGCAGAGAGAGAAAGGAAAATAAAGAAGGAGGTGGGGAAAAAGAAAAGAAGATAAAGTTTCTAGACAGAGAACCTCTACAGCTTAATTATGCCAGAGAAAATAAAGTAAAGAAGGAGGTGTAGAGCATGTATCAAGAGAATGGATTAAATATCCATTACACAAACCACTATCCAGAGTAACCAGACTAGAAGAAGGAAGAGATAAGAAGGAGAAAAGGAATATATAATAAGAATTGTCTTAGAATTAACCAGGCAATGCAACAGTGCTGGTCTGGAAGAAGTGCTGTCTGGTTCCTCAACATTAATCACACTCCAGTAAAGTGCAACAGAGGTTTGGTGTTGCTGGGTTCTGTCTCAGCTGTCTTTCCTGAAGCATCACCGTGTTGATGATGGGGAGAAAAATGGCAACACCCCAGACTCTCCTCCACAGTCAACATGTCCCAAACCACTGTTCTAGCCATCCTCACTACTATTGTGCACAGGAGGTGGTTTGCTTCGCTCCAACTCCCATGCTCTGGCACTTGGTTGGGATTCAGACTCCTGCTCTGCACACCCAGGTACTGGGGGAGTGTTGCTCCACACCACTGGATATATGGCCTCTGGCTTGCAGGCACACACATTCTTCTGAGAGAATATAAACCCCCTTCTCACAGCATCCCAGGGACGGGAATGTTTTTTCCTACTGAGGATTTTACTACTGCTCTAGCCACTGAGCACTGGGCGGCTCCTCTCCTCCATAGGTGCATGAACAGGGCCGCTGGCCCCAGTCCAGAGAAAGCCCCTCAGTTAGAGATTGGATCTTCCTCCCTCCTGGTCCATGGTTTTTCTCTTGTCCAGATACAGTCCTATGCTTCCCCAGACTCTTCTTTCTTTTCCTTTTGTCTCTCTGCAGAAGGGGATCCCTCCCCTCTATTCATTTTATCTCTTCCAGTTTGCAAACATGCACCTAAGTCCTGT
>NW_027528888.1:122623-126438 GCF_008692635.1 Crocuta crocuta
CTGTCAAGTTATCTTGGTTGTCCCTGGAAGCAACTCTGTCTCTTTGCTTCCTTGACTCTCAGGGTTCAAAGTCCATTAGCTTCAACATTCTGTTTGAGTGATGAGGGAGCTTCAGGTCCCCCTACTTCTCCACCACGTTGGCCCCTCACCCTGTACCCTTCAATGTATAACTTAAATTTAATATCATCACTGAAGGCAATCCTAATCTTCCTAGCCTCCATCCAATATCTCTCTAAAAAAAAAAATGGGGCAATGATCTCTCTCTTGCCTATTAGAAGCATTAAATATAACTCATTAAACTCCAACACTCAGCTGGCACAAAGTTTGAGATATATTAATGGTAGCTAGTGTTTCAGCATACTAGATTTCATTTGTATTTATTCAAAACTTTTCTTGTCTTTGATATTGGTAATGAACTCTTGTTGAGCATTTGGACTGAAGGAGTGTTTGAAAATATTTCTAACAAGGCAAGAGTGACTTCAGTTGGAACTTGTGCTTTACTCAGTGACTTTTTAAAAAAAAATGATTTATTTTGAGAGAATGAGTGAGTTGGGGAGGGACAGAGAGAGAGGTAGGGAGGGAGACAGAGAGAACTCCAAGCAGGTTTTGCACTAATAGAGCATGAATTGTGAGTTCATGATCATAGCCAAAATGAAGAGTTGGACACTTAAGCAACTGAGCCATTGAATGCTTCTCTTAGTGCCTTTTTAATCACCTAAGACCCAGCTCTACATAGTATTTCAGAAGCATCAGAGAAACAATTCACCTGCCTATGCAAACAGACAGGACTGTGTCTCTACCCAATTATTAGGCAAATGATTCTACAGCTTCTGTTACATCTATAGCTGATAAACGATGACACCCAGATGGGCATATAACTATTCATCAATTATGAGAATTATAGTATATCCATGGAAGAGCTGTGTCTGCTGAAATAAGGTGTCAGTCCCATATTATGAAACATAAAACCAGCACTCAGTATACTAATTATACATACTAATCATTTCACTAATTATAACTACTGTAGAGATTAATTACTAACCCAGGAAAGTTTCATTCTCAGATTGATAGAGTAAGGATAAGAAAAGCAGAATTGCATTTTTGGATTACAGTAAAAATACTATATGTGGATAAAATTATACTTAACAAGGACTTAATAGAAAATGTTTCTGTGGTAAAGTGGGTTTGGAATGCTTATGGACCCTTCTTGTTGATTTACGATGAATGTTAGCATAGTAAAATGTCTTCTCAGAGCTGGGGAACCTAAGGTGAAGGAGAAGGATGACTGCAGGGTGTCAAAAAGGGAAACAGGAAAAAAATAAATAAATAAAAATAAAAATTTAAAAAAAAAAAAAAGGGAAACAGGTGGTGAAGATTAAGTAGGTTGCTTGCAAAAATTGAGACCAGTATCTCCTTTTCCAAGGGTGAAATGGAAAAACACACTGAAGTCTATCAGTGTGACCAAAGAGACCTGAAGCCCAGGAACTCAGATGGGTGAGGGGCAGGGGTCATGCCAGGGCTTGACTGGGAACCAAGTTCAACGGGAACATCTCCAAAGGGCTCAAGGGACTTGCAGAACCTGCCTAGCCATTGAGATCATGTGGCATCGAGTTGCATGTCAATGGTCAGCAGATCAGACCTTGTAGTTTATTCAGCAGTGATTTGCAAGCAGCACTGTCCCTCCGCTACACTGAGCCAGTCCCTATTTTGTGGGAAGGATGTGAGGAGAGACGGGGCTTCTCAGTGAGGGAGTAAGACCTGTAGCTCTAAGGCAGATGAGAGCTTGAGGAACAAACTGAAGACAGGTGATATATTTGATTTTAAATAAAAGAAGCAAATCAAATGAGTTATAAGGACAGTAATCTTCCTCACTATTATTATGCCATCATTTTATTTCTTAGGATTGCACCTCTGTAGCTCATTGTTTTCTTCACACAAATGAAAATTCAAGGTTTTGAGTAAAACATCACCATGGAAAATGACACCGTCATTTGCAAATATTCTTGAAACAGAAGTTAATGTTCTATAGGTTCTGAGAGGCATTATCTCCCAGTGCAGTCCTGTTAGTTCTCTTCCCATACAGTTAGCTGCATCAAGAAAGGGCAGGTATCATTTCCTCCAAGTGAAATATTTAACCAAATTGATGGCACACTGGTTTACAGCAAGAAACGAAAGAATCAGAGTCTAGGGCAGCAGTGGTATATCACTCTTGCCCATCATTGTCATTTGGCATGCCTAGTCGCCATGGAAAGGCACTGTAGGAAGCAGTGGAGTGTATAACAGTTGCAGAGACACAGAAGGTAGATAAGGTCTGTATGGTGCCCAGGTGTTGCTTTGGCTTCAAACCTAAGCAAGGCAAAAAACAAGAACTAAGGAAGTAAAATGGGGGAATTCCCACCATTCAGGCTCAGAGGAGAGGCCCCCTCTCAACAGCTTTGAGAAAGGGATTAGGAAAGTAACTCATATTCTATTCCCTGCACAATTCTTCTATTGGTTTAGCAACTTAGCACAAGGTTCTATGAAGGACATAAGGGACATAGTAAGTCTATATCTATGTTTATATATATCTATATCTATATTTATACATATTTATTTATATATAAATAAGAAAGCATTATATTCCAGGTTATAAAGGCAAATTAATTTCCCTTCTCCCTCCTTTCCTTGGCATTACTCATTACCCACTTTGTGGATTGCCATCTCGCATTTTGGAAAATATTTACTAACAATAACACAATTAGGGACCATTCAAAAATTTGACTTTACAACACATTTGAACATAAACAAGGGATAGACTTTGTTGGGACTAACCAATGCACAGCACAATGACAGTATCTTTCTGTCTCTCTCTTTTATACTATTATAATTTTAGCCTTGTAGACAAACCATGTGGAGGTGACACAGCTCTGCCATGTTTCCCCTCTTCTTTCCCTCCTAAGCTCCTCTATGGGATCTGTGTTTATAGGCTTGAAGGTCCATACAGAAAGTCCTTTGACTGGGCTATGCCATCCTCCTTTCCAGGGGATATTTCTTGCTGCCTTTCCTACTCCAGGTTCCTGTGTCTCCCTCCTCCCTTTTACCAGAAATCAAATGTCTTTTAATCAACAATTTGCTGTCAGCTCTTTTGGTTCCTCTAAAGCATCAATTTATAACACTTTACTATTGTGGAGGGTTATTTGACAGCATCCCAAATTCATGGCTACTTCCATTTGTTTTATTGCAATTTTCTTCTTGCTAATTGTTCCCATGGTGAATCTCAGAAAATTTCCCAAGTAGCCTGCTCATTAGAGGGCAGAAATGGTTATTGGGAACCATGCATAAGGTTTGATTAGTGAGTCTGATATCCCTTTAATCCTGGACACATTTCTGAAAATGGATTCAATACAGAGAGGCCTGATGAAGGCTGTGTACACCTGTTTGGTGAGAAAGGATCCAGCATGAACCTCAAGAAGTACTCAACAAGGCAGTAACAACATGAAGGTTGTTCTTTACTTCCAGAGAGACATCAGCCCCATGGTCAAATTCTTCATGTAACTGGGAAAATAATGGTCCAAGTGGCAGTCTTGTAACACCATACTTCAGTGTTGACTTCATGCATGGACACAGCATCTGGCCTTAAATTACCTTGATCTATAAAGCTACTCAAGGTGGCCACAAATATATACATAGTATTTAAACATACATATATATCTGTATATATACATATCTATGTGTATACACACACACAAAACAATAATAAATAATAAAAGTATAATTTAAAAATATTTTAATTGCATTATTAAATACAAGTGTCTGCTTTTTCTGTTAATTATACA
>NW_027528888.1:126469-131389 GCF_008692635.1 Crocuta crocuta
CATCCAAGGGGATGGGAGGAAGAACTAAGAGATGCAAGAGAATTCAAGTCCACTCTGAATGTGAAAAGGAATGAACTTATTAGAGAACAGTTTTGTATGTCAAACTCAGGAACCGTAAGATTGGAAATCAGATGCTTAGCTGACTGAGCCACCCAGGCACCCCAGTAAAAGTGGAGTACCAAGAGGATATATAACCAAGGGAAATGCTGACATAGAGTATATTACAAATATGAAACAAAATTATCAATAACCACTAAGAAGTTTTTTAATAGTGTATAATCACTTTAGTATTCTGATTAGTTTGGTTTGCTAACATTTTGTTCAGGACCTTCTATCTATGTTCATAGTAAGTGTTTTTTGATAGTTTATTTTCTTGAGATGTCTTTATTTGACTTTGGTGTCAGGATAACGGTTGTCTCATAGAATGAGTTGGAAAGCATTGCACATTATCCATTTTTTGGAGTCAATTCTTCAAGTATTGGTAGATTCAATTGTGATTGTGAAAACATCTGGTTCTCTCTTCCTCCCCTCCTTCCGTCCCTTTTCTTATTTATTCTTTTTTGTTTTTCTTCTCTCTTCTATTTTTCTTCTCTCTTCCTTCTCTTATCTTCTCTTACCCTCTCTCCCCTCCAACTCCTTCCTCTCCCCTCTCTTTTTCTGTTTTGAGAGGTTTTGTTAACAAATTTTGTCTCTTTACTTCTTATTGGTCTATGCAAGTTTTTAACTTCTTGAATCAATTCTAGGAATCTGACCATTTCATCTAGATTATGAAATTTGGTTGTATACAGTTTTCATAGTATTTTTATAGTCCTTTTTTATTTCTGTAATTTGGTTGTAATGTCAGTTATTCATAATTTGTCACCGTGGACTTCAAGTTATATTACAAAGCTGTAGTAATCAAAATAATATGGTACAGTCACAAAAATAGACATATAGATCAATAGGATAGAATAGAAAATCCAGAAATGAACCTTCAGCTATTTGGTCATTTAATATCTGACAAAGCAGGAAAGGGTATCTAGTGGGAAAACAACAGTTTTTCAACAAATGGCAGAAGATATTTACAAATGGTGTATCTGATAACGCATTAGATCCAAAATCTGTAAAGTGCTTATACAGCTCAATATCCAAAAAAACAAATAATCCAGTTAAGAAATAGGCAGAAGACATGCACACATATTTTTCCAAAGAAGACATACAGATGGCTAACAGACATGAAAAGAAGGTCAACATCACTCGTCATCAGGGAAATGAAAATCAAGTCTTCAATGAGATATCATCTACAATAAAATCAATAACTCAAGTGAAAGCATGTCGTGGTGAGATGTGGAGACAGGGGAACCCTCTTACACTGTTAGTTGGAATGTAAACTGTTGCATCCACTCTGGAAAACAGTGTGGACTTTCCTAAGATAGTTAAAAGTAGAATTGCCCTATGATCCAGCAATCAGACTATTTGGTATTTATCCAAAGAATACAAAACTAGTAATTCAAAGAGATACATGCAGCAGCATTAGAAATAATAGTCAAATTAAGGAAACTGTTCAAGTGTTCATCAACTGATGAATAAGATAAAGAAAAAGTANATACATGTATAATATCTAATTTAAATTTTATATATAAGTGATATATAATATACATATAATCTATATAATTTTTAATGATATATCTAAAAGTGGTATATATATTACATATAATATTCTATTATACCTAAAAAAATGAAAACAATGAAATCCTGCCATTTGTAAAGACATGGATGGGGNAATGAACACAGGGAGGGGAGTAAAAAGAAGGGCAAACCAAGAAACAGACACTTAACCATAGAGAACCCAGTGGTGGTTACCATAGGGGTGGTGGGTGGGAGATAGGTCGATAGAGTACATAGGTGATGGGGTTCAAGTAGTGCACATGTGATGAGCACTGGGTATGTATGGAAGTGTTGAATCTCTATATTGTACACCTAACACTAATATTACAGTGTATGTTAACTAGCTGGAATTCAAATAATAACTTAAAAATGTACAGTACAGGAGTGCCTGAGTAGCTCAGTCAGTTGAGCGCCTGACTTTGGCTCAGGTTGTGATTTCATGGTTTGTGGGTTTGAGCCCCGTGTCGGGCTCTGTGCTGACAGCTCAGAGCCTGGAGCCTGTTTCAGATCCTGTGTCTCCCTCTCCCTGACCCTCCCCCACTCATGATCTCTCTCTCTCAGAAATAAAAACATTAAAGAATTTTCTTTTTAAATGTTCAGTGCATGAGTCTGTAGCATTTAATTCATTCCAGAGTTTTGTACTATTGTTCCTGTCTAGTTCTAACAGGATTAAGTATCAATTCAATAGTCACTAAACTTTATATCAACTTCTCGAACAACCAACTTGATATTTGTTTTTTATCTAGTCAGATATTTCATATAAGTGGAAGAATACAATGAGTGGGTTTTGTAAGTGACTTCTCGCTTTTTTTTTTAATTGACATATAACACTCTTATTCAGGTGAAAACATAATGGTACAATATTGTCCATTGTGAAATGGCCACTGATACCTTCCACCACCGTATCTAGTTACAAGTGTACTTTTCCTTAGAACGAAAACTTTTGAGGTTACACTCTCAGCAACTTTCAAACAAGCTATACAGGAGTATTAACTGTAGTCACTATCCTGTATATTACATTCCCATGATTTATTTATTTTATAACTGCAAATTTGACCACTGTCCCCATTTCTTGTCCTGCCCACCACACATCCACCTCTGGCGACCACCCATTTGTTCTTGGCATCTATGATTTTNCATTGTGTGTTAAATTCAACATGTAAGTGTGATCATGTAGTGATCTACATGTATTCTTTAGGAAAAATCTATACAGATCTTCCTTTCTTTAAAAATCAGATTTTTTCACTAGTCAGTATATGTGTTTTTCTATATGTTGGATATGAACTTCTTATATATAATTTTAAAATATTTTGTTTCATTCCATAGATTGCCTTTTCAGTTTGTTCATGGTATGTTTTGCTGTGCAAAAGTTTTTTAAGTTTGCTTGTATTCTTTTTTTATGTTTGTTTGTTTGTTTTGAGAGAGAGAAAGACAGATGAGGAGAGAGAGAATCCCAAGCAGTTTCCACACTGTCCGCATGGAGCCCAAAGTGGGGCTTGATGAGACTGAGAACATGACTTGAGCTGAAATCAAGAGTCAGGTGCTAAACCAACTGAGCCCCCCAGGAACCCCTTGATTATAGTTTTTGTTTGTCTGTTTATGCTTGCACTTGCTGCCTTTGCTTTGGTGTCATATCTTAAAAACTCATTGCCATAACATGGGTCAAGGAGATTAAAGCCTATGTTCTCTTATGGGATGTTATGGTTTTGGGTCTTACATTCAAGTCTCTAATCCATCTTGAGTTAGCTTTAGTGTATGATGTAAAATCGTGTTTCAATTTTAATCTTTTGTATGTGGCTATGTGGTTTCCCCAACACCATGTTTTGAAGAGACTATCCTTCTCCCTTTGCATTTTCTTAACAATTTTGTCAAAAATTAAATGGCTATTTATGTGTGGATTATTTCTGGGCTCTCCGTTCAGTTTCATTGGTCTATCTATGTGCTACTTTTATGCCAATACCATATTGTTTTGATTACTTTAATACATAATCTAAAATAAGGGAGCATGATACTTCCACTTTGTTTTTCTTTCTTTTTTTTTTTAATGTCTTATTTATTTCTAGGAGAGAGAGAGACAGCGTGAGCAGGGGAGGGTCAGAGAGAGAGGGAGTCACAGACTGAAACAGGCTCCAGGCTCTGAGCTGGCAGTCAGCACAGAGCCCGACGCGGGGCTCGAACCCGCGAACCGCGAGATCATGACCTAAGCGAAAGTCGGACGCTTAACCAACTAAGCCACCCAGGTGCCCCGACCCACTTTGTTTTTCTTAAGATTGCTTTATGTATTGAAGCATTGTTGTGGTTCCATACAGGGTTTAGAACTGTTTTGTCTATTTCCATGAAAAATTCTGTTGGAATTTTGAGGAAGATTGTCCAGCTAACTGATCTGGACTGTGGCTGTTGGGAGGTTTTTGATTCCTAATTTAATATCCTTATTAGTAATTGTTCTACTAAGATTTTATCTTTCTTCATGATTTATTCATGCTAGTTAAGTTCTAGGTATTTCCCCCATTTCTTTAACATTTTCCAATTTTGCTGGCAAATAATTTTTCACAATAATCTCTTGTAATCCTTTGTATTTCTGTTGTATTTCAGTTATAACATCTCTTCTTTCATATCTCACATTATTTATTTTAGTTCTCTCTCTCTCTCTCTCTCTCTCTCTTTTCTCCTGAATAAATCTATCTGAAGTTTTTATATTTTTTCTATCTTTTCAAAGAAGCAGCACTTAGTCTCATTGGTCTTTTCTATTTTAGTACTTATTTACATTCTTTTGGTTTGGTACAGCTTATTTTCTTCTAACTTGGGCTTGCTTTGTTCTTTCTCTAGTTTGCATCGACAAAGTTAGGTTGTTTATTTGAGGGTTTTCTTGCTTCCTCATGTATTGTTACAAATTTTCTTCTCTTGCTGTATCCCATACATTTTGGTATGTTGTATTTCCATTTTAATTTACCCAAGGGAATTTTCTCTTTTGACCCATTGGTTGTTCAGCAGCATGTTGTTTAAATTCTCACTATTTTCAGTCTTCATCTGAATTGCAGCACTTATCACTAATTCATTTTTTGGGTATGTGCTCATGATTAATACATTTTATGACTAAAACCTCAGATTTTAATCCATTCAACAAATGTTCATGTTTTGGTACATTTGGATTGGTTGTGTTTTGCTATTTGTACCCTTTGAAATAGTATTTGATGAAAGCCCATGTGAATATAGCTGTTTTAGGATGTTTTTTTAAATTATTTTTATTATATACCTATGAGTGAAATTGCTGGG
>NW_027528888.1:131520-131775 GCF_008692635.1 Crocuta crocuta
ATGTACAAATGTTTTTATTTATTTATTATTGTTTTTTTATAAGTAATATTTTATTTTATTTAAAAATTTAAATGTCTGTTTATTTTTGAGAGAGAAAGAGAGCAAGGAAGAGAGGGGCAGAGAGAGAGACACACACAGAATCTAAACCAGGCTTCAGGTTTGTAGCTCTCAGCACAGAGATGCAGTGCTCGAAATCACAGACCAGGAGATCATGACCTGAGCCAAAATTGGAGGCTTAACCCCCGAGCCACACAG
>NW_027528888.1:131804-133895 GCF_008692635.1 Crocuta crocuta
ACCCCCGAGCCACACAGGCGTCCAATTGCTTATTTATTTTTATTGAAGTGTAGCTGATATACAATGTTTTATGATTTTCAGGTGTACAATTCAGGAATTCAACAGTTCTATACATTAGGGTATGCTAACTAAAGAATAGTTTGACATTATTCAATGTTACTCAGTATTATTGACTGTATTCCCTATGCTACATTTGTCCTTCTCCTGACTCATTCATTTTATAACTATAAGTTTTTCACTTGTTAATCCACTTTACCTGTTTTGCCCTGCTCCTTATGCACCTCTTCGCTCGCAGCCTTCAGTTTGTTCCCTGTGTTGATGAATCTCTTTTTCTTTTTGGCTGTTTGTTTTGTTTGTTAGATTCCACATAAATGAAATCACATTTGTGATTGTATTTATCTTTCTCTGACTTATTTCACTTAGTGTAATACCCTCTAGGTCCAACCATATTTTCACAAGTGGCAAGAATTTATTCTTTTTTCTTTTACGATTGAGTAATATTCTATGGGGTGTGTGTGTGTGTGTGTGTGTGTGTGTGTGTGTGTGTGTGAGTGTGTGTGTGTGTGTGTGTGTNTAATACTGCAATAAACATAAAGTGCCCTTATATTTTTTAATTCATGCTGTTGTTTTCTTTGTGAAAATACCCAGTAGTGAACGGGATCATATGATAGTACTCTTTTTAATTTTCTAGGTACTACTGCAGTGTTTTCTACAAAAGTTTTGCTAATTTACATTCCCATGAGAGTGCATGAGAGTCCCCTTGTTTCTATATTCTTGCCAACTTTTATTTCTCATCTTTTTGATACTAGCCCCTTTTGATGTGTTCATTTTGATTTGCATTCCCAGACAACTAGTGATGTTTTTTTTATGAGTGTGTTGGCCATCTGTGTGACGTTCTCCTTTGGAAAAATGTTCAATCTGATTTCTGTCTGTTTAAAACTTGGTTTATGTGTTCATCTGGTGGTATTGTAGAATTTTCTAAAATATATTTTGGGTATTAACCCCTTATAGCATATATCATTTTCAGGTATCTTCTCATGTCGAGTAGGTTGTGTTTTTGTTTCATTGATAGTTTCCTTTCCTTGCAAAACTTTTATCTTGGTGTAGTCCCAGTAGTTTATTTGCCTTGTTTCCGTTGCCTAAGGAGACATCTCTAAATACTTTGCTCAGGGTGATATCCAGAAGGTTACTGTGTATGCTTTCTTGTAGGAGTTTTGTGGCTTCAGATCTCACACTGAGGTCCTTAATCCAGTTGAAGTACATTTGTGGGTATGGTATAAGAAAGAGGTCCAGTTTCATTCTTTTGCATGTAGTTGTCCACTTTCCCCAAAACCACCAGTCCCAAAAGGTGACTGCCTTTACCCCATTATTTATTTTTGCTCCTTTTATCTTAGATTAATTTACCATGTAGGAGTGGGTTTATTTCTGTGCTGTCTATCCTGTTCCATGGATCAATATGTCTGTTTTTCAGCCATTACTCTATTGCTTTGATTTCTATGTCTCTATGGTATATAACTCTTTAAATGCTTGGTAGAATTAACCTGTTAATACCTCTGGTCCTGGGCTTTTATTTATTGGAAGTTTTTTGATTACTGATTCAATTTTGTTTCTAGTCACTAGTCTGCTCCCACTTTACATTTCTTTTCACAATCAGTTTGAAGGTTGTATGTTTACAGAAATGTATCCATTTCTTCTATATGTTGGCATGTAGTTTTTGGTAGTAGTCCTCTCTAATCCTTTGTAATTAAGTGATATCAGTTGTTACTTATTTTTTATTTCTGATTTTATTAATTTATTATTAGTTTTCTTTTTTTCTTGGTGAGTCTGGCTAATGTTTTATTAATTTTGTTTATCTTTTCAAGAATTAACCATTTGTTTCATAGATCTCTTATAGTTTTTTGGGTTTTCTTAGTCTCTTTCATTTACTATATCTTTGATCTTTATTTTTTCTTTCATTCTGCTCACTTTGGGATTTGTTTGTTCTTCTCTTTTTGCTCATTTAGGTGTACATTTAGATTATTATTTGAGTTATTTACTGTTTCTTGAGGTAGGGCTGTATCATTAAAAACTTTTCTTCTTGGAACTGCTTTC
>NW_027528888.1:133916-134836 GCF_008692635.1 Crocuta crocuta
GCTGTGTCTCTCAAATTTTGGAATGACTGTATTTTTTTTCATTTTCATTTGTCTCTCTGTGTTTTTTAAATTTCCTTTTTATCTCTTAGTGACTCCTTGCATGTTCAGTAGCAGACATTTCAGCCTCCATGTGTTTATGTTTTCTTCCATTTTTCTTCTTTTATTTAATGTTTTAATTTCTTTCTGAGGGAATGCAAGTGGAGGGGTGGCAAAGATAGAAGAACAGAGGATCTGAAGCAGCCTCTGCACTGACATCAGTTAGCCCAATGTGGGGCTTGAACTCACGAACTGCGAGATCATATCCTCAGCCCAAGTCGGACGCTCAACCTACTGAGCCACCCAGGTGCCCTCATCTCAATTTTCTTTTTTACTATAATTGATTTGTAAGTTTATACCATTATGGTTGGGAAAGATGCTTGATATGGCTTCAGTCTTCTTAAATTTACTGAGACTTTTGGGGGCCTAAATTGTCTTCTATCATGGAGAAATGTTCCATGTGTACTTGAAAAGAATGTGTAATTTGCTCTTTTTGGATGAAGACATCTGGTCTGTTATGTCTTTCAAAGATAGTATTTTCTTATTGCTTTTCTGTATAGATGATCTCTTTATTATTGTAAATGGCTTATTACAGTCCTTTACTATATTTCTATCTGTTGATATTTGCTTAATGTATTTATGTGATCCAGTGCCTGGTGCATATATATTTATAATTGTGATAACCTCTTGTTGGACTGACCCCTTTATTATGTACTGTCTTTGTTTGTCTTCTGTTAATCTTTCTTCAAGTTTTATTTTGTAGATGTAAGTGTTGGTTCCTTGATTTTTTTTCTTTTTCACTTCAATTTGAATGGTGTGTCATTTTCTGGCACTTCACTTTCAGTTTGTATGTGTCTTTAGGTTTGAAGTGAGTCTCTCATAGT
>NW_027528888.1:134911-135547 GCF_008692635.1 Crocuta crocuta
TAGGTCTTGTCTTCTTATACATTCAGTCACCTTGTGCCTTTAGATTAGTGCATTTAGGCCATTCACTTTGAAAGTCATCATTAATATGTATTTTTTGCTGTTTTGTTCATTGTCTTGTGGTTCATTGTCTTGTGCCGTATTACTGTGGTCCATTTTTCTTCTCTTTTCTGATGACTAATGACTTTCATTCAGTGCTATTCTTGGTTTCCTTTCTCTTTATTTTTGCATAGCTATTGTGGGTTTCTGTTGTGTGGCTCACATGAAGTTCTTATAACATCTTAAGGAAATAACAGTCTACATTAAGTTGATGGTTACTTAAGTTTGAGCACATTCTAAGATAATTTAGTTTTTACCTCCCCCCCTTTAGATATGTATTGTCATATTTTACATATTTTTATTTTGTGACTCCCTTACCTAATCTTACAAGTAATATATTTTACTACTTTTGTCTTTTAAACCCAGTAGCCTTGGGAAGTAATAGATATCTTATGTTGCATGGCTCTGCAAATAATGGATTTAATCCTGAAAATTTTCTCTTTCATAATTACCGACTTAATTATAGCCTTTTCTTTTTTACTTAAAGAGGTGTCTTTAACATCTTTTATAAGCCTAGAGCAGGGAAGATGAAGTCCTTTC
>NW_027528888.1:135598-136566 GCF_008692635.1 Crocuta crocuta
GTCCTTTCCCTTTTTTTCTGTGTGCAGATTTTACTTCAAAGTTTATTCATTAAAATGCTGACACCTGAGAAGAACTTGCATTTTTAAAAACAGCACAGGAAAGACCTTTGAAAGTTTGAGGACATACAGCCCTACTTCTAGAATGTAGCTCCGGAAGGCCAGCGATACTGGTTTTTATTTTGTACGCTGATAGATTTCAGAGACCAAGTATGGTGCCTGCTACATAACTGATGCTCAGTAAATATCTGTTGTGAACTACTCTAATTTCAGATAATCCTTTGTTATCTTCTTCTTTTTTTTTTTAATTTTATTTAATGTTTTTTATTTATTTCTCGGAGAGAGAGAGAGAGAGACAGCGTGAGCAGGGGAGGGCCAGAGAGAGAGGGAGTCACAGACTGAAACAGGCTCCAGGCTCTGAGCTGGCAGTCAGCACAGAGCCCGACGCGGGGCTCGAACCCACGAACCGCGAGATCATGACCTAAGTGAAAGTCGGACGCTTAACCACCTAAGCCACCCAGGCACCCCCTTTGTGATCTTCTTTTAACTTTATTTTTTCTATCAAACTAGATTTTATTTTTTTATTATTTATTTTTTTCAAATAGTTTATTGTCAAGTTGGTTTCCATGTAACACCCAGTGCTCATCCCCACAAGTGCCCTCCTCCATGCCCATATCTTCCCCCACACACACACACCCATCAGTCCTCAGTTTTTTCTCAGCATTCAAGAGTCTCTCATGGTTTGCCTCTNATGCTGATGGCTCAGAGCTTGAAGCCTGCTTCGTCTCCCCACTTCTCTCCCTCTCTGTCTGTCTCAAAAGTAAATAAATAAAACATTTAAAAATATTTACTCTTTGTCCATAAAATGCACTCTCTTTGGGCTCTTTCTTTCTCGATAGTGTCTTCCTTTCAAAAATTTTAGAACATTTTGTGGTTTGTTCTATTTTCCCCAATTGTCAACATTTTCTCCT
>NW_027528889.1:0-23777 GCF_008692635.1 Crocuta crocuta
TAACAAGAGATGAAGAAGGGCATTATATCATAATTATGGGGTATACCCATCAAGAAGAGGTAACAATTATAAATGTCTATGCACCGAATTCGGCAGCACCTAAATATATAAAACAACTATTCACAAACATAAGTAATCTTACTGGTATGAATGTGATAATTGCAGGGGACTTTAATACTCCATTTACAGCAATGGACAGATCATCAAGACAGAAATTCAATAAACAATGGCCCTGAATGATACACTGGACCAGATGGACTTGACAGATATATTCGGAACTTTTCATCCTAAAGCAGCAGAATACACATTCTTCTCGAGTGCACATGGCACATTCTCCAATATAGATGACATACTAGGTCACATACAGCCATCAATAAATATGAAAGAATTGAGATCATACCATGCACTCTTTCAGATCACAATGCTATGAATCTTGAAATTAACAACAGGAAAGAGTTTGGAACACCTTCAAATGAATGGAGGTTAAAGAACATCCTACTACCAACGCATTTTTAAAGAGCCTATCCAGGGAGAGAAGCCATGATGGCAGAGAAATGGGGAGTTCCTGACTTCCCGCCTGCATCTCTCAAAGAAGGGCTGACACCAAAGGATGCTTAACTGCAAGCGTCTGGCAGGAAAAAAGACAGAGTCCACTAAGAAGGCAGCCTCATAGGTCCGTGATTACGAACTGGGGAAGATAAAAACGGGCCAGAACACAGAGGCACCGAGGGGAAGGAGCCCCCTCTGCAGAGAGACAAGGGGAAGAGAAAGAGCAGCTGAAACTGCTCATAGAACTGTCCTAGCAGAAGAGAACAACCTCAGCCCGGAACAGAGAGAGGTCGTATCATGCCATCTCTAACTGCAGAGCGTTGGGAGAGAGATCCTATCTCTAACTGTGGAGTTTTCTTTGAGCTGGGTGCCATGGTCCCAGAAATTCCCTCCAGGCTAGACGGTACGCAAGGGACTCAGTTGGTATCAGGAGGAATCATTCCCCTACTCGATCTCCCAATAGGAAGCTTCCCAGCCTATGGGATTACATTTTGAGGGGATCATTAAAGCACACAGACTAAGATCTAGAAAGGAGGCTGGGCGCAGGACATAGAAAACAGCCCACCTTGACTGCACCCACAGCACAGGGAGATCGGACCCAAAAGAGTGATTTGCAATGCTTGGTTCAAGAAGGGACTGGGGGGCTGACATTTTTTTCTCCCCACAACCACCAAGGCAGGGCCTCAGAGAGTTGCCTGTGGGACCCACAGTAGAGGTGAGATCTGCCTACAACAAACCACGCCCATCTGCTCTGGGGAGCTGCCTTTTTTTTTTTTTTTTTTTTTTTTTTTTTNGAGCAGGGGTGGGTCAGAGAGAGAGAGGGAGACACAGAATCTGAAACAGACTCCAGGCTCTGAGTTGGCAGTCAGCACAGGGCCCAATGCGGGACTCAAACCCACGAACCGTGAGATCATGACCTGAGCCAAAGTCGGACACGTAACCGACTGAGCCACCCAGGCGCCCCTCCCTTATGTCATTCTCATCTCTACCCTCCGATGGACTGGGTACTCCAGTTAAAGATTTGCTTAAACAGTCACATTTAATCCATTCTCTTGATGCATATTCTACGTCTCCGTCGTTACCTTCCTTTCTCTCTCTCTCTGGAATAATCAGACTATATAGTTTCTCTGGGTAACATTAACTTTGTTTCTTTCTCCTCGCCTCTCACCATATTCTCCTCTTTCTCTCTCTGAATTAAGTCTTTTAGTCTCTCTGCCTGGTCATTGTTCAATCTCTCTTTCTCCCCAGCCCTGTCATTTCTATCTTTGTATATGCTCTTCCATCAGCACTGCCTCCACCCTGCTCTTTATTTGTAGCTGGGATTTCTGGTTTTGTGCTTTTAGACTGCTCTTTGTCTTTTGTTGTTTTTGTTTTGTGGATTTTTTCTTTTCTTTTGTTTAGGTTTGCTTGTTTGTTTGATTTGTTTGTGTGCTTGTGTGCTTTTGTTCCCTGTTTGTTTGTCTGTCTGTTTTCCTTTCCAGGGCTACCTCAAGAAACAAGCCAAACTACACATGGTGGAGAGTCCCAAATATCACTACGAGTAGGGAAATAAACTAACCAAAGGCACAACGAGACCAAGAGACACCATTAAAAGAACACTTCCTGAACGGACAAGCCCTGGGCAGTCAATGAGACTCCTTTAATATAGCAGAACTCACAGGTGCAGAGCATATAACAAACTTTTAAAACTGAGAAGAGACAGAAAGCTAGCCAAAATGACGACACGGAAGAACTCTCCTCTAAATAAATTCCAGGAAGAAGTGACAGCTAAAGAATTGGTATAAACCTAACCAGAGATATTAAAGATCTGTATGCTGAAAACTAAAGAAAACGTATGAAGGAAATTGAAGAAGACACAAGGAAATGAAAAGCATTCCATGCTCATGGATCAGAAGAATAAATATTGTTAAAATGTCGTTACTACNGACCAAGAAGTGTGGTTTATCTATACAATGGAATACTACATGCCAATGAGAAACCATGAAATCTGGCCATTTACAACGACGTGCCATGTGCACTCGGGAAGAATGTGTATTCTGCTGCTTTAGGATGAAAGTTCCGAATATATCTGTCAAGTCCATCTGGTCCAGTGTATCATTCAGGGCCATTGTTTATTGAATTTCTGTCTTGATGATCTGTCCATTGCTGTAAATGGAGTATTAAAGTCCCCTGCAATTATCACATTCATACCAGTAAGATTACTTATGTTTGTGAATAGTTGTTTTATATATTTAGGTGCTGCCGAATTCGGTGCATAGACATTTATAATTGTTACCTCTTCTTGATGGGTATACCCCATAATTATGATATAATGCCCTTCTTCATCTCTTGTTACAGCCTTTAGTTTAAAATCTAGTTTGTCTGATATGAGTGTGGCTACTCCAGCTTTCTTTTGACTTCCAGTAGCATGATAGATGGTTATCCCCTCACTTTCAATCTGAAGGTGTCCTCAGGTCTAAAATGGGTCTCTTGTAGACAGCAAACATATGGGTCTTGTTTTTTTTCCTCCATTCTGGTACCCTATGTCTTTTGATTGGAGCAGTTAGTCCATTTACATTCAGTGTTATTGTTGAAAGATATGGATTTATAGTCATTGTGTTATCTGTAGGATTCATGCTTGTAGTGATGTCTCTGATCCTTTGTGGTCTTTGCAGCATTCCACTCAGAGAGTCCCCCTTAGGATCTCTTGTAGGGCTGGTTTAATGGTGATGAATTCCTTCAGTTTTTGGTTGTTGGGAGGAACTTTATCTCTCCTTCTATTCTAAATGACAAACTTTCTGGATAAAGTATTCTTGGCTGCATAGTTTTACTCTTCAGCACATTGAAAATTTCCTGCCACTCCTTTCTGGCCTGCCAAGTTTCAGTAAATAGGTCTGCTACTACCCTTATGTGTCTACCCTTGTAGGTTAAGGCCCGTTTATCCCCAGCTGCTTTCAGAGTTCTCTTTATCTTTGTATTTTGCTAGCTTCACTCTTACATGTCATGCAGAAGATTGAGTCAAGTTATGTCTGAGGGAAATTCTCTGTGCTCTTGGATTTCAGTGTCGTTTCCTTCCCCAGATTGAGGACGTTCTCAGCCATGATTTGTTCAAGTACACCTTCAGCCCCTTTCTCCCCCTCTTCTTGTTTTGGAACTCCTATAATAAGGATATTGTTCAGTTTCATTGACTCACTTACTTCTCTAATTCTCCCCTCATGGTTCAGAATTTTTTTATCTCTCTTTCTCAGCTTCTTTTTTTCCCATAACTTTATCTTTTATTTCACCTATTCTCCCCTCTGCCTCTTCAACATTCACTGTCACCACCTCTAGTTTATTTTGCACCTCATTCACAGCACTTTTTAATTCATCATGAGTATTTTTAAAATTTTTTAATGTTTCATTTATTTTTGAGAGAGAGAGAGAGAGCAGGGAAGGGTCAGAGAAACAGGGAGACACAGAATCTGAAGACAAGCTCCAGGCTCTGAGCTGTCAGCACAGAGCCCAACATGGGGCTCGAACCCACGAACTGTGAGATCATGACCTGAGCCGAAGTCGGACGCTCAACCGACTGAGCCACCCAGGCGCCCCCATCATGAGTATTTTGTAGTGCCTTGATCTCTGCAGCAATGGAGTCTCTGCTGTCTTCTATGGTTTTTCAAGCCCAGTGGTTAATCTCATGACTATTATTCTAACTTCTTGTTCAGTTATATTGTTTATATCTGTTTTCATCAATTCTTTAACTGTCATATCTTCCTGGAATTTCTTTTGAGGAGAATTCTTCCGTTTTGTCATTTTGGCTAGTTTTCTGTCCCTTATGTGTTTTAGAAGTTCGTTCTGTGCCCTGCACCTGTGAGCACTAGTATATTAAAGAAGGGTCATATACTGTCCCGGACCTGGCCCTTCAAGAGGTGTTTTTTGGAGAATGTTACTTGCTCTCTGTTGTTGTGACTTTGGTTACTTTATCTCCCCATTCGTAGTCATGTTTTGGACCCTCCACCAGGTGTGCTTTGACCTGTTCATTGAAGTAGCCCTGGAAAGGAAAACAAACAAACAAACAAATAGGAAACAAAAACATGCAAACACACAAACAAATAAAACAAAAACAAGAAAAAAACCGAGAAACACCAGCTACAAGTAAACAATAGGGTGGAGGTGGTGCTGATGAAAGAGACCTTATCCCATACACAGAGATAAATGACAGGGGCGGGGGAAAAAGAAAAGAAAATAAAAATTGGGCAGAGTTTCTTTTTATACAAGAAACTATACGGCTTAATCCAGAGAGAGGGAGTAAGGAAAATAAAGAAGGAAGCAGGGAAAAAGAAAAGAAAATTGACCAGAGAGAGAAACTATGTGGGTTAATCCAGAGAGAGAGAAAGGAAAATAAAGAAGGAGGTGTAGAACATGTATCAAGAGAATACATTAAACATGTCTGCTTAAACAAACCAACAACCAGAGTAACCAGACTAGAGGAGGGAAGAAACAAGAAGGAGAAAAGGAAGGAAGAATATATTTGTATAATAAGAATTTCCAAGAATTAAATCAGGCAATGCAACAATGCTGGTCTGGAGGATGGGCTGTCTGGTTTGTCAGCGTCAATCCCTCTCCAGAAGATACGCAGCTACCAGGCATGGAAAGGCATGGTCTGGTGTAGGCGGGTCCCGCCTCCACTGTGGGCCCACTGTCTGTTCCCTGAAGTCCCACCTTGTTGGTGATGAGGAGAAAAATGGTGACACCCCAGTCTCTCCTCCACAAACTGGGTGTCCCAAACCACTGAGTTCAGGCCAGCCTCACTGTGCTGCGGGTGCAAAGGAGGTGGTTTGTCCTGCTCTGCCGACTCCCATGCCTCCCTGGCACTTGGCTGGGATTTAAACCCCCAGGTCTTAGTGAGTCCCACTCCATGCATCCCAGTTCCAGGGAAGACCCATCCTGCCGCCTCGCAGTGCGGGGCACACAGTTTGTCCCGCTCCACCAACTCTGGTGCCTCCCTGGCATTCGGCTTGGACTTAAACCCGTATATCTAAGGTTCCCACTCTGTCCACCCTCATTTCGCGGACATACCGCTCCTTTGAGTGGATATATACCTTCTTCCCACAGCACTCCAGGGAGCAGATTGCTTTCTCCCACTGTGGATTGTGCCTCTGAACTAGTTACCGAGCCTGGGGCTGGCTCCCCTCCTCCCTAGGTGCGTGAACTGGGCGGCCAGGTCGGGTCTGGAGAAAGCCCCTCAGTTAGAGATTGGATCTTTCTCCGACCCGGTCCCAGGTTTTTCTCTTGTCCGGATACATTCCTATGCTTTTCCAGCCTCTCTTACTCTTCCCTTTGTCTCGCCACAGAATGGGATCCCTCCCCTCCATTCATTTTATCTCTCCCGGTTCACAATCATGCACCTATGGCCCGTCAAGTTGTCCCAATGGGTCCCTGGAAGCTTCTCTATTGCTTTGCCACCCAGACTTTTGGAGTTCAAAGTCCTTTGGCCTTAACACTACTTTGTTTGAGAGACGAGGGAATTTTGGATTCCCCTTACTTCTTTGCCATTTTGGTCTCTCCTGGTGTGTCTAGAATTTTCTACGTCAGAGAAAGCAGACTGCCTTTAGTGTTCTTTGTTTACTGGAAACTGGAAAAGAGTATTGATTTGTTTTAGTAAAGAGGCCACATCTGGTACAGCAACTGCTTTAGAGTCACCACCTGATTATATTTATGATACCCCTCAGTCATGCTCCAAGGACCATCCATCTCTTACACTGGATAAAATTGGAATGGGAATGAGATACAAATCACTACCTCTGCATCTTTTAATACTCTGTTAGTAGCACAGATTTTATGATATTTCCACAGGCATGTGATATCATTTTTGATTTAGTATCTTGGTAGGGAGGGAGCAACTTAGTTACTTCCTAGTCCTTCTCTTTTTTTATTTAAAATATTTTTTAATGCTTATTTAATTTTGAGAGAGAGGCAGAGCCTGAGTGGGGGAGGGGCAGAGAGAGAGGGAGACACAAAATGCAAAGCAGGCTCCAGGCTTTGAGCTGTCTGCACAGAACCCAGTGTGGGGTTCAAACTCATAAACCTCGAGATCATGACCTGAGCCAAAGTTGGATGCTTAACCAACTGAGCTACCCAGGTGCCTTTGTCTGTTCTTTCTTTCTTTCTTTCTTTCTTTTTCTTTCTTTCTTTCTTTCTTTCTTTCTTTTTAAGATTAGAGAGAGATATTGAGAGCTTGCACAAGCTGAGGAGAGGGGCAGAGAGACAGAGAGAATATAAAACAGGGTCCACACTCAGCACAGTTTGATGCTGGCACAACTCCATGACCCTTGGATCATGACCTGAGGTGAAATCAAGAGTCAGAGGCTCAACTGACTGAGCCACCCAGGCTCCCCACTTCTTAGCCCTTCTTAGCACAATAGCTCTTATTATTTGTGTTAGAGAGGCAATGTGGTAATTCTTCCAGTTTCTACCCATTCAGAATTCATTATCTGAACCTCATAAGCTTCCCTCTGGCTGGTGGACTTTGGTGACATTCTACATTCCAAAGCATTAGTATTAGTTTTGAGTCAATGTCTAATAATCATTAAAAAGTGTGGATGTTTCCCTTTCTGCGGTACATATATACTTAACTAAATGTTCCTTGGAGAAATGCTCGAATTATGGTGCACATAATACATGTATCTTTGTCCCCTGAGTTTACCTTAATTCGAGGGGCTCTGGGTCTATGAATTGACTCAAGTTAGGGACTAAATTTCACTGGATGGTGTTTCAAATGACTCTTCAACAGACCTCCAGGGTTTCTTTTAAACTTTTTTTAAATTTTTATTTATTTATTGAGAGAAAGAGACACACACAGAATGCAAAGCAGGCTCCAGGCTCCAAGTTATCAGCAAAGAGCCTGATGTGGGGCTCGAACTCACGAAATGTGAGATCATGCCCTGAGCCCAAGTCAGCCACTTAACCAACGGAGCCACCCAAGCACCCAGATCTCCAGGATTTTTAAAATGGCCTTAACACAAATAAAACATGCTGGTTTGCAATTAGTTTTATTCCAGTCAGTTTCTTTGACATTTGTTCCTGCATCTGGGTACACCTTTCTTCTTTTTGGAGTATCTGTTTAAAAGCTCTTTTAATCCCTCTTTACCTTAAAATATCTTTATTTTGATCTCACTCTTAAATGATATTGTAGCTGGGTATGTAATTCCAGATTGTCTCCTGACTTCCATTGTTCCTTGTGAAATCTTCAGTCAGTCTAATTGTTATTCCACAGTGGTAACCTGCATTATCCCTCTATCTGACTTTTCTTTGATGTTCTGTAGTTTTACTACAATATACCTAGTTGGAGATTTCTATTTTTTCTCTTTTTGTCTTGCTCAGGGCTTGTGCTTCCTGAATACGAGGACTTGTGCCTTTCAGCAATTCTGAAATATTTTCAGCCATTACCCTTTAAAATATCTTTAAAATATCTTCTAGACTCTCTTCTGGAGCATCTATTAGATGCATACCCATCCTTCTCAGTCTCTCCTCCATTTCTCTTAACCTCTCTTTCACAGTCTCCATCTTTATACCCATTTGGGGTGTATTCTAGATAATCATGTCAAATCCATCTCTTACTTATATCATTACTTCTTTTTTTCATCTTAATGATCTGTTTAAACTGTATATTAAGTTTTCGTTTTCAATGACTATATTTTTCAATTTTGGAAGTTTCCCTTGATTCTTTTCACATCAATCGTTTAAAAATAATATCCTGCTCTTTTCTTTTTAAAAATTTTTTTAATGTTTACTTATTTTTGAGAGAGAGTGTGTGTGAGTTAGTGGGGGAGGCGCAGAGAGAGAGGGAGACACAGAATTAGAAGCAGACTCCAGGCTCTGAGCTGTCAGCACAGAGCCCGACGCGGGGCTCAAACCCACGAACCATGAGATAGTGACCTGACACTTAACTACTGAGCCACCCAGGCTCCCCTCTTTTTTTTAAATTTTTATTTATTCTTTTAAAAAAAATTTTAATAGTTTATTTATTTTTGAGACAGAGAGAGACAGAGCATGAGTGGGGGAGGGGCAGTGAGAGAGGGAGACACAGAATCCGAAACAGACTCCAGGCTCTGAGCTGTCAGCACAGAGCCTGATGCGGGGCTCGAACCCATGAACCGTGAGCTCTGACCTGAGCCGAAGTCGGACGCTTAACCGACTGAGACCCCAGGCACCCCATAATTTTTATTTATTCTTGAGAGAGAGAGAGAGAGAGAGAGAGAGAGANCGAGGACTTGTGCCTTTCAGCAATTCTGAAATATTTTCAGCCATTACCCTTTAAAATATCTTTAAAATATCTTCTAGACTCTCTTCTGGAGCATCTATTAGATGCATACCCATCCTTCTCAGTCTCTCCTCCATTTCTCTTAACCTCTCTTTCACAGTCTCCATCTTTATACCCATTTGGGGTGTATTCTAGATAATCATGTCAAATCCATCTCTTACTTATATCATTACTTCTTTTTTTCATCTTAATGATCTGTTTAAACTGTATATTAAGTTTTCGTTTTCAATGACTATATTTTTCAATTTTGGAAGTTTCCCTTGATTCTTTTCACATCAATCGTTTAAAAATAATATCCTGCTCTTTTCTTTTTAAAAATTTTTTTAATGTTTACTTATTTTTGAGAGAGAGTGTGTGTGAGTTAGTGGGGGAGGCGCAGAGAGAGAGGGAGACACAGAATTAGAAGCAGACTCCAGGCTCTGAGCTGTCAGCACAGAGCCCGACGCGGGGCTCAAACCCACGAACCATGAGATAGTGACCTGACACTTAACTACTGAGCCACCCAGGCTCCCCTCTTTTTTTTAAATTTTTATTTATTCTTTTAAAAAAAATTTTAATAGTTTATTTATTTTTGAGACAGAGAGAGACAGAGCATGAGTGGGGGAGGGGCAGTGAGAGAGGGAGACACAGAATCCGAAACAGACTCCAGGCTCTGAGCTGTCAGCACAGAGCCTGATGCGGGGCTCGAACCCATGAACCGTGAGCTCTGACCTGAGCCGAAGTCGGACGCTTAACCGACTGAGACCCCAGGCACCCCATAATTTTTATTTATTCTTGAGAGAGAGAGAGAGAGAGAGAGAGAGAGAGAGAACATGAGAGGGGGTGGGACAGAGAGAGAGGGAAACACAGAATCTGAAGCAGCCTCCAGGCTCTGAGCTGTCAGCACAGAACCTGCCATGGGGCTCGAATCCACGAACCGTGAGATCATGACCTGAGTTAAAGTTGGACACTTAACCAACTGAACCGCCTAGGCACTCCTCCTGCTCTTTTCTTATATTTGAATTTCTTCTTTTATGTTTCTTACTTAAATATACCATTTCTTATTTTCCATATGGTCATTCCATTAACTGAAATTCCTAGGGGTCTAATTATGGTGTTTGCTGTTTCTGTTGACTCTTGCTCATGGGAGATTGTTTCTTCCTGTGATTTGTGATTTTGGAATTTGAGCTCCTATGTGTCAGGGTCTTGCACGAGTCCTATGGAGAGTACCCCTCCAGAGAAGTTTTGTGTTTGCTTCTGCTGGGCAAACAGCCCAAAATCTCATCAGCCTGAGAGTGCATTTAATGTTAATTTATCAGGCTGAAGGATCCTGTACCATAGAGGGAGTATAAATTCTAACCCCAAATCATCTGAGACACAGGCTCATTTTTCTTTACAACTTTCTGCCAACAGTGTCTCTTAGGTCTGGTCTCATCTTCACATGGTCATTGAAACCCAAATGCTATGTTACTGGGATGAGTAACTTGCCTCATGGAAGCATTGTGCTTACAGCATTGCGTTTTGGTTTCTTTTTCATTCTTGGCCTCTGCATATATCCTTTAATCTTTTTGTGACTTCAAGTATACATTTGAATGAATGTTTGTTCCATTTTATCTAACATGTCTAGGAGTTTTGTAGTATATGGGAAGGGAGATATCTAGTCTTATATATTTCTAGATGTAGCCATTCTTTAAATTTGTTTAATCTTCCCACCCTTCTCTCTCTCATATCTGTGCCTCCACACATGTTATTTTCCCAGCAGAAAATACCACTTTTCCCTCCTTTTGCTGGCTAACTCATTCTGATGCTTCAGGTCTAATTTTAGCAGTCAATTCCTTCAGGAAAAGCTTTCTGACTATCCCTGCCACATCTGTGTTTCTATAGCCCCTGTGCTTCTATTACAGCACCATTATATTGTGTCCTTTCAACATGTCTACCTTCCCTTCTAATCTATGGTAGCAGGTACCATGGCCCATGACTGTTTCCGCAGTGTTCCACAGTACCTAGCACATACTTTTTGGTCAATAAATATATTTTTAATGAATGAATTTTCCCTCAGCCACTCCAGCTTTAGGAACTCAGGAATGAACCCAGAGACAGCACTCCAAGCTATCTGCCTCACTCTATCTCGCTATGTCAAGTCTTGTTCTGTTCATAGGGGATGTGACCACCACAAAGAATTCCTCAAATCCTGTAGGATCCATCAATTTTATTCTTTCAGACCCCATGATTAATTGGTTACAGTCAGTGATCTTTAACATCAAGCCATTATGACTGCCACCCTGACCTTCATGTCCATTATGGTCACCACATCCACATTCCCTGTGATGGTTAAGTGCTATTACCTAACCTCTGCCATTCAGGTATTTCCACATCCTCATCAAGACCAGGATTCCAATTTAGCTGCAGTTTCTCCCAACAGCATTCTATGCCAGTTGAGAACATTTGATAAAGTATCATTAAAATATACTGGCATTTTCTTCATCAACATAGTCTCAAATTATGGAGAATGACTCTATAGTCCCACTCAGGTGACACAGTCAGGAGGTGAGGTGACTTACGTCATGGTTCCCATCCAGATTTTCCCAATGTTTCTAGCTACTTTCTGTACAACATACCAAGGGATGTCTGATGTTTTATGTTGTTTTAGAGATAACGGAATGAATTTACTCCATGTTAACCATCCATGGAAACTCACAGAGCCACATGTAGCACTGTAGCTGGCACACAAAGCCCAAATTCTGCAAACTGCATCCATGTTGGCACTTCAGCTCAAACTAAAATTATGTTTCCCCCAGGCACTCTCAAAATCCATTCTCACAAATACTCCTCAGATTGTGGTGGCCTTTTCCCCACAAGTTTCTTTCTTTCATCCTGAAGTGGTTGGATTTTCCACAAAGAATTTCCACAGATCCTCTCACAGATGGCCATTCCAATTGTCAAGGTTTCACTATTTCCCAATTAACACACTGATTTTCATTTAAGATTCCTGAAGAGCCTATGAATTCAAGTGGTATATTCAGCCAATCTATAGGAACAGGTTTTCTAGTTAAGCTTTAGTACAAAGCAATATGAGATCTCAACATAATCACAGAACGTACTTGAGTTTTAATCCATACTTTGTGATGATAATTTAGGGAGTTCATCATTTTCTTGTTTAATTTATTTCGTAGGTCAGATGAAGCTGCCGTGACCTATGGTACCTGAGTTCCTCATGTCTTCTTCACACTCTCTAGGCAGAAGCTATGTAATCATTCAAAGTTTGTTTTCAGTGGGCACTTTATTATAGGTGCACAATAACTTAACTATTTCACCACTATACTTCTGCCTAGAAATATGAATAAGAGCTTCACTGTCTCCTGTTCCATTTCAGTTAGATAAGAAATCCTAAATTGCACAGGCGGTCATTGCCTGAATCCTACTTCCTTATATTATTTCCTTTGTCAGCCAGGATTTTGGAGTACAACCAACATAAACTGACTCTGGTCAACTTAAGCATAAAATGATTTCTCCGAAGTACATGCTGGGGTGAAGATGGTGGGGGGTGTCTCAAGAAATCAATGAGAAAAGAGTGGATCAGGATTGGGGAAGGGAAGAAATTAAAGAAAATCAAGATAGAAGACAACAGGAACCATAGTGACCTTGTAAAATAAGCAAGAGTCCAGTAAACACACAGCTTTGTTGTTGACAAATTTTCAATCATTACTTCTTTTCCTTACTTGACTTGCTGAAGATTCACAGGCCAGGGATTGAGCATATGATTTCAACAGCAGGAAGAGGATGACAGCAGCATCACAGTTCTACTTAGGGGTGGTTCTGAAGGATACTTGAGAAGGATATTCCTCTCAAAGGGCAAAACTTTGACTGTAATATGTGATTGTTCGTTTTGCCTGGAAGGTGAGATGGCCACAGCTAAGATCTATACAAAGTAATGGTTAGCCACAAATGGTTTGGTCAGTTGTTCAGGCATTAAAGGAATAGGATTCCAAAACTAAGACAATGAACGTGGTTCTAGAAACTAGCACAGAGTATCCACATTTCTCAGCTTCTATAATAGCAAACTGTATATATGTGACCAAGTTATGGTCTGTGAGATGAAGAAAGATGGATTACTTGTAAGAAGTGATTTTTAAAGGCGGGGGGGTATTCTCAGCTGAAGAAATAGCATGTATGGAGGTACACAGATGGGAGAAGGGATTAAAATAATTTAAAGAGTGACTGTGTCTAAAATATAGAAGACTAGATCCTGATTTATCAGCCTCTGTCCTGTTGATTTAATGATAGTCACTTCCTACGTTAATTTCACACACATTCACTAATGTGTTGTAGCCAGCAACTTGAAAAAACATTGCTGTGAGATATACAGCTAAACGTAGAGTTTGCTGGGTCATAGATCATGGACGTCTTTGACTTTACTCGGTTATTCTAAATACCTGTAATTGTATAACATATACTTAATATTATTATAAATATGTTACATATATTAGATACACAATATATATGTTCCTGACATGAACAAGAGTTTAAAGTGGTTAAGAAGGTAAAAGAAAGCCAGTAATGCCAAGGTTGAGACAAAGCTAGAGAGGTAGGCAAGGTTCACAGCACTTAAGGTCTTGAGGCCCTGTAAGGAGTTTGGACTTAACTCTAACTTAGTATGAAACCGTTAGAGAATATTAAGCAAAGGGACCGACTTGATCAGATATGTTTCTTTAAAAATCATTACTATTGCTGGTTTTGGGAAATGTATTGAAGATGGGCCAGAGGAGATGTGGTAAGAATCACTTTCAGTAGTCCAGGCAAAAGATGCTGCTAAGTTGGACTGGAGTGGTAGCAACAGATGTGGAAAGATTGGAGAGATATTTAAGAGACGGAGTTGACAACATTTGGTGATAGGATGTTGGGGTGTGTGGGTGCAGAAGATTCAAAGGGAACTCAGGTGTTTCTGACTTAGACAACTGAGTGAATGGTGTGAAAAGTTACTAAGATGAAAGAGACTGAAAGAGAATCAGGTTTAGTGGAGAGGATCATGGGTTCACTTATGTTCATTCTGAGGTGTGTGCATCACAGTTAGTAATTCTTCTGGCTGCTGGTACCAATGCAGATGCCAACAGAATGCCCCAATAGGGGTAGTTTAAACAGTCAGGGCTTAAACTTTCACAAAACGAAAGGTCTAGAGGTGAAGGTGGTTCTTGGAGTTGGTTCGGTGATTCGAAATGTCAATGCTGCCATCCCTTGTAACTCTCTTGGCTATTTTCCTCACGGTCACAAATGTTGTTCAATGCATCCAAGTCCAAGGCAGGAAGAAGGGGAAAGCAGGAAAACGTCTTCCTCTTTTGAGGCTTTGTCATTTTGCTCAGAAAGGGAAGTTTCTCCCTGGTGGAATTCCTCCTGTATCACATTAGCCTCCCTTGCATGCCCACCCTTAGGCCAGACAGTAACTAAGAGGATTCTGAACCCTATCACTCATTTAGATCAGTTCTCATTTCCTCCTTGAAATCAAGGGATCTCTGTGAAATACCTGCGTGGGGAAGGTGAGGCAGGAAATTGTTGTGGGTAGGCCAATGCCAGTGATTGCCACAACATAGGAGGAGAGATGTCAACGACTCCTTTGGTTATATGAATCTAGAGCACAAAAGAGAAGTCCAGACTGGAAATATAAATGATGCTGTCAGCCGCCAGGGAAGAGCATGGTGGCATAAAGTCAAATCACAGAATTCCCCTATGCCTACTAAAATGAATCCCCAAAAAGAAGAGCAAAATCCAGCAAAAAGCACACCAAGGCGCAGCAAAACAAGGAAGGACGCTAACCCCATGCCATAAATTTGAAAAGCCTTAAAGCCCAGACCCTCCAAGTGACTGCTCACCACCACCACTATTACCACCATTCTGTGAATTCTAAAGCTACAGTGAGGTGGACAATTAGACACACATCTTACAGTGTAGTCTTGAGAACGGGGAGAAAATTTTCCAGGTAAGGTAAATACGAGTGTGGAAGAATTCATCTAGCCCATATCAGAGAAAATAGCAGACTGAACACAGCTTTTGATTTAAGTATAAGCAACATGAAAAGAAACAGGCTATTATGCAAACGTAGTAAAGCAAAAAAAGTAAACAGGAACATAATATGCAAAGACAGGTTTAAAACCTCATTTGAAGGAAAACACAACCCAAGGGACAAAAGAAAATTGCCCACTAGTGCATCATCTTACAGAAGAACTTAATGACAACATTTTCTCATGCACTGGGAGATGTCTGAAATGATGTTCACCTAATGTTAATGATGGCTGATTTGGAGTGTGGCGTTTTAAGGTGATTTTTTGCTTTCTTCTTTGTACTTTCTGTATTGCTTGAATTTCTCATAATAGGCATTTTTTTTTAATCAGCACACAGGTGGTACTTAGATCCATAGGTGTGTGTGAGATTCTTTTAAGAAGATAGCATAAAATACAGAAGAGCATTTGGAGATATCTCTGAGGAATTTTTGCATTTACTGATTGCATATAGTAAAAGCTTATGGCAAATTGGTAGGAATGTGTTACCAAGAAAGTTAAGGCTGAACATTCAAAATGGGAAGGAATGAGCGAGTCTATGTTAAGTGATATTGAGAGAGCAAAGAGTTGAGGACTTAAAAGTGGTCATTGAGCATCCAGGTGGCCAACAGACACATGAATCGATGCTCAGCATCCCTCCTCATCAGGGAAATACACATCAAAACCACACTGAGATACCACCTCACGCTGGTCAGAGTGGCCCAAATGAGCAAATCAGAGGACGCTAGATGCTGGCGAAGATGTGGAGAAACGGGCACCCTCCTACACTGTTGGTGGGAATGCCAACTGCTGCAGCCCCACTGGAAACCAGTGTGGAGGCTCCTCAAAAAATTAACAATAGAACTCCCCTATGACCCAGCAATAGCACTGCTAGGAATTTACCCAAGGGATACAGGAGTGCTGATGCACTCCTGTAGGGAGTGCACATGGACCCCAATGTTCATAGCAGCACTCTCAACAATAGCCAAAACATGGAAAGAGCCTAAGTGTCCATCAACGGACGAATGGATCAAGAAGATGTGGCTTATCTATACGATGGAATACTACATGGCAATGAGAAAGAATGAAATCTGGCCATGTGTAGCAATATGGATGGACCTTGAGGGTGTTATGCTGAGCGAAATAAGTCAGGCAGAGAAGGACAAATACCATATGTTTTCACGTATAGGAGGATTAGGAGGAACTTAACGGAGGACCACGGGGGAGAAGAAGGGGGGAAATAGTGGGGGAGAGGGAGAGAGGCAAACCATGAGAGACTCTTGAATGCTGAGAACAAACTGAGGACTGATGGGTGTGGGGGGAGGGGGCAGACGGGCATGGAGGAGGGAACTTGTGAGGATGAGCACTGGGTGTTATATGGAAACCAACTTGACAAGAAACTTTTTTAAAAAAAAGTGGTCATTGAGTTTAATAATTTGTTGGTTATTGATGAGGTTAGCAAGAAGAACATGTTTAGCAGTGACTGGACCCGACCCATACTAAAGGAGGTTGTAAAGTGCATGAATAATAATGAAGTGAGGACAGTGCCATATAGACTGTTCTTTCAGGGTGCCTTGGTGGTTCAGTTGGCTGGGCATCTGACTTTGGCTCAGGTCATGATCTCGCAGTTCATGGGTGCGAGTCCCACATCGGGCTCTGTGCTGTCAGTTCAGAGCCTGGAGCCTGCTTCAGGTTCTGTGTCTCCTCTCTTTCTTTGCCCCTCCCCCACTCATGCTCTGTCTCTCTAAAATAAATAAACATTGAAAAAGTAAAGTAAAATAAAATAAAATAAATAGACAATTCTTTCGATACAGTTAAGCTGGAAATACAGCAATACAAGGGGATAATCAATACTTCAAGATACTGAGAATGCCAGAAAGACAAAGAAGTACAGGTGGTGGGTGAAGTTTAGATAAGAGGAGGGAACGTGTGAGGTTTGGTGCAAATAGAGATAGCTTTATAGATTTAGTGGTGGAAAGGTGAGGTTGTTTCTAGGTGAGAGCTTCATTTCCTGTCTAGATGAGAAGACAAGGTAATTTGCTAAGTGTGAGGGGTTAGGAGCCTGAATGAGAGTTTTGATGATAATGGAAGAGTAAATTCACAAGAGAAATATGATAGGACCTCTGGGTAGTTTAAAGGGTTCATTTATCACCATTTATCTGGAGCGGTAGCAATGTGCCACATTATATGACTTTCTGTAGCTGTGCTTGACAGCCGAGTGCAAGCTGGGAGGGGACATAGTCATCCATGGTTGGGATTTGTCTAATGATTGCAGAGAAAAGTCAATGGGGAAAGGGAAGACGGGTATTTGCAAAAACAGGCACTGCAAATATGAGCCATAGATTCTAGTTTTGATAAGATAAAAATGCCATGGGGGGGGGGGCAGAAGTAGATGGATCAGTTCTATCAATCCTGATGAAGCCTATGAAGAGGTGAAGTGAAAGCAGTGGAGTATCAGACTGTAAGGAGAGAAGGCTTTGGTTAGAGTAGGATATTTAAATATGTTTCTAGGTGGAGAAATTTTACTTTATCCAGAATGTAATTGTAGGCATAGGAACTGAGATGATTGGAGGAAAAAGACATTAGAGATGAGAACATGGAAAGGAGACCAGGTTTTTGGATAGGATGAATATTGAATTTACCCAGGATGATGGCAGGAATTGAGATGAAGATAACCATGAACCAAATGCCATGGTTATAAATGTGTGAAGCGATGTGTCTAATACGTTTGTAGGTGACAGTAATGAAGAGTGGTAGAGCCAAATGGCAGAAGCTTCAAAGGAACGTGTGGTTGGTTGGTTGGTTGGTTGGTTGGTTGGTTGGTTGGTTGGTTGGTTTTCACAATAAAGAGGAAGTATTGGTTGAGGTGGCACTGTAAAGTAATGATGACACCATCTTTGTGTCTCCACCCTGCTATTTGTGGGGAATATGAGAATGAGGAGCCTCCCTGCAGAGTTGCTGTAGAATTTGGGTGACTGAGGATAGCTAGGCTTGAGTTAAGGCAGGAAGAGAAAAAGAATATTCAGAGAAGCTGAGAATGTAGGAGAGTCTGTGTATCACAAAGCAGAAATTCCAGGCAGCGTATCGTAAGGATCTGAGAGACCAAGGAGAAGGGATAGAGTGCAGTGCATGAAGGGAGTGGAAGCCAGAGCATTGAGAGAAAGGAAAAATGAGAAAATGTATTGATCTGGGCAGTGACCGGGGAAAACAGGGACTGGAGGCAGGATGGAATTAGCTGGGTCACTAGATTGTCAAGACATTAAGTCCTGATCACAGATTAATGGACACTAACACTAGCAGAATTCTATTGCAGACTGGTGGAGGAGCTCCAAAGCCAGCCTAATGGACCATGTGTTTCTGGCTTTAAGAACTTCAAGAACCCTCAAGCTGTAAGGATTAGATGCAGTGATGCTGCATAATGGACTGGGTCTTGGGTAATGGAGATGATGCTGTGTGGTCAGGTACAGTTTTTAGTTGATGGGGTGCTTCTGTGAAGGGGGATGGATCAGTGTTGGCACGTGCATGATCTTGGGAGTTGGGTGTAGGGGCAAATGCTGTGGCAGAAATGTTACAAAGACTCAGTTTAGGTTCAGAGTTTAAATAACTTGCCAAGGACACAGTTGGAAGTGGCAGAGCTGAGGCTCAAAATATGATCTGTGCCTGTGAATCTACAATTATTTCAAAATAAAAAGTTTTTTAAAAGGTCAAAAAATCAGATGTATGTAATTCTGAAACACTGCACTGACATTTTAGACAGAAAGGGATACTTACAAAAGAAAAAGTGTCAAACTAACTTCAGTGATTGAATTCTCAAATCTGAATGCTAGAAGATAGTGGAACAATTTCTGGCATTGGCCTACGGACAATAGAGTCTTAAAAAAAATCGAAATTTACAGATCACCAAGAGGAGTCATGTCACCAGAATAATCTCAAGCCTTGAGAACAGAGGCTGTGTACAATTTAACCCGCATGGCAGGGAGTTCTAGCTTCTCTGGAAATCCCTAGACTCCAGGAAAAAGATGCCAGTCCGCAGCAGTGATGGGATAATGTACCCATATAACTCCTTGGGGCCAACCTCCTCAGTAAGCTCCCCAGGACTGCACCTGAGACAAGGACAAGAGAAATCTGCCAGGAGCAGAACCTAGGGCAGCCAGATTTGCTGGCAAGAGACTTATTTATCTTCCAAGGACATAACCCAACAACTGATGACCATGAGATTCACTTTCCTGTCATATATGTGCCCTGCTGGGTGCAATATATGCACCAAACAGATGACCCAGAATGAAAGGTCTTTCCTTCCCTTCCCTTCCCTTTCCTTTTCTTTCTTTCCTTTCTTTTCTTTCTTTCTGTTTCTTTTCTTTCTTTCTTTCTTTCTTTCTTTCTTTCTTTCTTTCTTCCTTTCTTCCTTTCTTCCTTTCTTCCTTTCTTCTTTCTTTCCCTTTTGAATTAGTTTTGTTGTTGATTGCATTGTTTTTCTTCCAGCATTTTGATGAGTCGAACTTCTGAGTCTCTCTCCCAGTGATTGGTTTATTTTGGTATTTTTTAATGACATTAAGATGATATAATTGTCAGAGGACCCAGGGATAATAGAATATTTCCCCAGACCACTGTCAACATTCCCTATAAAGTTATAAATTGAGACCTATATTCAGAAAACGACAAATTAAATATACGTTGCAACTCCAAATGCCTGCTGGCTTGATAGCACCTACTCCTGTAATGGTAAGATCCCAGTTCTACCTCAAAGTTTCCCACAGTTATTTCTGTTTAAGTCTCCCCCTCACATTCCCTCCTGGTCACTAAGTCTCTCCAAATAATAGACAACATCTGTTAACAGTTTAGATGAATTTTGCTTGTTTATGAACCTTATATAAGTGGAATTATATAGTAAGATAGTCTTGGTCTCTGACTTATTTTGCTAAACGCTGTTTGTGAGATACAACCCTGTTGTGTCTAACAGTAGTTCATTTATCATAAATACAGAGTTTTCCATACATTTTTTGTGTTGAAATGAGAAAATTTTCAAAGTAAGGGTGCTGGTTTTTTTTAAAAGTGCATTTATTTATTTATTTTGAGAGAGAGAGTGTGAGCAGGGAAGTGGCAGGGAGAAAGGGAGAGAGAGAATCCCAAGCAGGCTCCACACTGTCAGAGTAGATCCAGACAGGGCTCGGTCCCAGGAACCATGAGATCATGACCTGATCATGATCAAGAGATGGGTGCTCAACTGACGGAGCCACCCAGGTGCCCCAAAGTAAGGGTGCTGGTTTTTTTTAAAAGTGCATTTATTTATTTATTTTGAGAGAGAGAGTGTGAGCAGGGAAGTGGCAGGGAGAAAGGGAGAGAGAGAATCCCAAGCAGGCTCCACACTGTCAGAGTAGATCCAGACAGGGCTCGGTCCCAGGAACCATGAGATCATGACCTGATCATGATCAAGAGATGGGTGCTCAACTGACTGAGCCACCCAGGTGCCCCAAAGTAAGGGTGCTTTTAAAAGTCATGATATGGGGGGCGCCTGGGTGGCTCAGTCGGTTGAGCATCTGACTTTGGCTCATGCCATGATCTCGCAGTTCGTGAGTTTGAGTCCCGTGTCGGGCTCTGTGTTGACAGCTCTGTGTCTCCCTCTCTCTGCCCCTCCCCCGTCAAAAAATGAATAAACAGTAAAAGCATTTTTAAAAAGTCATGATAGTGCCAGTGACTGGCTTCTGATTTGATTGAGCAACCTTACAAATTACTATTTAAATCCTTTAGTAACATCTAAAGATGCTATGATAGGAAAAGATCGGATTCGGGGTAGGCAGAGAGGGAAAGATTAGGACCTGAGGTCTCTGGGTGGGGAAAAAAAACCCACATCTTTTGGAACAATGCTGGGAGTGTCTGACCACAGTAAAGCCCCTCAGGCTTAAGGTCCCTCTTAAGAATGTAATAGACCCATTACAAAGCTGTAATCATCAAGACAATATGGTACTGGCACAAAAACAAACACTCAGATCAATGGAACAGAATAGAGAACCCAGAAGTGGACCCACAAACGTATGGCCCACTAATCTTTGACAAGGCAAGAAAGAATATCCAATGGAATGAAGACAGTCTCTTCAGCAAGTGGTGCTGAGAAAACTGGACAGCGACATGCAGAAAAATGAACCTGGACCACTTTCTAACACCATACACAAAAATAAACTCAAAATGGATGAAAGACCTAAACGCAAGACAAGCCAAAATCCTCGAGGAGAAAGCAGGCAAAAACCTCTCTGACCTCGGCCACAGCAACTTTCTCACTCAACACGTCTCCAGAGGCAAGGGAAACAAAAGTAAAAATGAAGTATTGGGACCTCATCAAGATAAAAAGCTTCTGCACAGCGAAGGAAACAATCAGCAAAACCAAAAGGCGAGCGACGGAATGGGAGAAGATATTTGCAAACGACATATCAGACAAAGGGTTAGTATCCAAAATCTGTAAAGAACTTGACAATGTCAACACCGAAAAACAAATAATCCAGTGAAGAAATGGGCAAAAGACATGAATAGACACTTCTCCAAAGAAGACATCCAGAGGGCCAACCGACACATGAAAAAGTGCTCAACATCACTCATCATCAGGGAAATACAAATCAAAACCACAACGAGATACCACCTCCCACCTGTCAGAATGGCTAACATTAACAACTCAGGCAACAACAGATGTTGGTGAGGATGCGGAGAAAGAGGATCTCTTTTGCACTGCTGTTGAGAATGCAAACTGGTGCAGCCACTCTGGAAAACAGTATGGAGGTTCCTCAGAATATTAAAAATAGAACTACCCTACGACGCAGTGACTGCACTACTAGGTATTTATCCAAGGGATACAAGTATGCAGTTTCAAAGGGACACATGCACCCTAACGTTTATAGCAGCACTATCAACAATAGCCAAAGTATGGAAAGAGCCCAAATGTCCATCGATGGATGAATGGATAAAGAAGATGTGGTATATATATATATATATAGTACACACCACACACACACACACACACACACACACACACACACAATGGAGTATTACTAGGCAATCAAAAAAGAACGAAATCTTGCCATTTGCAACTACGTGGATGGAACTAGAGGGTATTATGCTAAGCAAAATTAGTCCGTTAGAGAAAGACAAATATCATATGACTTCACTCATTTGTGGACTTTAAGATACAAAACAGATGAACATAAGGGAAGGGAAGCAAAGATAATATAAAAACATGGAGGGGGACGAAACCTAAGAGACTCTTAAATATGGAGAACAAACAGAGGGTTACTGGAGGGGTTGTGGGAGGGGGGATGGGCTAAATGGGTAAGGGGCAATAAGGAATCTACTCCTGAAATCATTGTTGAACTATATGCTCACTAACTTGGATGTAAATTTAAAAAATAAATTAAAAGAAAAAAGAATATAACAGATCCCACCTATTCCCCCTCAGGTTTCCCTCAGGAATTTGACAAAAGACCTAAGTATGGCCTGAGCCAATCAGGAATGGACCACCCAGCACCTAGAACTATCAAGCCAATAAGGGTGAGACCTGAGAAGAAATAGGGGGGAGGGGAGGGCTAACCAAAACCTTATAAAACAAAGACCCTTGCCTATTGTTGTGGGCATTCAGTTTCGAATGTCCCCTCTCTGTAAAGAGAGCTTTCCTACGGATGGGGTTTTGGGGTGATGGTGGGGTGGTCTAGAGGCGACGGCCAAGAAAGAATTCTTGAAGACATCTTTGGTGTCAAAAGGTGATTTTATTAAAGCACGGGGACAGGACCCGTGGGCAGAAAGGGCTGCACTGGGATTGTGAAGGGTAACTGATTATATGCCCTCAGGTTGGGAGGCGGTTAGGGATAGAGTAAGTAAGTCTCTAAGGAACTTTGGAAGCAAGGATTCCAGGACCTTGAGAGGCTAGCTGTTGTTAGGAAAATGCCATTTATTACCGTTTAGTAAGACCACAGTCATGAGACCCTTCAGTTGTACATCAGGGGGCCATAAGCTTGGAGTATGACTGCCAGCATATATGTTGGGGGAGTTGAGATAAAGGACGTTTCCAAAGGAATCTGTATATGTTAAAGTAGACTTACAGGACCCTGGGAGGTCAGAATAATGTTAAGCCAAGATTCCCTTTTGCCGCCAGCGAAGTGTCATCATCGAGGCAGCTCAGCTCCTAGAGGGAGGTCACTCTGCTAGTTTCAAGGACTTGTCAATGGGCTGTAGGCAGTAAGGGAATTTAATTTCTCATTTGCCTTTGTTTCCCACATCACCATGACAAGTGCTTAAACCCCCTTACATCTTGATGACGGTGCTATTAGGGCTCCAGGAAATGGAGTCTATAGGTTTCTGGAGATTAGGCTATGGATAAGGTTGCCTTTTACTTGCAGTTTACTAAGTTATCTGTAAACTGAAGGAGACTCCTGTCCGTACTAAAGAAAAATGGGCCAATCAGGCAATTAGGAAAGAAATTAAAAAATATATGAAAACAAAGGAAAATGAAAATACAACAATCCAAAATCTATGGGATGTNAAGCCAGGAGTGTCCGAGGAGTATCACATCCATCCCACCTGAGCAGGGGGGTGGGGAGGTTGCTGTTAGCCTGTACTTTGCCTTCAGCTTGCCCCACACTCCCTCATCACTACTAGTCTTACTTTCTGGTCTCATACTCTAATAAACCTTTGCCTGTTGTTCATTTTGTATACACCTCTTCATTCTTCCAAGCAGCGAGACAACAAATCCCAACAAATCCGAGGTATTGTGGTAAAACACCCTGCAACAATGTCAATTGCAACATTATTACCAGGGCAAAAATTTTGTCAGATAAGACAACCAATATGAATTACAGACTTCTTTTAGAGGCTATTTTAACAGGACATTGCAACACTTTCTCCAGTTTTTGGAATCTTAAAGCCCTGTTGTACAAATGATATTTTCAAAGCTCTATTTA
>NW_027528889.1:23806-24221 GCF_008692635.1 Crocuta crocuta
GATATTTTTAAGGCTCTATTTATATAAAGAGAGAATATAACAATTTATAACAGTTATTCAATACTCAGAAGACTCTTGTGCACAGAGAAAGAAAACTGATATTGGTATGAATGTTTTCAACCTTGCAACACTTTATCAAGTCAGATTCTTTTAAATAGTTTGGGATGAAGAATGGGAACCTTCTAGCTACAGAGGAAAGGGGACAACTACTACATCGTTTTCTGATACTTTCTTTTTTAAAATAATCATTTTATTGTAAAATAAAACTTAGACACAGAAAACCACATGGAATACACGTATGGCTTAATGAATTGATTAAATGAAATAGAATTTTGCCAGTCACCTAAGAAGCCCCTTCCATGTACCGTATTCCAATCACAGACTCTCTTGCTGCCAATAAGAAATCACTATCCTG
>NW_027528890.1:0-292 GCF_008692635.1 Crocuta crocuta
GCCCTTTTCTCCCTAGCTGCTTTCAACATTCTCTCTTTGTCCTTACATTTTGCCGGTTTCACTATGATATGTCGTGCAGAAGATCGACTCAAGTTACATCTGAGGGGAGTTCTCTGTGCCTCTTGAATTTCAACGTCTGGTTCCCTCCCCAGGTTGGGGAATTCCTCTGCTATAATTTGTTCCAGGACTCCTTCAGCACCTTTCCCTCTCTCTTCCTCTTCTGGGCTTCCTATGANTTTATATATGTTTTTGAGCAGTTCTTTAGCTGTCAATTCTTTCTGGAATTTCTTTG
>NW_027528891.1:0-334 GCF_008692635.1 Crocuta crocuta
GGGCTGCTTTATGTCCCAGTATGTGATATATCTTGGAGAATGTGCTTTGTGCACGTGAGAAGAAAGTGAATTCCATAGCCTCAGTATGTAGAGTTCTAAATATATCTGTCAAATCCCTCTGGTCCAATGTGTCATTTAATTCCATCGTGACTTTATTGATTTTCTGTCTAGTTGATCTGCCCATTTTTATAAGTGGAGTATTAAAGTTCCCTGCTATTAGCACGTTCTTATCGATAAGAGTGTTTCTGTTAGTGATTGTTTNATCCATTATGCTACCCTATGTCTTTTGATTGGGGCATTTAGTCTGTTTACAGTCAGTGTTATTATTGAAATA
>NW_027528892.1:0-25804 GCF_008692635.1 Crocuta crocuta
TGCTGACAAAAACTGAGAACTGATGGATGTAGGGGGGAGAGGGGAAGGGCATGGAGGAGGGCACTCGTGGGGATGAGCAATGTGTGTTATGTGGAAACTAATTTGACAATAAACTATTTGTAAAAAAATAAATAAATAAAATAAAACAAAAAATAAATAAATTATCTACTAAGAAGACCAAAGAAAAATGTGGAAAAGTAGAACTACAGACCAATTTCCCTGATGAACAGAGATGCAAAAATCCTCAACAAGATACTAGCCAACCAGATCCAACAATACATTAAAAGCGTTATTCACGACCAAGTGTGGTTTATACCTGGGATGCTGTTCAATATCCACAAAACAATCAATATGATACATCACATCAATAAAAGAAAGGACAAGAACCATATGATCCTCTCAATAGATGCAGAGAAAGCATTTGACAATACAGCATCCTTTCTTGATAAAAACCAAGAAAGTAAGGATAAAAGGATCATACCTCAAGCCATATATGAAAGATCCACTGCTAATATCATAATAGGGAGAAGCTGAGAGCTTTCCCCCTAAGGTCAGGAACAAGACAGGGATGTCCACTCTCCCACTGTTATTCAACATAGTATTGGAAGTCATAGCCTCACCAATCAGATAACACACACACACACACACACACACACACACACACACACACACACTAAAAGGCATACAAATCAGCCAGGAGGAAGTCAAACTTTCACTGTTTGCAGATGACATGATACTCTATGTGAAAAACTCAAAAGATTCCACCAAAAATATGTTAGAACTGATCCATGAATTCAGCAAAGTCGCAAGATATAAAATCAATGCACAGAAATCGATTGCATTCTGATACACCAATAATAAATCAAGACAGGATGATACTGGCACAGAAACAGGCACTCAAATAAACAGAATAGAGAACCCAGAAATGGACCCACAAACCTATGGCCAACTCATCTTTGACAAAGCAGGAAAGAATACCCAGTGGAACAAAGACAGTCTCTTCAGCAAATGATGCTGGGAAACTTGGACAGCAACATGCAGAAAAATGAACCTGGACCACTTTCTTACACCATACACAAAAATAAACTCAAAATGGATGAAAGCCCTAAATGTAAGACAGGAAGCCATCAAAATCCTCGAGGAGAAAGCAGGCAAAAACCTCTTTGACCTTGGCCGCAGCAACTTCTAACTCAACATGTCTCCAGAGTCAAGGGAAACAGAAGTAAAAATGGGACCTCAAAGTCTTCTGCACAGCGAAGGAGACAATCAGCAAAACTAAGAGGCAACCAACAGAGTGGGAGAAGGTTATTTGCCAATGACATATCAGAAAAAGGGTTAATATACAAAATCTATACAGAACTTATCAAATGCACCCAAAAAAGGAATAATCCAGTGAAGAAATGGGCAAAACACATGAATAGACTCTTCTCCAAAGAAGATATCCAGATGGCCAACCAAAACATGAAAAACTGCTCAACTTCACTCATCATCACGGAAATACAAATCAAAACCACAATGAGATACCCCCTCACACCTGTTAAATGGCTAACATTAACAACTCAAGGAACAACAGATTTTGGCGAGGATGTGGAGAAAGAGGAACCCTTTTGTACTGCTGGTGCGAATGCAAACTGGTGCAGCCACTCTGGAAAATAGTAAAGAGGTTCCTCAAAAAAATTAAAAAGAAAACTACCCTATGACCAAGAACTTGCTAGGTATTTATCCAAGGGATACAAGTGTGCTGTTTCGAAGGGGCACCTGTACCTCAATGTTTCTAAGAGCACTATTAGCAATAGCCAAGAGCCCAAATGTCCATTGATGGATGAATGGATAAAGAAAATGTGATGTGTGTGTCACACACACACACACACACACACACACTAGAATACTACTAGGTGATCAAAAAGAATGAAATGTTGCCATTTGCAACCAAGTGGATGGAACTGGAAGGTATTATACTGAGCGAAATAAGTCATAGAAAGACAAATATCATATGACTTCACTCATATGAGGATTTTAAGATACAAAACAGATGAATATAAGGGAAAGGAAATAAAAGAATATAAAAACAGTGAGGGGAACAAAACATAAAAGACTCAATACACAGAACAAACGGAGTTGTAGGAGGGGGAATGGGCTAAATAGGTAAGGGGCATTAAGGAATCCACTCTTGAAATCATCGTTGCACTGTATGCTACTTGGTTGTAAATTTAAAAATAAATTCATTAATTAAAAAAAGAAACAGAACATTCTCCAGTTGAGAAGCAGCAGTTGGAGAACTTGAATAAATTTTAGCAATGGTAAATAAATATGGTATATACCATTTTAAAACAAGAAGAAGATGTGGTTTACACAATGGAATAGTACTTGACAACAAGAAAGAATGAAATCTTGCCATTTGTAACAATGTGGATGGAACCAGAGGGCATGATGCCAAGTGAAAGAAGTCATTCAGAGAAATATATCCTATGTTTTCACTCATATGTAAAATTTGAGAAACTTAACAGATCATGGGGGAAGAGAAGGGGAAAATATGGTTTCAAATGGAGAGGGAGGCAAACCATAAAAGACTCTTATATACAGAGAATAAACTGAGTGTTGATGGGGGTCAGGGGGAAGTGGGTGATGGGCATTAAGGAGAGCACTTGTTGGGATGAGCACTGGGTGCTGTATGTAAGCAGTGAATCATGGGAATCTAACTCCTGAAACCAAGAGCACATTGTATACACTGTATGTTAGCTAACTTGACAATAAATTATATTTAGGGGAAAAAGCAGGAGGTGATAAAGGGAAAAAAATCAAAGAAGCCCAAGGAAGCCCAAGTCCCCAGTAACTTCAGAAGAGACTATACCATCCTCAGGCTACTCACTCACTTTAGGTACATCTCTGTTATTAGTATCTAAATGCAATTCCTTACCAATATATTTGTCAAGGAGAGTTTTAAAAAACAAAATTCAAAACAAAATGCAATAAAGTAAATTTGAAGATCTAAAAATAATAATAAATGTGATGGTTTCTGCACATCTCTCAGTAAATCCAAGATCCTTATGAATGATAAGAGAGAAAATATGAATGTTACAGGAGAGAAATCTGGCAGAGAGCACGATGCCAATAAAAGAAGGTAACATCAGCTGTAAGGAAACAATTTGGTATCAGAGCCAATGGCACCCTGAAGGACACATGCTCACTGGTGTGTTTTTGTGTCCCCCACACAGTAAGTCAGAATATCAGTCTAATTATGAGAATACAGTGGATTTATCCAATTTTCAGTCACATATGGTTTCCATCTCCTATAATAGCTGGTATATTTTAAAGAGTATCTTTTTCACATTCCAAAGCTAAGAGTGTCTTTTTCCCCAAAAAACTTTCCAAGTTAATCTGGGCCTCATATCTATCCTGTGCATTTGTTCATTTTTTTCATCCTGGTCTACACAGAGCTGATAAAGCATCCAGATTAATTCTAAATAGGAACAGTTTTCTTTTCTTTTCTTTTTTTAAATTTATTTACTTGAAAGAGAGAGAGACAGAGTGAAAGTAGGGGAGGGGAAGAGAGAGAGGGAGACACATAATCTGAAGCAGGTTCCAGGTTCTGAGCTGTCAGCACAGATCCCGACACGGGACTTGAACTCACAAACTGTGAGGTCATGACCTGAGCCCCCCAGGAGCCCCGGGAACAGTTTTCCTTAACTGCTACCCCAGGACCAGAACCCAGCTGTAGGAATCTTGAACTCCACACCTTCCCCTGTGAATCTGTCATAAAGGGAATATTTTCAATACTTGCAGGACTTTAATTCAAAGTGACAATTGATGCCCTAATGGAAGCCAGTTTGGAGAACAGAGAGAAATCTCTAGGTTATAGGGAAGAAGTGGTGTTCTAAAGACCTAATTTTTAGTATCATTTCTGAAAAGGTTTAAAAATTAGGTGAAAACAAAGCAGAAGTATCAGTCCTTGCACTCAACTCTGATAAGTTAATGGGAAGCTTTCCTGTTTTACCATGGCCTCCCTTAGGATCACCTNAACAGTTTTCCTTAACTGCTACCCCAGGACCAGAACCCATCAGCTGTAGGAATCTTGAACTCCACGCCTTCCCCTGTGAATCTGTCATAAAGGGAATATTTTCAATACTTGCAGGACTTTAATTCAAAGTGACAATTGATGCCCTAATGGAAGCCAGGTTGGAGAACGGAGAGAAATCTCTAGGTTATAGGGAAGAAGTGGTGTTCTAAAGACCTAATTTTTAGTATCATTTCTGAAAAGGTTTAAAAATTAGGTGAAAACAAAGCAGAAGTATCAGTCCTTGCACTCAACTCTGATAAGTTAATGGGAAGCTTTCCTGTTTTACCATGGCCTCCCTTAGGATCACCTGGAGCACTTCATTAAAAGAACTCTCTCCTTTCCACCCACAGCAATTGATGGAATCTGGGGGAGGGGGGAGACAAGATATGAGCATTTTTCAAACTCCACATGTGATCCTATTGAGAAGCATTTGGGGAGGTGGCCAGGCAAAGCACAGTAACCAAGGCTATGGTTGTTATCCAGATTTAAATCCCTGGTTCTCCACTAATTAGAGTTTCTAGAGACTTACACATTCTCCCTCTTTCTGCTACACACAGGGAGAAAACCTTACAAATGAAGCTTTCCGTTATGCATGCAAATGTCTCTCACACTAGGAAACTTATCCTGTATATGGGTGAAAACCTAAAGCACAATAACTAATATTGTGGATCCTAACAAAAACAGGAAACTCACAGTTGCACATGGAAAAACAAGACAAACTTCACCACCTAAATTCTGGATACAACATAGATGTACTACTGAAAAAGATTTCTTCCATATAACTAGAAGTCTTAACTATGATTATTAACTTATGAAGAGTATATACTAGTAATCATGGGTGTATATTGTAGGGCAGGAACATTTCACAGGAAATGCAACAGTTTGTAGGAATAGTTTAATGACTAAGCATTTAAGAGACACTAGAAGAATTTAGTGTTCCCACTATTGCACTAAATACAAGGGATTTAACTCCCTTTGCCAAAAGCCTCAGACTCTATTTTAGTGAGGTTTCCCATTACTAAGTTTCACATTCTCCCTTGTTATCAAGATCTTGCCTTGAAAGCATCACTAATCAATAGTCAGGTTCCTTGTGTTTCCTGTTTTTGTCTCTCAGGGCCAGAAAGGACCTTTCCTGATTGTAATGACTCAGGTCACTTAGAAACCACTTAAGCCACATTTGAGTGACAGGGAGGGTAAGAAAGGAAAAACCCTCAGGTACTCCCATCTGCAGTTTCTATCTTCTCAAAACTAAGTATTTAGCCAGCATTAACTTATTGGATACACCTTCCTGTAAAAGATTGACAGACATCAATTACAAATCAAAAGCAACGGATAATTCACAACTGTATGTTGGTTCTAAACCAGGATCCTGGGTCTGAAAGTAGCCAAGTGAAATATTTATTATCATTTTTCTGAACTTAGGGAAGAAATGTTTCTCTCTATGAAGGCAAAATGAGTATGCCCCTTGGAAGCCACTTCCTAAAGTGGCAACGAGGCAAAATAATGTAATATTCAGTGAGGCACTGAAGGAAACAATCTAGTGGATTTGGGAACATACACTACATGTATAAACATAAAGCAATAGTTAATGAAATTTTTGCAAGAATAGCAAATCTTCAAAGACTTTTTTAAAGTAGGTGTCACACCCAGCATGGGGCTTGAACTCATGACCCTGAAGTCAAGATCTGAGCTGAGATCAAAAGTCAGATGCTTAACCAACTGAGCCACCCAGGCACCCCTTAAAAACATTTTAAAACAGAACTGTTATGTCTGAAGAACTGTTTAAAACCACGTGCTATCCATAATACTCTGTGAAGTTTTAAATTCTGAAACCATGCTTTTGGATAAGAATCCAGAGTCAGTTTACAGTTATGGGGGGAGGGGACAACTTTATGAATTTTCGCCTTCTAATCCTTCAGAAATGATCACAGGATGATAATGAGGCTTTTTTCCGAAAAGGTCATAATCAAAAGAGATTTCACCCCCCCCGCCTTTTGCAAAAGATTGGGAAGTTGAGAGAAAGGGCATTTTCTTTCCAGAAAAAAAGGCAGAAAAAATCAGTAGTGAGAAACGTTATACAGGCCTGGCCTGGCCATCTTGGGAAAGCTGTCATCACATATGTTGTTTGTTTTAATTCCAGGAAATCTTTACTTTCAGATCACCAGATGGTGTACTGGTCCAGTTAGGGTTGGTGCTTTCTTTAGACACATTACATGGATTCAAGAGTCCATTCCCTGGAGTTTGGGAGCACAGAGTTGTCAAAGGGGACCCTGTGACTATTTCTTCAGTGACCTTAACTAAAGGGCAGTGGCAGAAATGACTCAGAGGACAGAGGGATATCCTCATGCTACAAGGTCTGGTCAATGTCTAAAATACTCTACTAGGCAATGACAGTCCCCATGTTTTTGGGTGAGCATTCCAAGACCATTTCCTCTGTAACATATACAAAGTGGAAAAAATGAAATTGATAATTCAAATGTCCAAGTAGGGTGTTGTTTAGACTTTTCTTTAAAGTATCAAAGCCTATGTCATAACCTCCTTTCAAAATAATGGGATTATATTTGTCTTTTTTTAGTAAAGCATATGCAGGCTTCATGCTTTAAAGGAGACCTAAAGAGAACCTGAAAGAGAAGTTTGGAATCCAATTTCAGCAATAACCAGCAAACTCCACGAAATCATCATAACTAGTGCTTACTTTTAGGATTGGGAAATTTCAGGATGTCTTCACTTCTACTTGGATCCAAAAGTAGCCCTTGTTCTGACAGCAGGTGCCCTAAATATCCAACTTGAATCTGAGCAAATGCCAATATTTCTTTTGAGACTTTCTGTCTCTTTAACGCCAAAAGTTTCAACAGGTAGAAGATGTCTTGTGAACAAACTTGAGAAGTCAGCAGAGAAGCAAATCACTGTAATAAAGGAGAGCCTGCAGAAAACTTTATGTCATGCAAATCAGCCTTCAAGGTTTGTGACATGTAGGATGGACACTCTGTGTAACCCTGAGCCATTACTGACCAGGTGTTGCCATTCCTCCCAAGTGAAGGTAAAAAGATACTAGCTATCCTTATCAACTGGAATATTTTAAAAAGCACTGCATGCGTCAATTACACTGAAAATTTTAGTCAGTGGAAATGGATATCACTGGTGTATGAGGGTTGAGAACAACAGGGTGTTGACAGATTAAAGTGTTATTTATTGCTCAGAGGTCCTGGAAACACTTTGATCCTCAGCCTTTCAGTTTTATCAGAGGTAAAACAGGGCAGTTACATGGACTGGTGTAAGGGATATGGAGGCCCTGAGACTTATAATCCTCCATTATGGGTATGGTGCACTCAGGACTTCTTTATTTGTAGGGTAGTAATTCTAAGCAGAGATTTGGGAGGATCTATTTGAATCTGGATGGGAGGTGCACTGTGGATTGTGCCAATATCAGTTGAACATTTTCATAAAGAGAATGGTAGCTGATCCAAGAGGAATAAATACTCAGAACCTCTAACCTGAACTATAGTGCAATCCAAGACAGAGCATAGAAAACATGTTGAGGCACCATTTATTTCCCCTTTGTTTCCAATTGAGGTTACTACTGTCAAATTCTAGAATTATTTTCCCCTTGGGGCACCTGGGTGACTCAGTTGGTTAGGTGTCCAACTCTTGATTTTGGCTCAGATTATGATCTCGCAGTTTGTGAGACAGAGCCCTGCATTGGAATCTTTACTGACAACTCAGAGACTGCTTGAGATTCTCTCTCTCTCCCTCTCTCTGTGCCTCCACTGCTCTCTTTGTCAAAATAAATAAATAGACTTGTTTTTTTTAAATGTTTACTTATTTTTGAAAGAGATAGAGCATGAGCAGGGGAAGGACAGAGAGAAGGAGACCCAGAATACAAAGTAGGCTCTAGGCTCTGAACTGTTCTGCACAGAGCCTACCTTGGGGCTCAGACCCATGTACCATGAGATCATGACCTGAGTCAAACTCAGACGCTTAACCGACTGAGCCACCCAGGTGCCCCAGTAGACTTTTTTAAGAAAAAGAATTCTTTTCCCCTTTTGGGAGAAAGAAATTCTGACATTATATTTTTTGAAGAAATCTCAGCCCAGCAAGTGAACTGAGGCAGATGAAATAAGGAGAAATGGGTGTGTAATGCTCAAAGAGCCTGGATACAAAAGATTAGGTTCATTGATAGGGACCCATTGATATTTATTAAAGACCCATATTTTTGAACTGTTTTAGCTTTCTGAGGCAGAGGCTGCTTGGTAGTATTGGGCTTGAGCACTGAGAGTGTAGCTCAGGAGTCAATAAAGACAGAGACAGATTTATTCCCGATGTGGAGAGTGGTTTCTCAAGCCATTTGAGAGGGAGGACTGTAAAGACCGTTGTGGTGCCTTAGAGCCCTGTCATTGGAAATTAGGAAGACAATGAAAAGATTGGCTAAGGAGCTGAAGGTGCCTGAGGCTCTTAAATTCATAACACTCTTTTCCAGTGTCCTGGTTCCTTGCAATAATAATTACAGGAAAAAGGCTTTCTAGTTTTGTGTTAGGGGCATTCATTTGCTGGAATTAAAAACTGAAAATTTGTAGCCATCTTTCTCTAGGTGACTAATCCAGGGTGTGAGCAATCTAGTATGCCAGGTTAATTAAATATGGTTGGACATAGAGTCCCACTCCATCCGAGTCCTTTTAACTAAAAGGGTAAGATCGTGAAACAGTCCATTAATAAACATAGTTAATGCTACATGGGTGGATTCAACATCTAAAGACCAGAATTTTCTTTAAAGACAAGTTGGACTTGACTGTAATCATCATTAAAGAATTCATCAGACTTCTGTGTACAAGCCTGAATTTTGTTCTGATCTACAGGATTGGGGGAAAGCCATTATAATTGATTGGAGGGGTCTTCAAACGACTTTTCTAGCATCCTGCCAAAAATCAACAGTCTGTTTCTTTACATCCTATTTATGATGTTCCCAGGGGACTAGTTTCATCCAAAGTTTGGCCTACCCCTAACCAACAAACATGTGGACCAACTGATATAAATCTGAGAAACCATCTTGGTAAGTATGAATAACTGTGCTAAATCCTTCAGCAACCCCATGGGGGTCTTTAGTCACTTAGGGAATTCTTTCACTATGGCTCGAAGTTCAGCCTTACTCCAGGAAACCTAAGAAAGTTTGGGTCCACTTAGATCCTCAGAAGACTCAACTTTAAAGGAGCTGGTTTTAATAGGTTCAGGAGATGAGAAAGCAGAGGGCACTTCAGAGAAAAAGGAAGGTGCAGCAAAAGGATAGAATGAGAGTGGAGATGAGGAAGGGAGACAATAGAGAAAGATGGCACTGGAGGCAGGGCCTTAGCACAAGGTGTCTTCTTAGTGTTTGTTGGCAAAGAAGATGGAGGAGGGGATGAAGAGGCCTCAGATGCCCTTTTCTGTCTCTGTAATTCTTTGCTTACCTTATTTAGTTGAAAAATTATATGTTGGAATGCGGCAATGTTACATTCCTGATAAGGTTTGGAATCTTCAAAATACTGATTAAAATAGGAATCTCATTTGGTTTTGCCAATTTTAGAACCATAGATGTGCAACTCATCTTTGATAAAAATAACTTGGGAAAGATCAAAGAATCCAGTAATGGCCATTGAAGTTCTAAATTATTTCTGGTTAGTCGGTCCATTTATGTACAAACGCCCAAGCGGAGAGAAAGTATTTTTTGCACGTAAGGAAAGCGTCTCTTCCTTTGGCTGGAATACAGGATTATTACCCACGTACAAGATCAAGTCCATCTTTTTCTGTTGGGTCTGCAATTGACTACCAGTGGTATCACTGTGATACCATGTGAGGTATATCACATGATTCCATGTGAGGTATCCCAATGTGACCCGTATAGTAGGTTCATGCACTTCATCTCTTCTTTGCTCTCTGCCACATCCCTCCACTTTGAGGTTAATATTTTTTCTCATTTATCATTAAGTACCTTGGGAGGATTTACTGAAAGATGTGCATCAATCATCTCATTTAATCTGGAAACTTCTTTCTCGTTTCACTTTTAGTCTGCAGTGTAAAATGAAGGATCTCTCCTGTGTTTGCTGTAGAAATTGGTGTTTGAAGTGGAGACTGTAAATCAGTCAGGGATCAGTCCTGCAAGTTTCCATTTTATTGTGCACTCATGTCTCACAGATACTCTTCCTGATCACTTCTGTTGCTCCAGAGAAAGAAAATACGCATTGTACATGTTCAACTACATTATAATTGTAAAATATTACTAAGCACAAAAGATAAACGAGAAAAAAAACTTTCAATGCTATAAGAGACTCATAAGCAGTAGCTATTTTGATTATATTGGTGTGTTTGTCTCTGTATTGTATTTGCAAGACACAATAACCTTCCTCCACAAACATATTTATGTTTTATGCCACTGAAAATACTTCATAGTTTCAATGACAAAAAAAATTTCATGCTAGCAATCCCTATCAAAATAACACCAGCATTCTTCACAGAGATAGAACAAACAATCCTGAAATTTGTATGGAAAAAGTAAAGACCCCGGATAGCTAAAGCAATCTTAAAAGAGAAAACCAAAGCTGGAGGCATCACAATCCCAGACTTTAACCTGTATTACAAAGCTGTGATCATCAAGGCAGGATGGTACTGGCACAGAAACAGGCACTCAAGATAAACGGAACAGAATAGAGAACCCAGAAATGGACCCACAAACCTATGGCCACCTCATCTTTGACAAAGCAGGAAAGAATACCCAATGGAACAAAGACAGTCTCTTCAGCAAATGATGCTGGGAAACCTGGACAGCAACATGCAGAAAAATGAACCTGGACTACTTCTTACACCATACACAAAAATAAACTCAAAATGGATGAAAGCCCTAAACATAAGACAAGAAGCCATCAAAATCCTCGAGGAGAAAGCAGGCAAAAACCTCTTTGACCTTGACCACAGCAACTTCTTACTCAGCTTGTCTCTGGAGGCAAGGGAAACAAAACCAAAAATGAACTATGGGGACCACATCAAAATAAAAATCTTCTGCACAGTGAAGGAGACAATCAGCAAAACTAAGAGGCAACCAACAGAGTGGGAGAAGATATTTGCCAATGACATATCAGAAAAAGGGTTAGTATACAAAATCTATACAGAACTTATCAAACGCACCCAAAAAAAGGAATAATCCAGTGAAGAAATGGGCAAAACATGAATAGACTCTTCTCCAAAGAAGATATCCAGATGGCCAATCAAAACATGAAAAAATGCTCAACATCACTCATCATCAGGGAAATACAAATCAAAATCACACTGAGATACCACCTCACACCTTTCAGAATGGCTAACATTAACAATTCAGGCAACAAGAGATCTTGAGGAGGATACAGACAAAGAGGATTTCTTTTGCACTGCTGGTGGGAATGCAAACTGGTGCAGCCACTCTGGAAAACAGTACAGAGGTTCCTCAAAAAATTAAAAAAGAAAACTACCCTATGACCCAGAACTTGCACTACTAGGTATTTATCCAAGGGATACAGGTGTACTGTTTCAAAGGGGTACATGTACCCCAATGTTGGAAAGAGCCCAAACGTCGATCAATGGATGAATGGATAAAGAAGATGCGGTGTGTCACACACACACATATACATACATATACACACACACACACACACAGTGGAGTATTCGTTGGCAATCAAAATAATGAAATCTTGCCATTTGCAACTACATGGATAGAACTGGAAGGTATTATGCTGAGTAAAATAAGTCAGAGAAAGANAATGTACCCCAATGTTGGAAAGAGCCCAAACGTCCATCAATGGATGAATGGATAAAGAAGATGTGGTGTGTCACACACACACATATACATACATATACACACACACACACACACAGTGGAGTATTCGTTGGCTATCAAAATAATGAAATCTTGCCATTTGCAACTACATGGATAGAACTGGAAGGTATTATGCTGAGTAAAATAAGTCAGAGAAAGACAAATATCATATGACTTCTCTCATATGAGGACTTTAAGACACAGAACAGATGAACATAAGGGAAGGGAAGCAAAAAGAATATAAAGAATATAAAAACAGGGAGGTGGACAAAACATAAGAGACTCTTAAATATAGAAAACAAACAGAGGTTTGCTGGAGGGGTTGTGGGAAGTATGGCTCTTGAACCAAACATGTTGGCAGCAATTGCAAGCTAGTGAGAAATGTGGAAACTCAGACTTCATCCAGATATACAAACCAGAATATGAATTTTAACAAGATTTGTAGTTGTTTGTCATACACATTGATATTAGAGAAGAACATGTCTAGCTCACCATCACTTTTCCATTATTCTGCCTGTCTTAGATCTGTAGTACATTATTTTGATAACTATGGTTTTGTAGTATGTTTTTCAAAGTTTACTTATTTACTTTGAGAAAGACAAGAGAAAAGCAGGGAAGGGGTAGAGAGAGAGGGAGGGAAAGAGAATCACAAGCAGGCTTTGCACCAGCAGGGCAGAGCCTGATGCAGGGCTCAAACTCATGAATTGTGAGATCATGCTCTGAGCCAAAACCAAGAGTTGGACCCAAAGGAGTCACCCAGGTGCCCCATATATAGGTTTTAAATCAAGATGTGTGGTGTTACCAATGTACTCTTTATTTTCAAGATTATTCTGGGTATGTGTTATCCTGTGACATCCATATGAAATGTTAGGAGGAGCTGATCTTCCTGCCTTAAATGTCATCAGGATATTGATGGAAAGTGCATTAAATCTGAAGACCACCTTGAGTAGTATTGACAGCTCAATAGTATTAAGCATTCCAATGAAAAAGCATGGATGTGGCTCCATGTATTTCTTCTTGCAATTCCTGCACAATATTTTATAGTTTTCGTCATAGTAGGGGTGACCTTTGTCACTGTGTTAAATCCTATGCATTTTACTCTTTGTGATGCTACTGGAAATGCAATTATATCTTTATTTGGGGGAGTATTCTTTGTTGTGTAGAAACACAGCTAATTTTTAAGTGTTGGGTGTCTATTCTCCAACTTGGTAAAATTTGAGTGAGTTTTAACAGATTTTTGAAAGTAAGGATTCTTCAGGGAGGAAGATGGCAATGGTTGGGAGGACTGTAGGCTCATTTCATCCCACAAACACAACTAGATACTCCCAGATCATAACTACCAGATCATAACTACCTAAATACCCCCACACAGCAACCTAAGGACTGATAGAGAAACTTCCCAGCAAATGAAAAAGAGGAGGCCACAGTGAAAATTGTAGGCAGTATGGAGATATGGCTTAGGGAGAAAATGATTGTAGTTCTGTGGGTGAAATAGGAAAGTGCAGGGGAACACAAAAGGAATACAAAATTTACCCAAAGTCATTGACTTGGAAATGAGTGGGGCTGAATTTCATGAGTTCTTGCAACCAGTGTGGCTTAAAGCCTGGAGTTGTAAAGGTCAGCAGGCTTGGATGGGAGAGAGCCAGGAGGGCACTGCACTGCTCCTAGAGAGAAGGCAGGTAAACAACAGGGGCAGACAGCAAGAGACAGCAATCTGAAGAATACGTGGGATACACAGGGGTGAGATTATTTGATATTCTAGGAGCACTTCCCTAAATGGCAACATACACTGAGATGCCTGTCTGAAAACAAAGGAGCTGGATGGCATCATTTCCTTTCCCCACCCCTTGGCATAAACACAGCCACCTGAGAGAAGCAGCTCAGTGGAGACACTTGTTGTCTACCCTGCTTATACCAAGCCCCACCCCCATATGGTGTGGTGGGTCTTCTCATTAAGCTTGCCTCAGTCCCAGCAAGAGAGGCCCTTGACCAGGATACCTGCATAAACCCCTGCCCACAGCATGTCTGCTGACCAGATGGTTCTGCAGCATCTCAGCTTCTGGTGGAGCTGGTGTCAAGTCTCATTTCACAAGCAGACCAGAACACACTTAGTTAAAATTCACCATATTCAGGCCAGGGACCAAACACTATCCACAGTAAGCAAGGAAAGCATTTGCAGATCCTGGGCTGGAGGATAGAGCAAAAGATAAAAATGTCTTTTCTAACATACAGAGGAAGGCAGAGAATTAGACAAAATGTCATGATTGTAGAACGTATTCCGAATGAAATAACAAGATTGGCCATGGACAGAGATCTAAGTGAAACATTTTATCAGTAATATCCTAGATGGGAGAATGTCAGGCAGTAATCATAAGGATACTCACTGGGTTGAGAAAACAATAGAAAACATCAGTGAGATGGTTCTTACAGAGGTAAAAGAGTTGAAAAAGAATTAAATAGAGTGCAAAATACAATAAATGAGACTAGAAACAGGCTTGGTGCAATAAACAGCAGGCTAGAGAAAGGACAGGAATAAATTAAGGAACTTGAAGACAAAATAATGGAAAATAATAAATAACAAAAAAGGGGGGTGCCTGGGTGACTTAGTCAGTTAAGCATATGACTCTTGATTTTGACTCAGGTCATTATCTCATTGTTCTTAAGTTTGGGCTCCATGTCAGGCTCTGTGTTGACAGCACTGAGCCTGCTTGGGATTCTCTCTCTCCCTCTATTTCTGCCTCTACCCTGTTCACACTCCCTCTCTCTCAAAATAAGTAAGTAAAATGAGAAAAAAAATTTTGAGAGAGAGAATAATTATGCAACATGAGAATAGACTTAAGGAACGCAGTGACTCCATCAAAAGTAGTAACATTCTTTATAGGGGCAGAAAATTTTATCTCAATAAATAATAGCAGAAAACTTTCCTAATCTAGGGAAGGATACAGACATCCAGAACTAGGTGGTACAGAGAATTCCCAACAAAACACCAAAAGCAGGCCAACACCAACACATATTGGAATTAAAGTTACAAAATATGATGATAAAGAAAAAATCTTAAAAGCAGCAAGACAAAAAGAAATCCTTCACTTACAGGGGAAAACCATATGGCTAGCTGGAGATTTCTCAACAGAAATTTGGCAAGCCAGAAGGGAGTGGCATTATATGTTCAATGTGCTAAATGGGGAAAATCAGCAGCCAAGAATATTCTATTAAGCAAGGCTATCGTTCAGAATAGAAAGAGAGAAAAAGAGTTTCCTAGATAGGCAAAAATGAAAGGAGTTTGTGACCACTGAACCAGGCCTGCAAGAAATGTTAAAGGGAAATATTTGAGTGCAAAGAAGACACCAAGTGTGACAAAGACAAGATTCAGAGCAAATCTCCAGAAACAACAACAAAACAAGTAATAAAATGGCAAACATATCAATAATTACTTTAAAAAGTTTTGTATTTACTTATTTTGAGAGAGAGAGAGAGAAAGCATGAGCAGGGAAGGGAGGGAGGGAGGTGGGGGAGAGAGACAGACAGACAGACAGAGAGACAGAGAGAGAATGAGAATGAGAATGAATATATCCCAAGCAGGCTTCTTGCTGTCAGTGAAGAGCCCAACACGGGGCTCATTCTCACAAACTGCAAGATCATGACCTAAGCCAAAAATTAATCCTTGGCCACTACCTCACTAAGCCACCCAGGTGCCCTACCAATAATTACTTTTGAATGAAAATGTATTATACACTGCAATCAAAATACATAGGGGGTCCATATATATGTGTGTGTGTGTGTGTGTATATATATAAAAAGACCCATCTATATGCTGATCTATATGCTGCCTACTAGAGACTCATTTTTTTAAAAAATGTTTATTATTTTTGAAAGAGAGAGAACCTGAGCAGAGAGGGGCCAGAGAGAGGAAGACAGAGGATCAAAGTGGGCTCCACAGTGACAGCAAAGAGTGTGATGCATGGCTGAACTCAAACTGCAAGATCATTACCTGAGTGGAAGTCAGATGTTTAACCATCTGGAGCCCTCTAGGCACTTTGAGACTCATTCTAGATGTAAAGACCCTTGCACATAGAAAGTTAGGGAGTGAAGAAACATTTGTCATGCAAATAGCTATCAAAAGAAAGTCAGAATAGCAATACTCACATTGGACAAACTAGACATTTTGTTCTTGTATTTTGTTTATCCTGCTTTGGTGCCAGGGTAATGCTGGCCTTGTAGAATGATTTTGAATGGTTCCCACTATTTCACTATTTGTAAAATTATGATGAAGGTTGTCATTTTTTTTTTTTTATGTTTGTTAGCATTCACCAGTGAAGGGGCGCCTGGGTGGCTCAGTTGGTTAAGTGTCCGACTTTGGCTCAGGTCATGATCTCACAGTTTGTGGGTTCAAGACCCACATCGGACTATGTGATGACAGCTTGGAGCCTGCTTCAGGTTCTATGTCTCCCTCTCTCTCTGCCCTTTCTCCACTTTCTCTCTCTCTTTCAAAAAATAAACATTAAAAATTTAAAAAAAAGAATTCACCAATGAAGGCATGTGGTCTTAGGTTTTTCCATGCTGGGAGGTATTTATTCCAAATTCAATATTCATTCTTGTTATTGTTCTAAGAAGATGTCTTATTACTTCGGTCCAAAATTCATATTTCAATCTTGGTAACTTGTGCATTCTTAGGAATTATTTCTTTTTAATTTTTCTAAGTCATCTGATTTATAAGTATATAATTGTTTGTGATTGTTATACTATTGATTTCTGTGGTTATTTTTTGTGTTGGTTTCTCCTTCCATTTCTCATTTCTTTTTGAGGCTTCTCTCCTTTCTTTCTTAATGTAATTAAGGCAATGCCAATTTTGTTTTCGTTTTTTAATTTTTTAATTTTTTTGATAGACTGGATATTACTTTCAATATTATGTTAGTGTTTATTCTGGTCTCTATTTTATTTATTTCTAATTTTTCTTTGTTATTTCTTTCCTCTACTAAATTTCAGCTAAGGGTTTTCTTTTTCTAATTCCTTGTGGCATAGTGTTAAGAAAAAATAGTTGAAATAAACAATTTAACTCAAATGTTATGGCATTAAAAATTGAATATAAAGTGTCTAGTAGATCAAAGTAACAGAAATAATCAATAGAAATGATGTCCAAAAAATAAAAACAACAAAAATAAGGATTCTCAGGGACACCCAAGTGGGCCAGTTGACTGAGCATCCAACTCCCGATTTTAGCTCAGGTTATGATCTCATGGTCCTGAAATCGAGCCCCACGTTGGGCTCCACACTGAGCATGGAGATAGCTTAAAATCTTCTCTCTTCCTCTCCCCTCCCCTACTGACATTCTCTCTCAAAATAATAATTAATAATAATAAGGATTATCTATGGTTGTCTATAGATCATGTCATCTGGGAACAGAGATAATTTTGCTTTTTGTTCCCAGTTGGGATTCCTTTCATGGATTTTTTCTTGCCTCATTGTTCTTAATTTTTTTAATGTTTTTTCTTTTGAGAGAGAGAAAGAGAAACAGAGCACAGGTGGGGGAGGAGCAGTGAGACAGGGAGACACAGAATACAAAGCAGGCTCCAGGCTCTGTCAGCCCAGAGCCCAATGCAGGGCTTGAACCCATGATCCATGGGATCATGACCTGAGCTGAAGTCAGATGCTTAACCAACTGAGCCACCCAGGTGCCTCTCTTGCCTAATTATTCTGAATCCAGTACTATATTGAATGAAAGTGGTGATGTCATTTCATTACCTGTTTATGATCATACAGGAGAAGCTTTCTGTCTTTTATTATCGAATATGTGAGGTTTCAGCTTTCCATACATATATCGCCTTTATTAGGTTGATGTGGTTTCCTTCTATCGCTACTTCATTGTTATTAACCATGAAATGGTGTCCAATATGCTCACTTCCTGTTCTGCATCAATTAACATATATAATCAAGCCACTTTTAAATCTTCATTCTGTTAACGTGTAGTCTTTTTTAAGATTATTTATTTTGAGAGATAAAGAGTGCAAATGATCGAGGGGTAGAGAAAGAGGGAGAAAGCATCTCAGCAGGTTCCACACTCTCAGCACAGAGCCTGATGCAGGGCTCAAACTCACAAACCACAAGATGATGACTTGAGTGGAAATCATGAGTAGGATGCTTAATCAACTGAGCCACCCAGGCACCCCAACATGCAGTCTTAAATCGATAGTTTTCCATATGTTGATACAATATTGAATTCCAGGAAGAATTCCCAGTTGATTATGTTGTAATATGGTAAAATGTGATTTTGATTCAGTTTGCTTTGTTTTATTGTGGACTTTGCGTGAATATTCTCCACAGAGAGTAGTTTGTACTCTTTGAAAAGCAGCACGTGGAAAGGAAGTTTTGCCAAATTATACATATGTAATTCGTAATATGAGTTAAGTTCAATACTTTGATGTTGGATGAAGAAAATGTACAGATACTAAATTCTATATTAGTTTTCTTCAAAGAAACAGAATCAATAGAATGGGTATCTATGTACCTACTTTTGCATTTTAATATATTTTATGTTTTTAAAATTTTTAATGTTTATTATTTTTGAGAGAGAGAGCAACAGAGAGTGAGCAGGGGAGAGGCAGAGAGAGAGAGAGGGAGACACAGAATCTGAAGCAGGCTCCACACTCTGAGCTGTTAACACAGAGCCCAATATGGGTCTCAAACTCATGAACCATGAGACCATGGCTGGAGCCAAAGTCGGACACTTAACTAAGCCACCCAAGCACCCCTAATTTATTTAAGTAGATATTAAAATATAGATATAGTATATCATATATAGAAATATCTACCTATCTATCTATCTATCGTGAGTTGCAAGATTTCTTTAATGAATCGGCTAACATGATTGTGAGAGCTGGCAAGTCTGAAGTCTACAAAGATGACCAGGAGGCTGGAGACCTAGGGAATAGCTGAGATTAATGCTGGAGAATCGGAAGACCATCTGGAGACAGACATAGGTGAGCAGGAAAAAGCACCTCTGTAAATTTGTAGGAAATTACTATGCTCTCTAAAATGGACTCTGTAGCAATGAGAAAGAATGAAATCTGGCCATTTGTAGCAACAGGGAACTTGAGGGTGTTCTGCTGAGTGAGATAAGTCAGGCAGAGAAGGACAGATACCATATGTTTTCACTTATAAGTGGAATAGGAGAAACTTAACAGAGGACCATGGGGATGGAGAAGGGGAAAAAATAGTTGGGGAGAGGGAGGGAGGCAAGCCATGAGAGACTCTTGAATACCGAGAACAAACTGAGGGCTGATGGGGGTGGGGATGAGAGGAAGGGGGGTGATGAGCATGGAGGAGGGCACTTGCTGGGATGAGCACTGGTTGCTATAAGGGAACCAACTTGACAATAAACTATAAAATAAAATAGACCCTGTAAAGTAGGTGGTATGGGGTCATTTGAGTCAAACTTTAATATCAACTCACTGGAATAGAAAAAAACTTCAAATAATTTCTAAAAAGAGTGAAACAACCTTATAAATTAGAAAAATTTAAATTTTTTATTAAACAGCATTAGAAGAGAAAATAAAAAATACCTCTGCCAACTGAAAACTTATCTTTCTAAGTATAAGAAAAGGTAATTGATAGAATACACATGAATATTCCATAATGAAAACTGNTTTTAAATTTTTTATTAAACAGCATTAAAAGAGAAAATAAAAAATACCTCTGCCAACTGAAAACTTATCTAAGTATAAGAAAAGGTAATTGATAGAATACACATGAATATTCCATAATGAAAACTGCTCAATTTCATAGCTGGAAAGCGGAATACAGAGGCACTTTGGTTAAGCATCCAACTCTTGGTTTAAGCCCAGGTCATGATGTCACAGTTTGTGAGTTCAAGTCCTGCATTGGGCTCTGTGTTGACAGCACAGATCCTGCTTGGGATTGCCTCTCTCTCCCTCTCTCAAAAATAAACTTAGAAAAGAAAAAAAAAGAAAGTGGAATACAAATAAATACATAGACATCACTTTTAGCCTTATGATAGGTGAAATTAAAATAAGAGGTAATAAAGAGTGTTGGTGAGGCCAGGAGGAAAAACTCATACGTTATTCATAAAATAGGATATAAGTGTAACTTTGGGGAAGAGTGTCTGTCCAATACTATTAAAATTTTAAATTCATTCACCTCTGAAGCAGTAACTATAGTTCATGATCTATGAGCCATAGAAATCAGCATATACAAATTTGTCTGAAACACATCACCACATTCATTACATAGAGGAAATTAAAAATGACTTATATGTGATCAATAAGGAAATACATGGATATTTTAAAGTATGTACTATTTTTATTTGTAGTACTAAAACATCTCTAAAATATATCATGTAAATGTTGAGAAAAGCTACATCACATTATATGACACAAATGCACATAAAATGGCATGCCTATATATCCCTGTATTTATAAAATATTTAAAATTCTATACCTAGTAAAATACGAGTGCATGTTTCTGTAAAGAGGGATTCATATTGCACATATAATAGTAAAGAACATAACTTATTCAGAAGTATTTGAAATATTTTCCAGAAAAGGTAATGTTACACTAGTAATAATTGTTGGAACCACACTTGAAACTGTCTGATCACAAAGCCAAAGTTCTAGGTTGGACCACAGTTGAAGTGTAAAGCATTTTTCTCTCATTTATAATGAATGCTCCAGAAGAGTTACTCCATATACAACTGGACTTCAGTTCAATGGAGGAGATATAGATTATTTCACCATCAGTTTTTGGGGGTTGATCCAGTTAGAAATATCATTGAGGATGTCAGTTGTGGCCTGTTGGTCTTCTTGTTGAAGCTCTCGTAGTTGTTTTTGAAATCTGATTTTTAAGTTATCAATGGAGACCTTTAGGGGTGAGTCAATTGCTTGATTAAGATGTCTATGTATTCGGCTCTAAGACTCGTTGGAATTGTATAAAGTGGGGGCAATACAGTAGGTTGTGAAAGTAGAGTCACATATAAGCTGTGATCGGGTCCATAGTGCCTGTTGATGTTCCACTAGCCAGACAACAGCGGCCTCTAATGCCTTAAGTCAGGCAAGGACTTGTTAAAAAAAATTTTTTTTAAAGTTTTATTTATTTCTGAGAGAGAGAGAGGCAGCATGAACAGGGGAGGGTCAGAGAGAGAGGGAGACACNAGTTGTTTTTGAAATCTGATTTTTAAGTTATCAATGGAGACCTTTAGGGGTGAGTCAATTGCTTGATTAAGATGTCTATGTATTCGGCTCTAAGACTCGTTGGAATTGTATAAAGTGGGGGCAATACAGTANTTCTTCTAATGCAGAGACAAGCTGTTGCAGTGGAACCCCTCCCCCGCCCCCCTGACAAGGCCGATCTCATGGACTGGCAACAGAGGTGTACCTTTTGTTTGGCTACATAGACAGAGGTTATATGTAAATGTGATGTGTACGCAGTGGAGAAACGGGGTCACCCATGTTTTGCTTCCTATGAAAATAGTGTGTGTCTCATTAAAATCTGGAGTTGTAGATGCAAGTAAGNGCAGCATGAACAGGGGAGGGTCAGAGAGAGAGGGAGACACAGAATGTGAAGCAGGTTCCAGGCTCTGAGCTGGCTGTCAGCACAGAGCCCAACGCGGGGCTGGAACCCACAAACTGTGAGATCATGACCTGAGCCGAAGTCAGATGCTTAACCAACTGAGCCACCCAGGCGCCCCAGGCAAGGACTTGTTGATCCATTCTCACTTGTTCTTCTAAATCTAATGTGGTATTTTGCATATATTGGTTTATCTGACGTGCAGTCTGTAAGGAGATGGCTACAGAGGCAGCTGCTACGGCTGCAGGTGCCGTAATGGCCAAAAACAGCCACCAACAAAATGCCTAGAAACCTTTTGGTTCTTTCTTTCTTCTAATGCAGAGACAAGCTGTTGCAGTGGAACCCCTCCCCCGCCCCCCTGACAAGGCCGATCTCATGGACTGGCAACAGAGGTGTACCTTTTGTTTGGCTACATAGACAGAGGTTATATGTAAATGTGATGTGTACGCAGTGGAGAAACGGGGTCACCCATGTTTTGCTTCCTATGAAAATAGTGTGTGTCTCATTAAAATCTGGAGTTGTAGATGCAAGTAAGAAAATATATGGCCTGGTAGTACATATAAGAGTACTATTGATTTCATCGGTATAAGACCAGCTATATTTACCACATATAAATGAAGCAGGTGGCAGCCAGGAGATCTGAGATTAGTCTAGGTTTTGATTGAAGGAGTTGTTTGTTGATTTGGGGATCCATTCCTTGGGATCCACATTCTGAATTTGGGATACCTGACTCCTGTTTTGTTTCAGGGCAGGGGAGTCCACGCATCTCTTCAAGTTTCCCCAAATAGGGTGACCTTGGGAATCTATTCTTGATCTGCATTGATTGGCCCAGTGATATCCTCTTTTACATTTCAGGCAATTTTTGAATAGGGCACTTTAGGTCTTGTTTTCCACATTTAAAATATTTTTCGGGTTTTCAGGTTGAGGCTAACAACACAACTCTATAGGATTTGGTCCTCACATTTTGACAAGCTTTAATCATTTTAGCAATATTAGGGTTCCATCCATTTAAGGGATCAAGGATCTTCTGGCAAGCCTGGTTAGCATTTTCATATGCCCATTGAAGAGTTAAAACGTTTTGAGCATCCATATTATCAATCTGTCTTTAGTTTGTAATCTTTTAATAAAGGACATATAGGGTTCATTTGTGCCTTGCTGGAGGATAGCAAAGGAATCCACGGGTGTCTGAGTATTAGGAATACAGGACCAAGCTTTAGAAGCCGCATCTGAGATCTGGGGAAAAGCTCTGTGGGCCATGTTTATTTGAGCCTATACAGTCATATAGTGACCATTTCCCAAAAGCATGTCCATTCCAATAGGAATGCCATTATTTAGCTTCTCCATAGCTGTAATTTGTAAGGCATCTTTAAATTCTTGCAACCAGAGGGAATGCTGAATGGTATTGAGAACTGTTTTAACTAAACTTTTTCAATCCCGAGGGGTCATCTCATATTCTCACCCTATTCCATTTATACTTCCCTCGGTAAAGGCTCTTGAGAGTCCATTTTGGCGTATGCTTTTGTGGAGCTCCTTAAACATCGAGAAAGGGAGGTGATCATGCCAACGTGCCTGACTGTGACCCCATAGGATGGGGAAGGCCATAGCAAAACCTTCCTGTTCTTGTCTTTTCTTCAACATGCATTCTACCAGAGTAAGGGAAGGGGGTTGAGGGCATTAATTTAGGATCCTCTGGTGGGGCCAGAAGAGGAGAAGATGGAGGAAGAGTAGGGTCCTGAATATTACTTAAAATNGTTCTCAGACACTTAGACTGAGGGGACGTGCAGGACTGCCTGTGCCAGGGAAGCAGCAGCAAACTGCACATAGTCTTTATTTCATGTTCACCAGGTATAAACATCAAAGAATGTCAAAGCACAGGAAGAAGACACAAAGGGCCTCCAGACACAGACCAAATACACATTGGGTGTTTACAGGAAAGCATGCAGGAAAGATGTGCAGTTTCAAGGACTTGGAGGCAGTTACAGTGGGTCTGTCTCCCATCTGGCTCCTGGGAGATCACGGGGCTCTGTTCTCATAATGGTATCGCATCCAACAGCCTTGAGAACAGGACTTCGTTGACATTTCAGCAATTCCCCATTCACTTTCCCAGGGCTTACAATATGCTCTAGAAATAACTCCACATTCAGCTGGCCCAAGGTGGGACCCATGAATTCATGCTTTTTTCTGTTGTAACTCAAACTGATTTTATTTATTTTCAGCTCTGCTGAAGTATGATTGACCAAGAAAATTATATATGCATAGGTTATACAAATGATATTTTGGTATATGTATACACGGTGATGTATTGCCACAGAAAGCTAATTATCATATCCTTCACTGCACACAGATGTCTGTCTGTCTTTTTTATACTGGCTAGGGGAAAATGGGAAATGTTTGCCAAGGGTACAAACTTTCATACTTTCTGGAGACCTAATGTACAGCATGGTGACCATAGTTATAAATACTGCATTTTATACTTAAATTTACTAAGGGAATAGATCTGATGAACTTGTACACATCTTCAGATGGCTCTGATGCTGGTCCCCTCAGGCCCTACATTTAGTTGCTTTCATCTAGTGCAAGTCAGAGAAAACTAGAGCCTGTTTCACCAACCCATGTATTTCAACACAAATATTTGTTCCCAGTATAGACTACTCCACACTGCCTTAAGAGATCATGCTCTTAGTTGGCCCTTTGTTAAATGAGAGGGAACTAGAGACCATTGTAGTGTCTGAACAAGGCTATATTTGGGAAACTACATTCATTCATTCATTAAATGTCTCTGGAAACAAAGTGGTGGTTGCCAGAAGGGAGGGGAGTGGGGGGATAGAAAAGCTGGTGAAGGGGAGTAGGAGGCACAGCCTTCCAGTTACAGAATGAAAAAGTCATGAAGATGAAAGGTACAGCATAGTGGATACAGGCAGTGATATTGTGATAGTGTTGTATGAGGACAGATAACGCTTAGACTTAACGCTGAGCACAGGATGACATCTACTCTCGTCCACTGTACTGTACACCGGAAACTAATGTAACATTGTATTTGACTATACTTTAGTAAAACAAATTGATAAATACATGTTTCTAGGGCATCTACTATCCACTCACATACATGGAAGAGTGCATACAGCGTGGGGTCCTGTGCTGGGAAGTTCACATTTTGAGAGTCAATCCTGACATTACCGTGGGAACTGGTTACTACCTATCTACATCTTTGCTGGGTGGTTATGGATGCTGAGCCTTGTAATTCTGGGGGCAAAGTTTCTCTGTCTGTGTGTCTCTTTGCTTACCTTATTGATCCTAAGAATGATCCTGCATGAGAGAGAAAATAAGTAAGAAGAGGATAAGGGCACTTCGGTGGCTCATTCAGTTAAGCGTCAAACTCTTCATTTCGGTTCAGGTTGTGATCTCAAATTTCATGAGATTAAGCTCTGTGTCTTCACTCACAGCACAGAACCTGCTTGGAATTCTCGCTCTCCCTCTTTCTGTGCCCCTCCCCCCCACATGTGCACATACGTATGCTCTCTCTCAAAATAAATAAAACATTAAAAAAAATTTTAATTTATTTCTGAGACAGAACATGGGTGGGGGAGGAACAGAGAGAGAGGGAGACACAGAATCCAAAGCAAGCTCCAGGCTCAGAGCTGTCAGCACAGAGCCAGATGTGGGGCTCGAATCCATGAATGGTGAGATCATGACGTGAGCTGAAGTTGGACGCCCAACTGACTGAACCACTCAGGTGCCCCATTAATAAAACATTTTTTTTTAATGTTTTATTTATTTCTAGGAGAGAGAGAGAGAGAGAGAGCGTGAGCAGGGGAGGGTCAGAGTGAGAGGGAGTCACAGACTGAAACAGGCTCCAGGCTCCGAGCTGGCAGTCAGCACAGAGCCCGACGCGGGGCTCGAACCCACAAACCGTGAGATCATGACCTAAGCGAAAGTCGGACGCTTAACCGACTAAGCCACCCAGGCGCCCCTAAAACATTTTTTTAAAAGAACAAAAGAAGGATAGAGAAAAGGCTTTTTGTCTAAGAAGTTAAAGAGAAAGAAAGAAAAGAATAGAGATTTTGACAGATTTGAGTATTCTCTAGCATTCATATATTTTGTGTGTTTTCACCTTGAAGGATAATTAATACGCTCTCTAGAAATGGAAGATGGGTTGCTGCAAGGCACTCTTGAAGCACATGTTTTAACCAGAAAGATACAAATGCGCTCACAAAATGTAAGTCCTCTCTCTGAATCAGGGGTCAGGAAATAGTGAGCACCAGTCCTGGACCAGCAGGGAGTGGGGCTTCCCTGAACTCTGGTGTTCTCTGAGCTGTTCTAGAAAGGCAGAGCAGTGGGAGGGTGTAGAAGAAGAG
>NW_027528892.1:25810-41079 GCF_008692635.1 Crocuta crocuta
CTTGATCTGGCAGTTTTCTCTTATGCCCCACAGACCCAGACAAGCGGTCTCTACTATAACCAAGCATCTCCCAAAATGGAAAATACATAGAACACCCGCCTGTGGTGTGATACCCTAAGCAGGTTATATGATTGTATGTGTAGCAGTGTTACTCATCCTTGGAACCAAATTCTAAAGATAAACAGTAAGAAAAATTCACACTACAGGACATCCTGACAAACCAGGGATGTGCATTCCACAAAATTGTGTCACACAAGATGGGGAGAAAAATGGGAACTAACTGTCTAGAGGAAAGATAAAAGAGTCAAGACGACTAATGCGATCCTTGTACCACGATTGGATCCTGGAGATGAAAACATGGAGATAAACCATGATTACATACTGGGGGAAATATGTATGTGGACTCTCCACTAGAGGAATATATAACAGGAGTACTGATGTTTGGAGTGTGCCAAGTGTACTGTGGTTATATGGGAGAATGATCTTGTTGTTAGGGGAAAAATATTCTGACGCTGGAAGGGGCAAGATACCAAGGTGCCTATGTGTTACTGTGAAGCTAAATAACAGAAACCTCAAGGAAATTGAGTCAACCGGCCAGAAGGGGGCGCTCCCCTGCTTTACCACTGCAGATCCCAACAGGAAGAAACCTATAGTGTACTTCCCCTGCAGGATGAATAAAAGGTTTCTCCTTGCCTGCCAACAGCCCAGCCCGTGAGATACTGCCCCAACTCACCAAATGAGAAGCCACTACACTTCAAACACTCAGTTTGCTCCAATGGACTTTTTGCTTATAACAGTGCTCCCAACCCCATGCCTTCTAGAAAAGTGTGTTCCTCTACTTTGTTCTCCACACTTTGCTGTTTGCCATAGGTCCCTCGATCCTATGTACAATTCTCCGCTTTTACCAAATGGATCCATTTTTGCTAGGGAAAAAAAACCTTTTATTTTTAAGGTCAACATTATTGTCACGTGATAAATGCAAAAACACACAGAGGAAGAAGATGTGGTTACATGGCAAAATGTAATGTGTATAGAGAAAGAGTATGTTGTTGTCTTTTGTGCTATTGAACTATTCCCTGTAATCCCCTTTGCTACATAACTCTCTGCATTTTTTTGTCCTCAGCATCCAATGTCCCTCAACTGCTTAAGTTCTTTGCTTACATTGCCACTTATGTCCTTAAAACCCCCAATAGATTTTTTTGGGATGCATGGAAGGCTCAGTTGGTTAAGCGCCTGACTTCAGCTTAGGTCATGATCTTGCGTTATTTGAGTTTGAGCCTCGATCTGGCTCTGTGGTGACAGCTCAGAGCCTGAAGCCTGCTTCAGATTCTGTGTCTTTTTCTCTCTGCCCCTCCCCCATTTGTGCTCAGTCTTTCTCTCAAAAACAAATAAACATTTTTTTAAACCAATGTTTTTTTTAAAAAAAAAATTCTAATAGAGAAAGAGGGAGAGAGAGAGAGACAGCANCCAATAGTTTTTTTAAATGTTTATCTTTGAGAGAGAGAGATAGCACATGTGTGAGCAGAGGAGGGACAAAGGGAGAGGGAGACAGAGGATCTGAAGCAAGCTTTGCACACTAATAGCACAGAGCCCGACTTGGGGCTTGAACTCATGAACCTCGAGTTCATGATCTGAACCAAAGTCTGACACTTGCCGACTGAGCCACCTAGGCACTCGGACTCCAATTGACTTAATCTGTGTCTTCAGCCCCATTCTTTAACCATCTGCACTCTCCCCTTGTGCCCTCTGTCCCTCACCACCATGCGCCCTGAGTTCCATCTTTCTCTATGCTCCCCCTTCTGTGTCCTCCTTCTTACCATGCACATTCTCACACTTACATTGTTATACTTCCTGTCACACACCTCATCCTGAACAGGCAATGGTCACCAGACTCTTTGAATGATGCACATTGTGAACACTGTCCTGGTAGGTTTTGCAGGTTTGGAAAGAGTATAGAAAGTGCAAAATGTCCCAGTTTTCATTCAACCTGTGTTCTGGAGGCATTACTCTTCTTCCGCATGTGAACATGCTGTCATGATACACATCATTGTGGTTGTGGAATGTGATCGTGTGAACACAACTGTGACTGTAGGAGCTTGTGTCTTGTGTAAATTAGTTGAATTGCGACTGTGGTAAATGTGTGGATGAGTGCTTGTGACAGACAGCATATGGTCATGTGTATGTACGTATGTGTGACTGTGTATAATTATATGCGTGCATGTCCATGAGTATTTGCATCTGTGTGTGATCTGTGGAAGTGTGGTTTCTCCACCATCATGATTCTAATTCCTGACTTAGAAATCGAGGATAATTAGTAAACCAAAATCAAATTTGGAATTATTGAGAACAAGGGTTGGCATATTTATATCTTATATATTTTTAAAGAGACAGAGAGTGCACATAAGCAGTGGAGAGGGGAGAGAGAGAAGCCTAAGCAGGCTCCACACCTAGCTCAGAGCCAGACACCAAGCTCTGTCTCATGACCTGAGCCAAAATCAAGAGCCTGATGCTTAACCAACTAAAACACCCAGGTCCCCTGGTGTGATCTCATATTTTATGTTTCATTTCTTACAAAAGTAATGAGTCCCCATGACTTTACACTCAACAAGTGTAGAGGCCTGTGGTAATTATTCAATCCTTCTGAACTGAGTGAGGAAAACTGAATTCCGATATTCTTTAAAGGGGAAATTCTGCCTGTAAAACCATCTAATGATGGTGTTTTCCTTCGTTCAGCTCTTTCTTCTATGGATATGGTTTAGACTTCTTGTGTTATTGGGGTCAATATTGCTGGATCACATTTTCCCACAAAAAAATTCTTAATCATCTAACTCTCAAATTCATTGGAATTGAGTTGTGCAACGAATCTAATAATTTCTAATGCTCATTAGTGGCTTCATGTTCTCCCTTCACTTGTATCTCATTGAATATCCCTATCAAGTTCGTTATTAGATTCCAAATTTCTGCTTATAAATTAAGAGATGGTACATCTCTGTGTCTGCCAATTAGTAAAAAATTCACTTTTTAGCAGAATAACTCAGCAAAACAGAGAATTCAGTGAATCAATGAACTTCATTGTCAGTCCATCACATGTCAAATGTCAGAATTTCCTGCTTTCTCTATAGGAGATCCTGTCTGCCTCCAGGGATCATGAGAAAGATGAGCCTCTCCTAACTTCACAATGGTCTTTTTAGAGATGCTAATAGAAGGTTGTGATGGTTTTTAGTACTTAGCAACAGGGATTCACCCCCCACCCCCACCCAATAAAAACTTTCAGTTCTCCAAGCCTGCACTACAGGTGAAATGACACGGGGTCATTTCAGGGCTCGAACCCACAAACCATGAGATCATGACCTGAGCTGAAGTCAGATGTTTAACCAACTGAGCCACCCAGGCACCCTGTATAAATGGTTATTTAAAATCTTATATGGTCAAGGATTGGAAGCCTCTTAACAAAAGGACCTATATTTTAGGAATTTTTTTTTTTAGTGGGAACTGTAGTAAACGTGAAATATTGGCTTCAGTTGACATGCTCCCTGTAAGTCCTGCCTCACGTTTCCATGTAGGAATCTCTGGACATAAAGGTGAATCTCAATCATCTGAAAGCAGCAGAATGGCCTCCAGACACTTGACAACAGGACTCATATTTCTGTTACAGACTATAGTTGAAATCTCGAGGAAATCTTTCCCATTATATCCTTTTATTCCACTGGGAACAGTTAAGTCCACAGATCTGATTCTCAAACACCTGACTGTAGACAACTCCTTGGTTATTCTTTGGAGTCACCTAGACAATGGCAGCTTTGGGGGTGAAAGATACGCTCAATGATTCTGGATGCAAACTTGTTTTCAGCATTGACAAAGTGGACAGGGGTATGTCCATTGGCTCCACCTGCCTCTTGAGTGTCTTCCAGGTGATCACGATCAGTCCCTGGAGCTCCAGGTGAGCAAAGTTTGAAGTAAAATCTCCGAAGTACATGCAGTCCTGTATTTTCCTTAATTGGATGTTTCATATGCTGATACATTTTATTTGTCCTAGAATATGTGGCTGGCAAATTGAGCAGGAAAAGCATCATAAAGGAGACAGACTTTGGATACTGTTCTGCTGAATTTCATGGAGAAATCACAGTGCCACTATTTATCCATGGTTATTATTCCCTGGTGTTATACCTTTGGGGCTGATCTGGGGCAGTGGCTCCATGATTTTCATGCTGGGAAGGCACAAGAAGCAAGTCCAACACATTCACAGAAATTGGGTTTTCCCCAGATCCCCCCAGCGACCAGAGGTACCCAGAGCATCCTTGTCCTTCTGAGCACCTTTGTATCATTGTACACCCTCCCCACCATCTTACAGGTGTGTATTGTTCTTGTTAATAACCCCAGTCGTTGATGGTGAACATCTCTGCATATATGTGCTTCATGTTTCCCAACTGTCTGCCCCTTTCTTTGCAGGAGTCATGACTCCAGTCTATCTGGGCTCTGCTGGGACTGGAGATGGAAAACAAATCCCCTAATATAATCAGAGATGTAAATTCTAGGTTTTACACAATGTTCAGATGTTATATTCATTCATGTCCTGCCAAGTCCTAAGCTCTATTAATTAACACATTACAGGCAAGTAGTGACCAAGATAGACTGAGATTTGACCCAGTAATTAAAAGTAAACTGTAATAGCAATTGTAAATGACGTTCTGTGTATTTATTGTGAACTTGTAGAATTCTAATTTTACTGATGCTTACAGTGGAAAAGTTCAGAGTCTGTTAAGTGCGAAAACAATCTGGAGATTATAGAGAAATATTTGAGTGTGTAACTTTCAGTGTGACAAATCAAAATGTCCCAGATGTTAATTAGGAATAGGAATTTAGGATAATTTTATCCATAAGGAGGCAAGTAGATGATGATCAAGAAACTGAAACAAAATGGACACAGAGGTAGCAGAGAAATGGTGGGTCAACATACAAGTTCTGCACTATCCATCCTAGAGAGAGGACATTCGTTTGAAATATGACATTATGGAGAAAACTTAGTATATTTAAATTATATTGTGTGAAAATGGCCATGTATGAACTTATGTTAAAGGAGAGCAAAACATGATTTACTTGATCTTTTAAAGGTATCTAGTGAATATGAAAAATTTAGTTTCTTGGATCAAAAGTCATAATTCAAGGATCAAAGGCAATTGATTTCTTTCTTTAGTGATTATATCAATTGACTATATAGGTATTGTGACTTAAAGGTTTGCACTCATGATCTTCAAAGTGAAAAAGTTTATAATGAAGTTGTCATTAAATTTAGAGTAGGTTTTTAATAGTCATTTAAGGTAAGGAAGTTTTGTTTATGGGGAGTTTGTGACTGTTGGATTCCAATGGGAGCATAATGGATAGTTCTCCACTCTTAGGAAATATTTTAATAAAGCTCTCTAACAACATTGTAAGACTGATTCAAAATATTAAGCATTCAAAAAAGTAGACAGATCACTTTCACCTAATACTGATATATAAAATGATTTAGACAGTATGTATAGGTGTGTGTATGTACATATACATACACCATATATGCTATAGAAATATATATATGTGAAATTATATAAATAGGAGATATAGATATATATGATATACATGGGATATATATAAATATATATAATGATATATGTATGATCCTCGGCCATAATGAGGTTGGAGGCTTGTGTTGCTGAGAATATTTTCCAAAACAGTTTTCTCATGGGGCGCCTGGAGGGTTCAGTCTGTTAAGCATCCGACTTCGGTTCAGGTCACAATCTCATGGTTTGGGAGTTGGAGCCCCACACCAGGCTCTCTGCCCACAGCACAGAGTCCATCTTGGANTCCTCCCCTGCTCACGCTGTCTCTCTCTCTCTCTCCTAGAAATAAATAAAAAACATTAAAAAAAAAAATAAGATATTTTTCTCAGTTGCTAATTACCAATTACAAGTTTCTATTATGAGGTCACACACCTACAACCAGACTGTTAAGAGTGTTCAGGAGAGGGGCGCCTGGGTGGCTTAGTCGGTTGGGCGTCCGACTTTCGCTTGGGTCATGATCTCGCGGTTCGTGGGTTCGAGCCCCGCGTCGGGCTCTGTGCTGACTGCCAGCTCAGAGCCTGGAGCCTGTTTCGGAGTCTGTGTCTCCCTCTCTCTCTGCCCTCCCCTGATCAGGCTCTCTCTCTCTCCTAGAAATAAATAAAAATATTAAAAAAAAAAAAAGAGAGTTCAGGAGAAAGTCTTTCTCTCCCATCATCCCTGGAGAGCAAACATGCTGTCATATGGAGGAAAGCAGACCATGCTGAAATCTGATACATGAGGGATGGGCACCAAGCTTGTGTGTTTCAGTGGGTTCTAGGTTCCCCTGAGAAATTCTTCTGCTGGAACTTCAGTTATTTCCTAATCTTCAGACCACTGAGCTATGCCATAATTCATAAGCAGAGAAAAGCAATCAAACAACTTGAGAGATTTAGGAACAGAACAAAACGAAATGACAGTTTCTGTTACGCTAATTTACACAACAAATGAAAATGACTTTGCAAATTAAAAAAAAAACCATTTAGTGGGAAGATATAATCTTACAATACTGATCCCAGGATTAAAAAGAATTCTAAAGAGTTCTAAACAGAATATCCATGAAGAGTGTAATTATAAAAGACACACACACACACAGGAAAAAGGTTTAGTAAGCAGATTCTGCCATTTAAAAAAATATCAGTGAAGCCATTTATATGTAAAGAGCACTGAATGGTTACCATCTTTCTCATTTTTTTGTAATTGGTGTTAATTTCTTAATTATTGAACAAATACTAAAAATTATTTGATCCTTACAGATTTCAAGGACACAAATCCACATTTGATTCCTGTCTCCTTTCCAAAGCCACCACAATTGCCACAGCATGAATTAGAGCTGTAATAGGGGATAACTTATATTCTATACACACACACACCACACTGCATCTACACACGGATAGGTACAAACACAAGCCTCCATTAACACTCAAACATTCAAATACACAATCACATACACTCACATGCAGTCATCTATATACTCATACACTTAGTCCCACATTCACAAACATTCATGCAGACCACACACCACATGCAGACTCCTTCACAACTCACACTCATAATGAAACAATTATGAGGACACAAACTCAGTCACACTCAGGTTCACAGAAATCTCATTCAGCCACATGGGGGAGTGTATCTCCACAAAGCGCTTGTATATGGAAAAAATAAGATTAACTACAATCCCTTGGATGTCTGAAAACAAAAGCTCTTTCCACTCTTTATACTCCTTCCAACACAGCAAGTTTCCATAAGACCATATTCACAAAGTGAATTCCCACTTTATCCCTTCTTGTCTTTATATCCTGCACCGCACCCTATAGTGGGGTAAGAAAGAGGACACAGGCCAATGATGCATGTGGATAAATGAAACTGCAGGGAACCTGGGGGCTTGGGGTCACAGAGCCACAAGGGAAGAGAGGATGGGAGCTAGGTTAGTTTCTTAGGGCTTCTGTCACACATTATCACACCTGGGTGTCTAAACACACAGAGAAACTACAGTCTTACAGTTCCGGAGGTTCTTAGAAGTCTGAAGTCAAGGGTCACCTGTGTGGCTCAGTAGGCGGAGTGTCCAACTTCGGCTCAGGTCATGATCTCACAGTTTTTGAGTTCGAGCCCCACATCAAGCTCACTGCTGGTAGCACAGAGCCTGCTTCATACCATCTGTTCCCCCCTCTTTCTGTCCCTCCCTTGCTCATCCTTGTTCTCTCAAAAATACGAACACTTAAAAAATTAAACGACAAAAAAAGAAGTCTGAATTCAAGCTGTTGGCAGGGCCACACTTTATCTCAAGAATTCCATCTTTCTTCTTTCTAACCTCTGGGGACTGTCAGCTGTCTTTGACCTGGCTTGGCTTGTAGACGCAGCACGGAGTCCCTGCCTTCATCATCACACACCATTCTGTGGGTGTCTAAACTTCCTTCTCAGTACGACAGCAGTCACTGAATTTGGTTTACCCAAATCCAGTATGACCTCATTTTAGCTTGATTACATCTGCAAAGATCCTATTGCCCAGTAAGTTTACAATTACAGGTACTGAGGATTAGGACTTGTGCCTATTTATCTGAGGCACACTCTGTAACTCACAACATGGCTAAAAGGCACTATGTAGTTAAATGTCACTGAAGGATTAAAGTGCACTATAGGTTTTAATGTTGGTGGTGGAGTGTATGCAGGGACACTAAGGATATGAGGGATACATGTATCGAGGGAATAAGAGGGTGAAGGAAATCATGGGAAGGAGGGGACTAATAAATTAGGAATTAATTGGCAAAAAGAGTTAGGAGGCAAGGTTGGGTAAAAGGCATATACACCTTACTGCCTATCAAGGGTTAAAGAACACAGGGGTGGAAAGGAGATAGTTGTTTATGAATGGAGACCTGGGAACATTCAGTGCCCCAATCAGAGATAAAGTGGAGGAAGACAGGTGATGCCTGAGGAACATAATGTGCACAGGAAGTATGTATGAGTAGAGGTAAATCAGAGCTGGGAGAACAGTAGGCATCAATAGGCTAAAGGACCCATGAGAAAGCATCACAGAGTGTAGGGCTGGGGCTAATGGGTGCAGGGACATGAGGAAACCACAGACTCCTGATAAATGATGGCTGGACATTGAGGGCAGTGGGCATAAAAGACACAATGAATGAACTGAAGCATTGGAATTAAGGGGTGGGGAAATAAATGGCAATGGGGGAGGAAGAATCAGAGGATGGGGGTTTGGAGGGCAATGGAAAGAAGTTTGGACTAACGACTCTAGAACCAGGAAAAAAGGGGTTTATTAGTACTGAGGTCCAAAACGAAAAAGATGAATGTAGAAAAGCAATGGGGAAGCCTGGAAGGATCCTTTGGAAGGAGAATGTTAGGCCTAATAGATACCCACATGTCATGAGGGGTGCAGGGATTGAGGTCACAGTGAGGGATAAAGATGGAGGGAAGAAGGGTTGGATCTGGGGGTGATGGAATTTGCAGGGGTTCAATTGGAGGTCATTAATTCATTCTCCTACTCATTAATTACCTCATTTGCACTTGATTCACAATTGTCAACAATTTCTAAAGTGTCATTTGAAATTGTATAACCCACAAACTAAAATAATTTGCACTTGCTTACTGTCAATCAATTGCTTTCTTTAACCAATGTTACAAGATGGTGTTTTCACACAAGTAGAAATGGATTTACTGCACTCCTAACATACATCATATCCCAAAGTAATTGTAAATACAACACTCTTGTTTATACACTTGAACAGTTGAATGCACCCATCTCCTGCTATCACACACAGCATGAAATGTGCATCTCTGATTTGTACACCTGTGACTTAACTGGGTGGTTCTGGAGCAGGAAATTGTTGCACTTTCATGACTGAACATTCTTACAATGGGTGGACAATTTCTAAAGTACCCTTGCTAATGGATTAAAGAAAAACTGGCAACCCCTGATCAAAACACCACCAGCGTTCTTCACAGAGATAGAACAAAACAATCCTAAAATTTGGATGAAAACAGAAAAGACTCTGAATAGCCAAAGCAATCCTGAAAAAGAAAACTGAAGCTGGAGGTATCACAATCTCAGACTTCAAGATGCATTACACAGCCGTAATAATGAAGACAGTATGGTACTGGCATAAAAACAGACACTCAGATCCATGGAACAGAATAGAGAACCCAGAAAGGGACCCACAAATATATGGCCAATTAATCTTTGACAACGCAGGAAAGAGTATCTAATGGAATAAAGACAGTCTCTTCAGCAAATGGTCCTGGGAAAACTGAACAGAAAAATGAACCTGGACCACTTTCCTACATCATACATGAAAAATAAACTCAAAATGGATGAAAGACCTAAACATAAGACAGGAAACCCTCAAAATCCTAGAGGAGAAAGCAGGCAAAAACCTCTTTGACCTTGGCCGCAGAAGCTTCTTACTCAACATGTCTCCCAAGGTGTTTGTTCCAAAGGGAAACAAAACCAAAAACCAACTACTGGGACCTCATCAAAATAAAAAGCTTCTGCACAGGGAAGGAAACAATCAGCAAAACTAAAAGGCAACCGATGGAATGGAAGGAGATATTTGCAAATGAAATATCAGATAAAGGGTTAGTATCCAAAATCTATCAAGAACTTATCAGACACAACACCCAAATAAATAATCCAGTGAAGAAATGGGCAAAAGCTATGAACAGACCTTTCTCCAAAGACATCCAGATGGCCAACGGACACATGAAAAAAATGCTCAACATCACTCATCATCAAGGAAATACAAATCAAAATCACACTGAGACACCACCTCACACCTTTCAGAACGGTTAACATTAACAATTCAGGCAACAACAGATCTTGAGGTGGATACAGACAAAGAGGATTTCTTTTGCACTGCTGGTGGGAATGCAAACTAGTGCAGCCACTCTGGAAAACAGTATAGAGGTTCCTCAAAAAATTAAAAATAGAACTACCCTATCACCCAGCACTTGCACTACTAGATATTTATCCAAAGGATACAGGTGTGCAGTTTCGAAGCAGCACATGCACCCCAATGTTTCTAGCAGCTGTATCAACAATAGCCAAAGCCCAAATTCCACCTATGTCTGAATGGATGAAGAAGAATGGAGAATACTCCATTGTGTGTATATATATTGAGAGAGTATTACTCGGAGCATTATTCGGCAATCAAAACAAATGAAATCTTGCATCACCTGGATGGGACTGGAGGATATCATGCCAAGCGAAATTAATCAGTCAGGGAAAGACAAATGTCATATGACTTCAGTCACATGAGGAATTTAAGATACAAAACAGATGAACATAAGGGAAGAGAAGCAAAAATAACAAACACAGGGAGGGGGACAAAATATAAAAGACCCTTAACTATAGAGAACAAACAGAGTTGCTGGAGAAATTGTGGGAGGGGGGATGGGCTAAATGGATAAGGGGCATTAAGGAATCTACTCCTGAAATCATTGTTGCACTATATGCCAATTAACTTGGATGTAAACTAAAAAATACATTAACCTGAAAAAAAACGAAAACAAAAACAAAAACCCAGTAATATCCTACCAACTATGTTTCCACTGTTAAAGAAATTAAATAGGGAAGCCACAGCCTGAGGTGGCTCTAATGCCTCAGTAGCCTCTGTAAGCAAATCACACCTTAATTCACAGTCACTGCACTGGAGCAGAAGAAAATAAACTCAGCAACAATTACACTCAAGTAGGGCTTCAAAAATAAGCAAAATGCTTAACATACACTCAACCAAACACTCTCCTTGCCTTGCTTCCACATCCTCTCTGTAAAAACCTTATCAGTACCTCCTATAAGTGGAGCATGCCTAACCTCTTAATAGAGAGTTTAACTGGTCAAATGAAATTTTTTTAATTTTTTAAATGTTTTATTCATTTTTGAGAGAGAGAGAGATAGAGACAACATGAGCGGGGTGGGGGTGTCAGAGAGAGAGGGAGACACAGAATCCAAAGACAGCCTCCAGGTTCTGAGCTAACTGTCAGCACAGAGCCCAATGCAGGGCTCGAACCCACAAACGTGAGATCATGACCTGAGCTGAAGTCAGACGCTTAACCAACTGAGCCACCCAGGCGCCCCCAAATCAAGCTCTTGGAAATTTGAATGTACAAGTCAGTTCATTCATTTAACAGCACACAGGATCACCTTCCATTTTGACCACTTTTCACACATAGCCTGAATACCTTGCCCACTTCCAATGTAGACATAGGAGTCAGTGTGAGGTCTTTCCTTGTCCATCTCGGCCTACTTTTGCACATGCGCATAAGACACCAATGAAACCGCCTTCACTTGCCCAGAAAACGGCTTGTTAACGGCTCCCCACAGCGTCTGTGCAGATACAGGTTTCCGACAGTTCTGTACACGTGCAGAGGCCTTACAGCGCACAGCAACCCGTTTATTTATACGCTTACAGAGTTGAATTTGTCTTTTGCTATTACACACCATGAAATGTGGATCTTTGATTTACACAAATAGGACTTGACTGGGTGGTTCTGGGACGGCAGACTTTTGCTTCATCATAACTGCACATTCTTACGATGGGCAGACAGTTGCTAAATTACCCTTGCAAATGGTGAAAAAAAAAAAAAGCTCAACATCCTACCAACTATGTTTCCACTGTTAAACAGAGAAGCCAATAGCCTGAAGTGACTCTACTGCCTCGGTAGCCTCTGTGAGCGAACCACGACTTACCTCACAGTCACTGCACTGGAATGGAAGAAAATGAACTTAAGAACCAACTTCAGAGTCCGCTAAGCCTTCCAAACCAGGGCGAATGTTAAGGTGTATTCAATCACTCTCCTTGCTTGGCTTCCACCGCCTCTGGGGAAAACTTTACACAATTTCCTAAAGATGGAGCATGCCTATTCGAATAAGCAGATTAACTGGTCAGATCCTTGAAAGCCTGAGTGTACATCCGTTCATCTTTTAGCACCACACAGTACCACCTTTCATTGTAAGCACTTTCCTCGCGCGGCCTAAACATCTCGCCCCCTTCCAACGTGGCAAGTAACACATTTCCGGGCCTCTCCTCGCTCGCCTTCACACATGCGCACAAGAAACGAACAGGCCCTGGCTCCCCAGAGCGCCTGCGCAGAGTGTCCCGCCACATCTGCACATGCGCACAGAGGACCTCCGGCACCCAACGCCCCGCTCACGACCGCGGCCTGCAGCCCTGAGCTCCTCCCTTCAGTAGCCGCGGTCTCCAGAGCACCAGCGCCAAATCCCGTTTCAACCAAGCCCACACGCCTGAGTTCGCAGTTCAGACGCGCTGGGACCAGTGCTCCTTCAGACTTCATGTTCGTATCAAATCCAGTGTCTTTGATGCCCTCTCCCGTTTCTGTTTTGCTAGTGCCAAAACGTCACACATGCTTAGAAACAGAATGCAGGTAAAGCCCCCACCCCCGCCACGAACCTGAGTCTGGCACCTCCCACAATACAGAGAACCCCCGAGCAGACGAGGATCAGGCACTGGCCATCCAGCATCACGCTGTGTAAAATAAATGCATAGGCGCCCATCAGCCTTACCAGTGCAGGGGACCTTCTGACGCCCCCACCCCCTTCAAAGGCCTCAACAGAGCCTCCTCACCTGCTCTCCTCACCTCAGAGTTAGCAGAATCTTGAAATACAGAAAACGCCGCCCTCTCCTTCACTTTGTCACAGGAAAGTGAGGAGCCTGAAATTAAGTCGTCCGTTAGAAACACCCTCCGGCTGCACGTAGTCCCAGTTCCAGGAAAAGCCTCAACTGAAGCCACCCTCGAACCGCCCTCGGATCTGCCAAGCAAAAGAAATGGGTAACATTCCTGTAGTCTTGGAGACCAGTCAGGGCTGGGAGCTGCAGGTAGTTACTTTGTACAAACTTGCCAATCAATCACCGCTTGCAGAAGCCCCACGTAGATTCTCTGAGCCCACCCCATAATTGGTCATTTCAAAAGACTCTCAAAGGTCATGATTGGGTCCCACCAAACGTAACGGACGCCTCGCAGACACTGAATGGTCAAAACTTATACTATGCTGTTACTATGGGTGCTGTACAATTATGATTGGTGCTTATGTAATGATGCAAAACGGACAACGTGTGCACAGTAACACCCCCTCCCTTTCCCCATAAAACCCCTGCTCGCCACTGTTCGGGGCTTCACTTTGCTGCTGCTACACCGGTAGACAGGTGAGCCCCTGCTCGAGCTTGTAATAAAGACCCTTTTGTACTTGCATCGGTGCCGGCTCTTTTAAGGTCCCTGGGGACTCGCCATTCGGGCATAACAAAAGATTCAGAAAAAAAGAAGCTCCTGCGTGGACACTTACCTGTGAGTTTCTCCTTCCGGGTTTCAGGTGTCCTCCCCTCCACAGACAGCCACACACCCCGCCACAGCTCAGGGAATGCGGGCTGTACTGACCTGCCTCTTCCAAATCCACGCGAACAGACTGTCTCTTCAACAGAAAGCCGGACGCAGCCTCCCAAATACGTCTGCAGCTCCTCGTGCTTCTCCCTGGCCTCACCTGAGAATCACCTGGAGCTCATGGTTAGAGCAGCACCGATGCTCTCACTCTGACCAATAGACAGACTCCGGCAGAGGGCCCAGGTGATGCTGGTTCTTGAAACTCGCCATGGGCTGTTTCTCGTAAACCCAGGCTGATAAGCAGTTGTGTGCTTTCAAGTTTAATTTGTAGATAAATCATGTGGTCCAGGTCTCATAGAAGAGATGGTGATTCTGCAGGTTTGGAACCGGCCTGTGACTTGGCATCTTCCACCGGTTCCTTGTTAGTGCTGATGCCGCGCCCCTGCACCCGTGTTTAGTGGCACTCCACGAGAGATGCAGCACAGCACACCTGAGCCCCCCACAGCCACCATCTGACTCAACACAAACAGCTCCTGCTGAGTTCCCAGGGAGGAGTTTGCCACCTCCTTTCCTCTGTGGTGAGTCTACTGTGGGTTCCCAGCAAAGACCACTGTCACCATCCCGCAGGACCACATGCTTCACCGCACTTCACAGTTTAGTGAAAGGCTCTTGGACGCTCTAATGTCTGAGCCAGTCTCTATTTGGAAAACACGTGTATACATTGATTACTGCAGTGTTTACTGAGCACTAACTTTGTGTTCACAAGGAAGTTAGAGTGCACCACACTGGGTACCTCACATATGTGATGTGATTTAATCCACATAGTCCCCTGCAGACTGGGTACCAGGTGTCCTATAATAACCACAACTATGTAGATATTGGTCTCCACCTATCTGCCTCCTCTTCTGTTTCCCTATCAACCAAAAAAAAAAAAAGGGGGGGGTATAGTATAGGAGCGAAACATGGATGAATGGAAAAATACAGAAAAGAAGGGTAGATTAGAAATTCAGAGTTTCCATTGTTGTGTTTACATTTTATTAACAGGATAGAAAAATGTTTGCGTTTATGACTACATGACAGTTCTCCTGTTTGTGGTACACTCTCATCGACAACATGTGATCATTTTAATTCCTCCACATCGGTGTTAGCAATTTTGTCGATTTTCCTCCCTAGTTTAGACCTTTAGAAAATAAGTGTCATCTCACTGTATTTTCCCTGCATTTAAGAGGGGTGGTTAAAGAAAATGTGATATATACATGTTATATATATTTATATCATATTAATTATATATAAGTATATTATATAAGTATATGTAATAAGTATAATATACTTATATATAATTACTTAAATTAC
>NW_027528892.1:41117-117312 GCF_008692635.1 Crocuta crocuta
TAATGTATAACATATAATATCTATCTATCTGCAAAATGCAGCCTTACAAAAATGGAAGGGACAATGTAGGTGAGCCTGGAGGATATTGTGCTAAGTGGAATAAGCCACACAAAATGTCAAATACTGTATTATTTCAATTATATCTGGAATCTAACAACATTGAAATCCTAAAAGCAGAGAAGAATGTGATGGCCAGGAGCTGGCTGAGGGCAAAGTGGGAGATGTTGGTCAAATGGTACAAAATTTCAGTTATGCAGGATGAATAAATTCTAGAGATCTAAAGTACAGCATGATGACTACACATGTCTGTTATACTTGAAATTTGCTAAAGAGGGGAGCCTGAGTGTCTCAGTCAGTTAAGGGGCTGATTTCGACTCAGGTCATGATCTCATGGTTCATGGGCTCTGTGCTGACAGTTCAGAGCCTGGAGCCTGCTTCTGATTCTGTGTGTCTCTCTGTGCCCCTCCCCTGTTCATGCTATCTCTCTCTCTCTCTCTCAAAAATGAACAAACATTTATAAAAAAATAAAATATATCAAGTTCATTGTGAGTTCAAGCCCCACATCTGGCTCCATGCTGACAGCACTAAGCCTGCTTGGGGTTCTCTCTCTCCCTCTCTCTCTCTATGCCCCTCCCCTGCTCTCGCTCTCTCATCCTTCCTCAAAATAAATAAATAAACAAAAAATAAATAAACTTAAAATATATGTATAGATATATATTTTTTCAAACATAACCTAAACGAATCACTGCAAAATTACTGTATGATCCTTGGTCAAAATACAGACTGCAAGCATTCCACAATGTGGAATTGTGGACCAATTGGTCCAATGTGGACCAGTCTTGGTCCTCTGATACAATGATCTCCTTGGTTTTACTTTCACACTCCAAATATGTGTTGCTCAAACTATTTATGTCCTCAGTTAGATTTCTGGTCAACAGTAGTCTATAATAACAATTAAATTGGGGGGCGGCGGGGGGACCAAATGCTGTACACCTATTTCAAATGGACAGGGGTCAGAACCCTAGCCATGCATCTTGAAGATTCTACTGAAAATGATCTAAGTGTTTTAACTTGGGTTATTCTGTACAATAAACATTCTGATTTAGATTATTGTCCTAAAAGTGGTAATAGGCTTAGTGCTTTTCACTGTGAATTCTTGGATGTTTTATATTTTATTTATTTCTGAGAGAGAGAGACAGCTTGAACAGGGGAGGGTCAGAGAGAGAGGGAGACACAGAATCTGAAGCAGGCTCCAGTCTCTGAGCTAGCTGAGAGCACAAAGCCTGACATGGGGCTTGAACCCACGAACCATGAGATCGTGACTGAGCCGAAGTTGGATGCTTAACCGACTGAGCCACCCAGGGGCCCCAATTCTTGGGTGTTTATTCAGATTTTTTTTATTATATACATTGCCAATTTTTTACATATTTGAAGTCTTTATGCTATATGAACCTCTTCTTATGTGAAATGTATATTTAAAACAAAAGATTTCCCGTTTATTACGTTTCTAGGGTTTCTTTCCAGGATACGTTCTCTGATGTTGAGTTGATGTTAAGTTCCATGTAAAGGCTTTGCCACATTCTTTACATTTGTAAGTTTTGTCCCCAGTAAGCACTCACTGATGTTTACTTAAGCGTGGTTTGCTGAAGGCTTTGCTAGAGTCTATATTGGTTGGGTCTCTCTCCTGTACATATACTCTGATGTCAAAGAAAGCTTAAGCAATGGTTAAATGCTTCACAAAATTGTTTACATTTGTAGGATTTCTTCTCAGTATGTGTTTTCTGATGTTAAGAAAGGCTTGTGTGCTGATTAAAGGCTTTGCCATATTCTGTACATTTGTAAGGTTTCTCCCCAGTGTGAAATCTCTGCTTTTGAGTGAATTTTGAAGACTGCTTAAAAGCTTTGCCACATTTACTACATTTGTAAATCTTCTCTTTGGTAAGGATACAATGACATACAAAAAAGTTTCAGCTTTGATAAAAGACCTTCCAACACTTCTTTTATAATGGGATCTGCAAAGTGAGTTCTCTGAAGTTTATTAGGACTTGACCCTTGTTAATGTTTTCCCCAGATTCATTGTGTTTGTAAGCTCTGTCTCCACTATAAACACCTTGGTAATTATTGAAGATAAAGTCCTCACAAAAGGCCTTCCTAAGTTCATTATACGTGAAAAGTTGCTCTAAATTATGTATTATGTGATAACTCTGGAACAGTGATTGTGAGGGATTATTTGTTGATAGGAAAATAATGAGCGCTCAGAAAAAGACCTTTCAAATTTAGACTCTTTTTTTTACATTTTAAAAAAATGTTTATTTTGTTTTAATTTTTTTAATGTTTTATTTATTTTTGAGAGAGAGAGAAAGAGAGACAGCATGAGCAGGGGAGGGGCAGAGAGAGAGGGAGTCACAGAATCCGAAACAGGCTCCAGGTTCTAAGCCAGCTGTCAGCACAGAGCCCAACACAGGGCTCGAACCCACGAACAGTGTGAGATCATGACCTGAGCCGAAGTCGGACGCTTAACCGAACGAGACACCCAGGTGCCCTTAAAATGTTTGTTTATTTTGGAGACAGAGACAGAGGCAGAGTGTGAGTGGGGGAGGGGCAGAGTGAGAGAGGGAGACACAGAATCTGAAACAGGCTCCAGGCTCTGAGCTGTCTCGAACTCACAGACCACCAGACCATGACCTGAGCCAAAGTCACATGATTAACCAACTGAGCCATCCAGGTGCCCCTGATTTAAGACTTTTGAGCTTTATTTTAAACTTTCTGATATGCAGAAATGTTTGAATAATTAATACTTCCTGTATTTGAAATGGTTCAAATCATTACTTTCAGCATGGACCAGGTGACATTCCAGAATTTCCAAACTTCTTTTCAGAGAATATGTATGTTTAAAAACGAACTGGGTCTTTGTGTTCATAAAGACATTTTTCTGCAAACATACCTGTCTTAAAGCAGGTTTTTGCCCAAAACGTTTTCTATTCTCCATCTCTTCTGGCAGTGAGGATTCCATCATAGAAGTTTACTTATACCCATAATAACATTCATTCTGCCCTTCACTCTTTTCCGTCACCTTCTCTACATTTCATGAACTGTGCTTTCTTAAAGTCACAGCTTACATATCTTCCCAGTAGCACTTTATCGAATAAATCTTTGCCTGTCTTTGTCAAAAATCCCAGGTGTCATGGGGTGCCTGTGAGGCCCAGTTGGTTTTGAGCGTCCAACTTCTGCCTAGGTCATGATCTCATGGTTCGTAGGTTTGGGCTCCACGTCAGGCTCGGTGCCAACAGCTTGGAGCCTGGAGCCTGCTTTGGATTCGTGTCGCCCTCTTTTTCTGCCCCTCCCTAGCTTGCACTCTGTCTCTCTCTCTCTCAAAAGTGAATAAACATTTAAAAAATTATTTAAAAGAAATCCCAAGGGCACCCAGGTGGCTCAGTCTGTTGAGTGTCTGACATCTGCTCCAGTCATGATCTCATGGTCCGCAGGTTCGAGCCCTGCATCGGGCTCGGTGCTGACAACTCAGAGCCTGGCGCCTGCTTCAGATTCTGTGTGTGTTTCTCTCTCTCTGCCCCTCCTCCACTCACGTTCTGCCTCTGAAAAATGAATAAACCTTAAAAAAAATCCCAGGTGTCATGAGAAGACATCACTGAAAAAATACCTAGTAAATTATCCCACTTACTGCACTTGCCTGTATATACTTTAAAATGCTAATGTACAAAATGTATATCCATCATAGGACATCAGGACGATGGAGAAATAGGAAACACCGGGACTTCGCTCTTTGGTGGAGATACAAACTAACCAGATTGCCTTTCTGAGTGCTCCAGAAGCCCGTTGGGAGAACACAGCACCATCAGGCTGGCACAAATGAAGATGAGCCAGTTTGAAGAAAGGAGAGTTTGTTACCCTTGTCCACCCAAACTGCCCACCCCACCTGGCACTCCATGGCAAGACCGTGAGAAAGAAAACTCTCAACTCTGCTCAGGAGAGACAGACGTGAGTGACCTGTGTGGGCAGTCATCTGGCTTCGCTGCAGCTGCCTGGAGGACTGTCTCTCAGGCGTGACGCGGAGGGCTGAGGGCATGGGAACATCCTCTTGATGCAGCACACTGTCTACCCTCAGAACAGGTAAGTACTTGTTCAAACACCAGAGAGACTGCAGAGCTGGATAACATCAGGAGAGGAATGTATGATGTGCAATGAACAAGAAACAACAAACACTTCAATTACAACAACTCAGACATTACGCATCCCCAGAATATGTTTACTGCACAGCTGGCTATTATATTGTGTTCTCCATAAAAAGCAAGTCCGTATATCCTGGGACGAGAGGCTGGTTTTTAAATTCCCAAACCTCGGCAAAAGATCACAAGGTATACACAGAAACAGAAACAGAAAAACGCAGTCCAATCAAAGGACAAAACTTCAAAACTGGCTCTAATTGAATAGAGAACTATTAATTACCTGAGAAAGGATTCAAAATAACTATCATAGGGGCGCCTGGGTGGCTTAGTCAGTTACGCGTCCGACTTTCGCTTAGGTCATGATCTCGCAGTTCGTGGGTTCGAGCCCCGCGTCGGGCTCTGTGCTGACTGCCAGCTCAGAGCCTGGAGCCTGTTTCAGAGTCTGTGACTCTCTCTCTCTCTGACCCTCCCCTGCTCACGCTGTCTCTCTCTCTCCAAGAAATAAATAAAACATTAAAAAAAAAATAACTATCATAAAGCTGCTCATGAAGGAAGAGGAGAAAACAGATAACTAAAATGATATCTGGTAAATTATGCATGAGCAAAATAAGAATCCAAAGAGACAGAAAATATGAAAAACAACCAATCAGAAATTGGGAACTTGAAAGTACAATAACTGAATTTAAAAGTACACTAAAGGGTCAGCAGACTCCACAAAGCAGAAGAAAGAGTTAAACAGCTTAAAGACCCCTTGTTTTAAATCATCCACAGAGGGGTGCAAAATACATGTGAAAAAGGACAGAGTCTACCGGACTTACGGGACACCAAAAGTGGACAAATATATACGTTAAGGGGACCCCCTAAGGAAAGGAGAGTGAAAGGGGGTGGAGAATTTACATGAAGAACTACTGGCTTTATACCTCTCACAACTGTGGAAAGAAAGACACAAATTCAAGAAGCTCAGTGAATTCTAAGTAGGATAAATGTCAAGACATGAATACAGAGGCACATTATAATTAACATCAAAAATCACAAGTGAGGGGTGCCCGGGTTCAGTCGGTTGACAGTCTGACTTCAGCTCAGGTCATGATCTCATGGCTAATGAGTTCAAGCCCTGCATCAGACTCTGCTGTCAGACCAGAGCCCACTTCAGATCCTCTGTCCCCCTCTCTCTGCCCGTTCCTCACTTGAGCTCTCTCAAAAATAAACAAACATTAAAAAAAAAATCACATGGGGCACCTGGATGGTTCAGTCAGTTAAGCCTCCAACCTTAGCTCAGGTCATGTTCTCACGGTTGGTGGGTTTGGGGCCCGCAGTCGGGCTCTGTGCTGACAGTTCACAGCCTGGAGCCTGCTTTGGATTCTGTCTCCATCTCTCTCTCTCTCCCCCTCCAGTGCTTGTGCTCTGTCTCTCAAAAATAAATACAATGTTTAAAATGATTTTCAAAAACTTCTAATAAAAAAGTTAAAAAAAATTTTTTAATTAAAACAAGTGAAAAGGAATTTTGAAACAGCATGAGAAAAACAACTCATCTTGTGCAACACAGCTCTTCTAAGAATACGAGTGGTCTCTCAGCAGGACTTCTGTGAAGAAGTAGATGGGATAAGACATTCAAGTACTGAAAGATCAGAAACTATCAACCAAAGTTACTGTATCTGGCACAACTGTCCTTCAAAAATGGAGAAATGAAGAATTTCTCAGGTAAAACCCACTAGACCTGCCCTGCAAGAAACATTCAAGGAAGTCTTTCTGGTTAAAATACATTGACTCCAAACAGTAACTCAAACCACATGACAAGATAAAGCTCTCTGGTAAATGAAACTGTTTACACAAATATGGAAATCTGGAATATTTTATTGAGGGAGCACAAATCGCTTCTTTCTATATGACAAAAATTTAAAAAATAACATGAAAGCATAAAAATGATATATCTAAACTATAGACTACACCACATAAAAGGTAGAATTTGGGTCATCAGTGACATAAAGTGGATACAGGGATGAACAGGATAAATAGTAGAGGTTTGGTTTTGTTTTCATGTTTATTCATTTTTAAGAGAGACAGAAGGGGAGCGGGGAAGGGGCAGAGAGAGGGAGACACAGAATCCGAAACAGGCTCCAACTCTGAGCTGTCAGCACAGAGCTCTATGCGAGACTCAAACTCCCGAATTGTGAGATCATGACCTGAGCCGAAGTTGGACGCTTAACCAACTGAGCCACCCAGGAGCCCTAAGTAGTAGAGTTTTGTATGCTACTGACGATATCAGGTTAAAATGGTTTGTTACAGCTTTCAGAGGTTTTAAGTAATCCCCCTGGTAACTGAAAAACAAAAACAAAAAAACAACCCTATAGAAGACATAAAAAGGAAATGAGAATGGTATCAAAGCATGTCATTACAGGCTTGCCTGGTGGCTCAGTCGGTTAAGCCTCCAACTTCGGCTCAGGTCATGATCTCACGGTTTGTGAGTCCAAGTCTTGCCTAGGGCTCTGTGCTGACAGCTCAGGGCCTGGAGCTGCTTCCGATTCTGTGTCTCCCTCTCTCTCTGCCCCTCCCCTGCTAGTACTCCGTGTCTTTCCATCAAAAATGAATAAATGTTTAAAAAAGTTTTTTTAAATGTATGCCATTATAAACATCAAAGAAACATAATGGGACACAGGAAGAGAGGAAAAGTGGGATAATGTAGCCACAGGAAATACGGAAATCTATGAGAAAACAGCCATAGTTCTTTCCTTTCAGCATTACTTTGCATGTAGATTAAATCCTCCCAATCCCCACATTAAAGGGAATAAACTTTTATGAGTGAGTAAAACACAAGATCCAACAACTTCCTGTTTATAAAAGAATCATATTAAATCTAAGGACACACATAAGATGCAAGTAAAAGGAGGAAAAAAGGGGAAGGAGGCAGGGAAAGAGAAAGAGAGAAAAGAAGGAAGGAAGGGAAGGAGGGAGGGAGGGAAAGCAAGCGGCTTACAGTAAAGACAAATGTGAATGGGGGTGTTTAACAGATACTGAGTTTCAGTTTTGCAAGATGAGAAAATTCAAGAGATTGGTTTAACAATAATGTAAATACACTTAATACTTAAGTTAAAAACAGTTAAAATGGTCAATCAACTTCATGGCATGTTTTGGACCACAATTAAAAACAAATCGTGACATCAAAAATTGATACAGACATATGAGTTTCACAAAATGACCTTCAATTCAAAAAGGTGTTTCTCTCCCAAAGAGAATACGAATTCATCCACAAATAGATGACATGAATTCCATCATGACAACTCACCTGGGATAAAACAGACAGGATAAAACAACCACTGACAACTAACCAAGAAAAAAACAAACAATGTAAGTCATGAAACAACAACATATGGGTAATATTTACGCAAACAGACACATAATTTTATTGGTAATTGACTTATGGCTGATTACTATTTGAATTAAACCCTACAATGTCCTCAATTGCAATGAAAATTGTTACCCAAGGTTATAAAACATAGATAAAAAACAAATGCACAATTAATTAATGATGTGGCACCTATCATTAAAAAGGAAGCCGTGGGGCGCCTTGGTGGCTGACTCAGTTAAGCTTCGGACCCTTGGTTTCAGCTCAGGTCATGATCTCACAGTTTCTGGGATTGAGCCCTGTGTGGGACTCTGTGGTGACAGTGTGGATTGTGCTGACAGTGCTTGGGATTCACTCTCCCTCTCTGCTCCTCCTCTGCTCACGGGCTTTCTCTCTTTCTCTCAATACATAAATAAATAAACTTTTAAAATAGGAAGCTTTGTTATTGGATTGCAAAACACGATTAAGTGAAATGTTAACTGAAAAATATCTGAATAAAGCATACACGTCCTATTATAAAAGGATCCTTCGACATAACCATTAATTTTAAGATTTTTCTTAATGTTTATTTTTGAGACAGACACAGAGTGTGAGCAGGGAAGGGGCAGAGAGAGGGAGACAGAATCTGAAGCAGGCTCCAGGCTCTGAGCTGTCAGCACAGAGCCTGATGTGGGGCTCAAACTCACAAACTGCAAGATCATGACTTGAGCTGAAGTTGAAGGCATAACTGACTGAGCTACCCAGGTGCCCCTAGCTGTAATTTTTAAACTGAGTGGACACCCAAGAAAAGCAACCACCGGAAACAGTAGCATGTGTTATATGACATAAATTGCTCAGAAAATTCTTTTCACTGAATCATAAAATGCTCTAATAAAAATTTTATAAGCATTAAGTAACTCTATAGAGTATATTATTATGAGATACTCCCACTTGTACACAGAATGCCGAGTATATAATTCAGCCTTTAGAATCGACAACAGGGCGCCTGGCTGGTTCAGTTAAGCATCCAACTCTTGATTTTGGCTCAGGTCAAGTTGTCATGGTTCCTGGGATATAGAGCCCCATGTCAGGCTCTACGCGGACAGTGTGTATCCTGCTTGGAATTCTCTCTCTCTGCCCGTCCCCCACTCAATGCTTACCTGTTCTCCCTCTCTCAAAATAAATAAATAAACTTTTTTTTTTAAATAGAAGAAACAGGGGCGCCTAGGTGGCTCAGTCGGTTGAGTGTCCGACTTTGGCTCAGGTCATGATCTCACAGCTCATGAGCTCAAGCCCTTCATCGGGCTCTGTGCTGATAGCTCAGAGCCCAGAACCTGCTTCAGATTCTGTGTCTTTGTTTCTCCCAGACCCTCCCCTGCTTGAACTCCGTATCTGTCTCTTTCTCTCCAAAATTAATAAACATTAAAAAGATTTTTTAAAGAAGGAACATCAAACAGTTCTAAATAAAGAAACACCGTGATTGTTGGACAATATGCTGAGTATCACTGTGGTATAAAATAAGTGTTTGAGTATTAATTAGATCACAATTCAAATACATTATGAGAAAAGTAGATGAAAATTCTGATGATTGCTTTTTGCCCCAAAGGGAATTTATATTTGTGAACAAAACATTTTAACAAATATGGGGATTTTGACTAATTATTAAACTCATTTCTTATAAAACTCATGTACATTTGCATGTTCTATCAGAACTCTAGAGCCTGAAACCACAGCTGAATTTCACAAAAAACTAATCACAACCTCAATGTATGGAACACAATCATGAGGGGGTGCCTGAGTGGTTCAGTCGGTGAAGTATCCAATTCTTTTTTTTTTACTTTTTAATTTTTTTTTTAAATTTATTTCTGAGAGAGAGAGAGAGAGAGACAGTGTGAACAGGGGAGGGTCAGAGAAAGAGGGAGACACAGAATCTGAAATAGGTTCCAGGCTCTGAGCTGTCAGCATAGAGCCTTGATGCAGGGCTCGAACCCACGAACCATGAGATCATGTGACCTGAGCTGAAGTCGGACGCTTAACCGACTGAGCCACCCAGGCGCCCCTGAAGTGTCCAATGTCAGCTCAGGTCATGATCTCACGATTCAGGAGTTCAAGCCCTGCGTTGGGCTCTGAACTGACAGTGAGGAGTCTGCTTGGGATTCTCTCTCTCCCCCTCTCTCCCCTACTTCTGTGTGTGCTCTCTCTCTCTGAAAATGTGAAAAACAAAAAGAATATAGTCATGGGAACATCATCTAAACAAAATTAGAAAACCATAGTTATCAAGAAATACCATAACAACTGACATCTGTCATGACACAAAAATGGAACTGAAGAAACGGCTTAGCATAGAGTTCCTCAGAAATAGGCACAGAGTTCCCCAGACCCCCAAAGCAACAGACAGACAGACAGACATCGCACACCCTCACAGGTAATGGAAAGGTCTTTGACCTTCACTGTGAATATGATGGAAGACCAGGGGGTCAAGAAGAATCCTTAAAGGATGTAAGAGCATGGTGAGTGTTAGATAGGATTGCCCTTCCGTGACAGCAAGGGAAATGAACTGAAGCTTCTGGAAAATTATTTCCATGTAAGTAGACTTCCCAAACCACATTTTAAGGTCTGGCTTCCTCTCTTACTTTTGGACCTCACCTGTGTTATCTGCTTTATTCTTTCCCACGTACCTGTCTCTTCACATCCCAGGTGTCCTTCTTTGCTCCAGAAAGGTGACCAGGTCTGGCTTAGATATAGCAAGACCCGTTTATTTTAAAAATAAGAATGTTAGGGGCGACTGGGTGGCTCAGTCAGTTCAGCATCCGACTTCAGCTTAGGTCATGATCTCACAGTTTGTAGGTTTGAGCCCCGCATTGGGCTCTGTGCTGACAGCTCAGAGCCTGGAGTCTGCTTCAGATTCTGTGTCTCCCTCACTCTCTCTGCACCCCTGCTCCCGCACTCTGTCTCAGTCTCTCAAAAAATGAAGAAACGCTAAAAACCAATTTTTAAAAAAGGAATGTGAGTTTTGTTAGAGATTCTTTTATTTTCAATCCAGCGTTGTCCTCTTTAGAGAAGAGAGGCTATTATAGAATTCTACAAAATAATCTCCCGAAATACTGTTATTTGATGGGTTTGAATGGTATGATTTTTTTAACGTTTATTTTTGAGAGACAGAGCACAAGCAGCTGCATAGCATCACAACAATTTTTTTAAAGTAAATGAAAAAAAACCCACCAAAATAGAGACCAAACATAGTACTCCTTTATGACAGTATTTTGCCAAACAACCAATAAATGGAAGAAACCAGGCTTTAATCAAGACTGTCTTATCTAGAGTTCATCTAACATGGCACACACATCTACGTACAGAGACTGCTTTAAAGCAACGTTCTGTAGGCACCAGGGGCAGGCTGTCCCAAGATGGGACACTTGGACGTGAACATTTTGGGGGGTAAAGGCAACTGACACCCTGTGGGCCCAAGAAAACCTTTTCACACTCTCTCTCTACTATGTAGAAAACTCTAAATTGGGGATCTTTCAGAGAAGAAGTATTGTCACCAGAGACAAATTTTATCTGAGTGACATTGTGAGCGGGCAAACATCTAATTCTCAGACATTTGCGCTTCTCCTTACTGCCCTGTGAAGCATTTCTCCACTTCAAAGTCCCAGACCCTCCTCCTTAGTTCAGGATGAACTAAGGGACTTCTGTGTCTGTGAGGGTTTCCTATACTTATGAAATTTAATCTGATCTTCTGTTAATCTGTCTCATTTCAATTAGATTCTCTGTCCAGCTAGAAGGACCTTAAAAGGGAAATAAATTCATACTCCCTGATAGTATCAACGAAAAATTGATCTAATGAAGCCACACTGATCTTGTCAGTTCAGATGGAAGAATACACAGGTCATATAGTAGCCACATGTAGTGTGTAGTAGTACGTGTAGTAGTACATGTAGTAGCACATGTAGTCTTGGCTCAAGAGATGGAAGTGTAACCCCACTAGATTACAAGTGGTTAACCAGCACTACCTTGCAGATATAACTACCAGATGCACCCAATAAAACCTTTAGCATAAAGAAAAAAGATACTTTTCTGACTCAAAGTCTTTTGTGATGGAATGCACCTCTGGGGTAGCAGGTAAAGTGGCAGCAGAAATTATGGAGTAACATCTGCTAACATGGCCTCAGTGGTCTCCAATCAATGGCATCCACCTTTTTAGTGACCATGAACCAAACCACGCCCTTGGGCTCTCTAAGCAAGAGAAATTGATCATAAACCAAATTGGAGTTTAGGCAAGATTTCATTGCATCTTATGCTTGAGAAGAAGGGACACAGGACAAAGGAAAGGGTAAATGTCAGGGAGAGTCCAACATGGCGCATTCTGGTTTGGTCCCGTCTTTGCCAGTATTCAGAGTAAGCATCTTTCCTCTGAATTCCTGCAACATAAACTACTCAAGATGCAGACCTTTGTTTGTTTGTTTTTGTTTTTTCCCTAATGGAGCCAAACAATGCTGGATTTCATGGTCAGTGTTAAGGGGGCCTGAGTCTAGCCCATGCTCTGTCTCATCAAAAGACTGTTGAACCCAATTTTCCCCTTAAAAACTTTCACTTGCAAGCTATCGGGGAGTTCAAGACTTGAATATTAGCTCCTCCTTCTCCTGGGTGGGTCCACAAAAATAAACAGCTTAAATTGGTTCACTGCAAAAGCTCAGTATAGGATTTTACTGGCTTGCTGCACATGGTGGACAAACTCACATTTGCTTTGGTTACGATTTTGGTGAGTGCAAAGGGAACCCAGTCCCATGTGGATGTTATGTCCATGATTCATTCACTGGCCTCTGGCCAGTGGGGGCATCTCAAGGTCCCATTGTAAGAAGTAAGGGAGATGATTCATCTTTAGAAATACTAAATAAATGGGGCGCCTGGGTGGCTTAGTCGGTTAGGTGTCCGAGTTTCGCTTAGGTCATGATCTTGCGGTTCGTGGGTTCGACCCCGCGTCGGGCTCTGTGCTGACTGTCAGCTCAGAGCCTGGAGCCTGTTTCAGTCTGTGACTCCCTCTCTCTCTGACCCTCCCCTGCTCATGCTGTCTCTCTCTCTCCTAGAAATAAATAAAACATTAAAAAAAAAAGAAATACTAAATAAAAGCTGTGCGGTCTAATTCACAATAGGTTTACAACCTATCAGAAATATGTACAAACTCTCCCTCCCCCCACATTGGAGTTCCAACCCCTTAGACACTTCACTTTCTGGTTCTTCTTCCCCTCTCCATTTAGCAGGTTTATTTTTGTGGGCTTTGCAATGAGCATGAGCTAAAGAACAGAGGGAGGAGGGACTGAAATTCTCTACCTCACCTCAGGGAATGTACATTTGTTTCAATCAGACTACTTTTTGCTCTACGTGGGCATAGGCAGCTTTGGGGAAGGCTGTAACCCCTGTAGTACTCAGCTAGTGAGGACCCAGGGGAGGGACTTACATGCCAGGAGATAAATTGTCTGCTGTGACTGCCCTGTGTGTGCCTGTCCAGCAGAAACCACTCTTGGAAGGTTGATTGAAGCCTCCCTTCACTGTGCTCTAAGTCTCCTCGTCCCTCCTTTGATTGGATCGATGGGCTTATTTCTCACACTATCCAGCAACTGCCCAGAAACTTGTTCTGGGGACAGTATTGAGACACTCACCACTGAGCAGACTTTGTTGATCTATAGTGTCTTTAAAATTTTTTTTTGTTTTGAGAGATCCGCTATCATTTTTCTATTCCTTTTTTTTCAGTTTCACTTTGGGCCACAAAATCACACCATTTCTATTATTTGTGATGAGCTGAGGACAATAGAAATGTTCAAACTTAACTTATTCTGACAGTAAGGCAATGAAGTGCAATTAAGGCTGAATTCTAACTGTAAATTTTTGGTAACATTTCCAAATCTGCTTAAATCCAGAGAGCTTTTTTAATTACACAATTTGATTTGCATAGCAATATTAGATATATAGCAATACAGATGAAGAAATAAGAATTTAATTTGTAGTGAAATTATTACATAAAGCACAGACAGTGAGAACAGGTCAAAATAAAGTGAGACATCATTTTGCTCAGTCACTAAAGAAAGCCCCTGACACGTCCAGTTTCACACCATCAAATCTATCGTTCTTGCTTATAGAGCAGACCGCAAAACACATGGATCCCAGGGCTGGCTTTCAGAGGTTCCAGCAGAGATAACTTCCTACAGAGACCCAATTTGGAAATCAGTCGGGGCCAGTAAATCACTGCACGCAGGGGTGAATGAGGTCCTTTTCCTTTGTGTCAGCAGCTAGGATTATTGGGTTTCTTGGGTTTTCTTGGAAGGACTTTTCAATTTCTCAAATATTCAAGAGAAATATATTTCATCTCAGAACCCTACACTAGCATTTATGTGCTTTCGTCTTGAATATATAAAAATGAATTTTATATTTTATTTTATACATTTATACACTTGAGATGGTATTGGCCTGAGGAATATAACTGCCCAACCTACACAACATTCAATCTTAAAAATGGAGCGCCTGAGGGGTGCCTGGGTGGCTTAGTTGGTTAAGCGTCCGACTTTTGCTTAGGTCATGATCTTACGGTTCGTGGGTTCGAGCCCCGCGTCGGGCTCTGTGCTGACTGCCAGCTCAGAGCCTGGAGCCTGTTTCAGTCTGTGACCCCCTCTCTCTCTGACCCTCCCCTGCTCATGCTGTCTCTCTGTCTCCTAGAAATAAATAAAACATTAAAAAAAAAAAATGGAGCGCCTGAGTGGTTCAGTTGGTTAAGAGTCTGACTCGATTTCAGCTCAGGTCATAACCTCAGGGTGCTGTGAGATGGAGCCTTGCATCAGATTCTCTCTGCCACTTCCCCCCGGCTCTAAAAAAAAAAAACAAAAAAAACCAACCTTAAAAAACTAAAAATGGGGCGCTTGTGTGGCTCAATCAGTTAAGCATCCAAGTTTGGCTCAGGTCATGATCTTGTGGTCGGTGATTTCAAGCCCTGCACTGGGTTCTGCACTGACAGCTCTGAGCCTGGAGCCGGCTTCAGATTCTGTCTCCCTCTCTCTCTCTTCCAGTCCCCTGCTCATGCCCTGTCTCTCTCTGTCTCTCAAGAATAAACATTAAAAATTGGGGCGCCTGGGTGGCTTAGTCGGTTAAGCATCCGACTTTCGCTTGGGTCATGATCTCACGGTTCGTGGGTNAGATTCAAGAGAAGTTACTAGGAAGTTCTGACATACTGTATATATACAAATTTTTAGTTTGTTATATCCCATTATATGGAGGAGCAAAAATAATGCATTTATAAAAGAAGGGGTTTTTTAGGACTCCAATATTTGTAGCCCTTTTACATTTGTCCTTAAATAGACACATCAGAAATGTCACCTTCCCAAAACTTTGTTTGGGAAGTTTTGGCCTCAACCTACAAATTTTTACGTAGTAAGCAAAACTTCATGTCAGAAGTAATTGTTCTATTTTAAAAGTACAAGATAAAATTTATAATTGAACCGTCATGAAATGAACGAAAGATTTAAACAGACTACGCATCAAAAATTTAGCGTTAAGAAGACCATTAAGGAAGATGCGAAATGACTCGACTATGGTGCTTTCATTATCCAGTGAGAGAAAGAAGACATCCGGCTGCGGAGATCTCTCTTGATAAACATGTAGCAGGTGATGACCCCAGGGACAGTTTCTACTACATTATCTTATCTCATCATAAACTCATTTTGATGAAGACTTGTACTCTTCTGGTTTCAGAATCTGAGAGGCTTTGTGGTTCTGGGTCTGTGCTTCTTAGTTGGCAATGGGGAACTCTTTCTGATTTAGCTCCCCACACGTAGCCCACTAGGCTGCATGCTACATGATAGGCTGGTGTTCAGTCAGGACTCTAATAAAGGATGACCATTTTCCTTTGTAATACTGCATGGCCACAATAACACTGTAGGGTCAGGAAAGAACAGCTTGCAGGTCTGTGGCAGAGAGGACTCTTCCTCTTAGAAATTTAAAATTCTTGTGCTGCCTGGGTGGCTCAGTTGGTTAAGCGTCCAAAATTGGCTCAGGTCATGATCTCACGGTACAGGAGTTCAAGCCCCCCATCGGGCTCTGCTGACAGCTCAGAGCCTGGAGCCTGATTCAGATTCTGTGTCTCCTTCTCTCTCTCTGCCCCTCCCCCACCATGCTCTCTCTTTGAAAAATAAACATTAAAATTTTTTTAAAAAATTAAAATTCTTCAATGTTGCCAATGTAAATGCTTGATGCATTCTGTAGAGATTCTGAAGGAATCCCAAGACAAAGGACATTAGCTCTACTCATTAGACAGGGGCAGAGTCGACAGCTCCCAGCAGCCATCCCACAGGGTTTCGCATTCACCACACAAATAATTTAGTTGCTCTCAGGGGAACCATAGAAGAACCAGCCACTTAACATGCTGAGCACTTTAAATTTAGGCAGGCTAAGTGCAGAGGAAACCAAGACACAAAATACAATCAACCAACTCCCTGAGCAAGATCCTGCAGGGCCAAGACCACTCTAATTAGCACATTCGTTCACAGCTCAAACCCCTTAGGTAGTGCTGAGCATTTAACTCAATAGGAATCAAAATGATCCGTCACAATAGGGGAAAGAATAGAGAATCACCTTCCAACAATCTAGTGAGACTCATGTTTAACACACATGGATGACATACTTGCAAGTATCCAAATATGTAGTTATACTAAGGATGATTGTAATGCTCAAGTGGCCTAAATGAGGACCCTTGAAATAATGTGTACTCATGCACCCACCTGCAGAGAACCATCTATTCAGCTAAACAAACCGAGCGGGATCCAGATTTTGAATTCTACTCAGGAGTTTTTAAAGAAAACACTAACATGGTAGTATCAATGCAGCAAACAAAGAATCTTCTGAAAACTGTGGCAAAAACCGAGCTCAAAAAATGAACTCCTCTGGAAGTACTTGCTACCGCTCTGCCATGTTCTTATACGTGAAATGGGATGCCAGGAAATGTGGCAGTAAAGTCAAATCCTCTGCTGGAGAATTCTTGTTGCCTCAAAGGTCCTTCTAACCGGACTAAGAACCAAATTGATCCGAGACAGGTTAATAACAGAAGATGATCAAATTTAATAGGTGTATTTACAGGGAATCCGCATAGATGTGGAAATTCCAGACTGTCAGGCAAGATGAGGTAGGAATGTCATCCTGAAGGAAAAAGGGGTAGGAGCCTGCAGCTCCCTAGGAAAGGAATGCCTTTCACAGGGTGATAAGAGCACATATTTGGTAATTAGAGGCTTGGCCTACCTCACAGATGGGTCACTCAGATAAACCTTATCTTGGTTAATAACTTACTCTGGGAAAAGCCCTACAACTTAGTCTTCTGTATGGTTAAGGGAGGGGAAAAAGTTCTTGAGCCCACAGGTTCATAGTGCCTCCACCTCTAACTATCAAGACAAAGTGGCACATTGTGGGCAGGGAGGCAGAGTGGGGGAGGGGTGAGGGAGGTTGTCCTAAACCACTTCAGTTCCCCTATCTGAAACTTCTGTGGTAGGTTCACATGTTAAAACTTGACCTGGTAGATTTTTCACGTCATCGATCTAGCACTTTAGTCCTGACAATAGGTCAGTTTTAATCAAACAAATTTCAGGAGGCAAAGATTCAGCTGTATTTTCAAAGTTAGCTTTGTGGTTTCAAGTAATGTTATTAAACGAGGCATTTATATGAGAACAAATGAATTATTGATAATAGTCCCGGAGTTTCTGAATTCTGGAGGCATCAAGTAAGGAGAAAAGATAAAAGTGTTTCAATTTGTTTACAAGGTATGTATTGTGAAACTCCTGCAAATCAGTTAAGAGAAAACGTTTGCTTAAATCTATAAAAAACACAATTATTTTTTAAAGGTTTTATTTCAATTCCAGTTAGTTAACATACACTATATTAGTTTGAGGTGTACAATAGTGATTGTGTAATTCCATACAACACCCAGTGCTCGACACAAGTGCACTCCATAATTCCCATCACTTATTTAACCCTTCCCCCCACCCCCCACTCTACTATTCCGGCAACCATCAGTTTCTTCCATATAGTTTATTTTTTGATTTGCCTCTTTTCCCCCCATTTGCTTGTTTCTTTTATTACACACAAGTGAAATCACGTTGTAGTTGTCTTTCTTTTTCGCTTACACCATACTCTACATCCATCCAGGTCAGTGCAAATGTCAAGATTTCACTGCTTTCTGTGGCTGAGTCATATTCTGTTGTGTACGTACATAACTTTCTTATCTGTCCATTAAGTCAGTGAGCACATGTGCTGGACTGTTTGAAGCCATGCTCACTGCCCACTAATGCTCCAACTTCTCCTCCAAAAACTCTATGCCTTGGAAAGAATCAGAACACAGAACTATATTCCTCATGGGGCTGACTGAAGACAGGAAGGTTCCTCACAGCAGTACATCAGCTTCCCTAAAACGTCACCCACATAGAGTGGATCTAGCCACAAACGGGGTTATATACCTGGGATATTCATGCTTTGAGGACACCAACCATAGCACACGCCTTGCTGATCCGGAGTGTCCAGAAGGCTTCTTCATCTCCAAAATCTACTCTTATATGTGACATTTTACAGCTAGGCCACATGTGTACCTCTCATTAATCCCTCCTGCATCCACTGCCACTGATCTGTCTGGGCAATCACCATAATCATCACCCAACAAGACCTATTCTTCAGTAACACACAATTCATTTGAGTCATGAAGATAAAAGATTGAATTCCTTAATCCTCAGAAACTCAACATTTCCAAAATCCTTACCTCCATGACATTTACTCAGGAGATGACCCCACCAAGAGCTGTCTGACTTTGGGTGAGTAAAGGGAGCCAGCTGCAGTTCCCTTCCCACATTTGAGAGTTCCTCACATTTTCACTTCATAGGTCTTATCTCTCTAAAGATGGTGCCATGGTCATGTTTTCTTCATATTCTTATTCCACACCCCAGTGCTAAATGTCTGAATACTGCATCCCACTGGCCAAACACATCTGTATAACTGGATTTAGGATTTCAACAAGGACATTCTCACTGCAACACAGGCAGAGAAGAATGTTTTTGGTGCCTATGTAGCTGGAAACAAAAACGAGGAAAAACAGAACTGGAGATTTAGAGATAACTAGGAAATAAAACAAATAGTTTTATTTCTCGAAATCCAGAGTCAGTTGTGTAACTCAGGACAGGTGTCTTTTCTCCACATGCAGAATTAATGCCAATTCCTCACCCTGTTTTCTAGCTTTTACCTGGCGCTGTATCACTCCTACTGGAATGTTTCTCCTACTTACGGGTTACCTACTACTCAACCAGCACTGTCATACGTGTATGCCAACTTCAGGTAAATATCAAAACAGCCCCCCGACCCCCCTTTATGACTGGAGGCACTTACCTTTATTTGGGGCCATGGTGTAGTGCTTTAAAGTCCCTGTGCTAAATCCGGATTAGGCCACTGCTTAAATTGATTTAGGTAAGTTCTCTGGCAGTCTTCTCTAAGGAACACAAAGGGGAAAGTTGGGAGACTGGGAAGTCATCAAAAGATACACAAGGGGGCGCCTTGAGTGGTTCAATCCGCTAAGTGACTCAGATCCTGATCTTAATTAAGGCTTGGGAGTTTGGCCCAGGTTGGGTTCTGCCCTGCTGGCAGAGCCTCCTTGGGATTTTGTCTCCCTCTCTCTGCCCCTCACCTGCTCTCTCTCTCTCAAAATAAATAAATGAACATGAAAAAAAAAAAGTTACACGAACTGGTGACTCTGCAGGGTGTTAAAACTAGGGACCATACTAGTGAGAAAGGGCCGGTGTTAGTTCGAGTCCCTGTAAAACTACTGGCTACACAAAATGGTTGCCAAGTAGCACCATCATGGAGTCCTTGAGATAAACAGTCTATAATATCCCTATATCATCTGTAATATATCCAAGTACTATCCCACTAGTCCCAAAAAGGAGAAAATGATACAACTGAGAAACTAGGGGAAAAAATAATCACACATTATTTAAACTTTAAAGCCAAAGAAAATGGATTTCTAGGTATATTATTCCACTGCATTAAAAATACGTGATAGATATCAGTTTCCTACAACATTAAATAAAATGATAGGTTAACAGTCGTGGGATAACACTTCATTCGTTACACATCCATGCAAACATGTTAAAAACCATGTTTTAGTAACTAAAATATATTAAGTTCATACATAGACTAAATAATGCATTCCAAACCCACTCTATAATCCTTCTTCCAAATACAGAATACAGGCATTTAAAAAGCCATTTGTCTCCTGATATAATGATGTGGAAATAGTGCTTTCCGTAATTTTCAGGCCTGAGGTCATTCTTTAAAAATATGTACCTATAATCATAATGCCATTTGGGGGAAGCGTTAGCAATCCTCTTTCTGACATCAGTGAGGATTTCTTAATTTCAACCACATCAACTGACATTCTCTACTTCGAACGAATTATAATTGTGATGAAGATACACCAGTATTTTACTAGACTGCCAGGTCTTTTTCCTTAAAACACCAGTTAGTAAAACAAAACAAAACAAAAAAAACCAGTATTTCCGAAATTTTTTACTTTGAATAAACGGAGAAGATTGATGTTGTGAACACCTATCTCACGATAACCAGAATCAGCATCTCCACTTAGATTTTCTTCATAGATTGTACATCATACTGTCCATCTCCCATGAAAACTTAGGTATGCAGGAGTCCCACCTAATGAAAAAGGACATCTCCTATCTTTGATGCATCAACAATCAGCCACATATTTTCACGCATCCCGTAGGAATGAATGAATTCTGTGATTTGAGAGTAGAAATACATTAATATTTGCTAGTCAAATACCAGAGATCAATGTAAGAAAAAAAAATATTGAAATTAATTCTACCTATGCAAAAATCCATCCATTTAACCTTTTGAAACCTATTAGCATATATTTTATCTAAGTGTTTAACTTTGTATCATTACTTGTAAGGAGTATTTTGATGTAATGTCTAAATAGGTTGACTGACAATGCTTTTCACTTGATTTCTGTGACATTTATTGATATTTGATAATTAAATATTTTCCTAAATATTTATATCTTTTATATCTTTCAAGTTACTTTCCTCTATGTGCTCTGGTGTTTGCTAAAATGTACATTTAAAATGAAGGTCTTTGCTCATTGATTACATTTTCAGGGTTTGAATCTAGTGTGCATTTTGGGATACTCAGTACAGACTGGATTCCGGTTAAAGGCACTGCAACTTTCTCTACATGTTACGGTTTCTAAACTGTAAGATAGCTGTGATGTTGAGCAAGTTGTGAGTTTCAGTGGCGGGCTTGCCACATTCTTTACCTTCGTAATGTTTCTCCTCAGTATAAACTCAGTGAGGCTGAGTAGGGTTCAACAGTCCTAAAAGTTTTATCAGGTTCCTAACATTTGTAAATTTTTCCTCCAGTAGGAATTCTGTGATGTTGAATGAGGCTTTGACCTCTGGTTAAAGAGCTTGCCAAATTCTTTATATTTGCAAAATCCTCTCCAGTATAACTTCTCTGTTCAGGAGTCAGGATTTAGCATTGCTTAAAGGTCAGGCAATGTTCTTTACATTTGTGGGTTACTCTCCAATAGGAATTCTCCGATGTGGAGTAAGGCCTAAGAAGTCCTTAATAGTTTTCCCACATTCTTTAGATTTGTAAGGTTGCTCCAGTGTGAATTCTGTGATAATGAGTAAAGGTTAACCAGAGATTAAATACCTTGCCACATTCTTTACATTGGTAAGCTTTCTCTTACGTATGTATTCTATGATGTTGAATAAGGTGTGAATACTGGATAAAGGTGTGGCCACATTCTTCACATTTGTAAGGTTTCTCTCCAGTATGAATTCTGTGATGTCGAGTAAGGTTTGAGTGCCTGTTAAAGGCCTGGCCACATACTTTACATTTGTAAGGCTTCTCTCCAGTATGGACTCTATGATGCCGAGTAAGGTATGAGTGCCTGTTAAAGGCTTGGCCGCATTCTTTACATTGGAAAGGTTTCTCTCCAGTATGAATTCTGTGATGTTGAGTAAGGTTTGAGTGTCTATTAAAGGCCTGGCCACATTCTTTACATTGGAAAGGTTTCTCTCTAGTATGGATTCTGTGATGTTGATTAAGGTGTGAATGCTGGTTGAAGGCCTGGCCACATTCTTTACATTTGAAAGGTTTCTCTCCAGTATGAATTCTGTGATGTCGAGTAAGGTTAGAGTGCTGGTTAAAGGACTGGCCACATTCTTTACATTGGTACGGTTTCTCCCCTGTATGAATTCTGTGATGTTGGGTAAGATATGAATGATGGTTAAAGGCCTGGCCACATTCATTACATTGGTAAGGTTTCTCTCCTGTATGAATCCTGTGATGTTGAGTAAGGTTGGAGTGCTGGATAAAGGCTTGGCCACATTCTTTACATTGGTAAGGTTTCTCTCCAGTATGAGTTCTGTAATGGTGAGTAAGCGTTGTGTGCTGCCTAAAGGCCTTGCCACACTCTTTACATATGTAAGGTTTCTCTCCAGTATGAGTTCTGTAATGTTTACTAAGAATTGAGTGCCATTTAAAGGTCTTGCCACATTCTTTACATTGGTAAGGCTTTTCACCTGTATGAACTCTGTAATGACCAACAAGGGTTGCATGCTGGGTAAAGGCCATCCCACATTCTTCACATTTGTACGGTTTTTCTCCAGTATGGATTCTGTGATGTTCAGTAAGATGTGAGTGCCTGGTAAAGAGTTTTCCACATTCATTACATTTGTAAAGATTCTCTCCAGTATGAATTCTGTGATGCTGAGTAAGGCTGGAGTGGTGGATAAAGACCTTGCCACATTCATTACAAATGTAACTTTTCTCTCCAGCACCAATTGTCTTATGTATATATAGTCTTGATGATCGACTAAACATGTTCCCAGATTTATTATGTCTGTATGGGATTTTTCCCACATGAATCCTCGGATGATCAGTAACATTGGAGGTCTGGTTAAGGGCTTTCTCACATTCATTATATTTATAAGGATTCTCTCCCATATGCATACTCTTATGTATAATAAGGTTGGAGCCTTGATAAAAGACTTCCCATTTATTACATTCAAAATGGTTCTCTGGAAAATGAGTAACCAGATGTTTATTAACATTTGCTCCCTGGATAAATATCTTCTCAGATTCACTGTATTGAGCAATTATATTCTCATTGAAAATGCTCTGGTAATTTTGCAGGGTTGACTCCTCAGTGAAGGAACTCTCAAACTGATACCACATAGCGCTTTTTTCTTCATTTTTAAAGGTCTGATTTTCAGAAATATTGGACTGAAAGGTCAATGCAAACCTATTTTCAAAATGGTTCAAGTAATTATTTTCAGCCTGGACTAGGTAACTTTCCAGATTTTCCAAATCTGAGTTCTGCATATATGTATCCTTGATCACGGGATTTGAACTGTTGCTTACAGGAACACAAGGCTTTGCAGACGTAGTGGACTTAAAAAGGGATGTCGTCCAAAATGTTTTATATTCTTCACCATTTGGAGCAGTGAGATTCTCATAACGGGCAGTTATCTCCGTTTGGATATGTCCTTCATATCTTGGATGTTCAGCACTCTCTCCATTATTGTCCCAGTCTATCATTAAGTGTAAATTCTCAAGGGCACTCTGTTTATATCTACCCAGGGACACATTCTGAAAACAAGATTCTATGCAGGGCACTGGCAGCAAACTCTGCGTGTCATCTGAAGATACGGCTGAAAGAGATCAAATAACAGAAAAGTAAAATCATTTATCCAACTACTGTCAGATAAGTATACTGACAACTTCTAATATGCAGAATTAAAATCAATCAGAGAACTTCAGCAAGATGGTTGAGAAGGGATCGTCAGAACCTCCTTCTTCCATCACACAGAAATTTACATGTAATGTGCTGACCACATAGCCTAATAGATCGTTCTGGAATATCGTCACGCTGTAGCACGCGTCACTTTCCTATACGGCAAAAAGTACCATTTGGGAACAAAATTAACAGAAGGAAATCTAAACATAAACTAGAAATGAACAAAATCGGACACAGCAGAAAGAAGAAAATATCAACAATAGAAGGAGTTGTTCAGAAAATATGAACAAAAATGACAGACCTATAACTAAATCAGATAAGAAGACCAACTAAAATCAGAAGTGCAAGCAGCCATATAATAGCTGATAGCACAGAAATGAAGACAATTATAAGATGTGACCATATATGTCCACAAACAGGTATCAAAAACAAAATACAAAAAGAACCTATGTATATGGGGTGCCTGAGTGGCTCAGTTGCTTAAACATCCAAAATGGCTCAGGTCAACATCTCAGGGTTGTGAGACAGAGCCCCGCCTGGGGCTGTCTGAAGAGTGTGGAGTCTGCTTAAGATACTCTCCCTCTCTCTCTCTATCCCACCCCTGCATTCCCTCACTCTAAAAAAACAAAAAAAAATTAAATTAACTTCTGGGGCACCTGGGTGGCTCAGTCAGTTTAGCGTCTGACTTGGTTTCAACTCAGGTCATGATCTCACAGTTTGAGGAGTTTGATCCCCATTATGGACGCCATGTTGACAGTGTGCAGCCGGCTTGAGATTCTGTCTCCCTCTCTCTCTGTCCCTCCTCAACTTGCACACTGTCTTTTTAAAAATAAATTAAAAAAAAAATTTGTTAAAAAATATTATAAATTTCAAGAGGTATAACATACCTGACTCCATCATGGAGAAATAAATAAACAAACATATATATATTTTTAAATCTCAACCTACCAACAGCTAACTAGATTGATAAAGAAATTTTTTTAAATTTATTTATTGGTTTTGAGAGAGAACATCAAGCAGGCTCCATGTTGCCAACGTAGATCCTGATGCAGGGCTCGAACCCAGGAACCTTGAGATCATGACCTGAGCTGAAGTCTGATACTTTACCGACTGAGCCACCCAGGAGGCCTGATCAAGAAATTTCTAACAACTTTCAATAATGAAAAATCCTCTGTCAGATGATTCATGAAAACATTTAATGAAAAAGTACTTAAAATCTCCTCCAACATTTCCAAGGACTGAAGAGAAGGTAAACTACCAAAACACTCTCTGTGACACAAACACTACCTGGTTATCATCAAAACCAAAGGAAAACACTACAAGTAAACACAATTACAAAATATTACCTGGGAGGAATATTCAATACAAAGTCCACAATAAACTGAAGTAAAATGAATCAAAAGAACACTTTACTATTTTATAACATAATCATGTGGGAATTCTTCCTAAAACTCAAAGGTGTTTCAACTCATGGAAATCAAGAAACAGAAGACTGCACTAATCAAATCAAGAACAAACAGGACTTGATGCTATATTAATTGTTGCAGAACAAGAGTATGTGAGCATACTGGAAAGTGTTTCAGGATTTAAACCACTCAATAGTAGGAACAGAAGGAAACCACCTCAACCTAATAAGGGACACAAATGTACAAGTTGAAATCTAACATATTCAAAAATACAAGACTGAAATTTTCTCCTGTGCGACCACAAACAAGGTAAGGAAGTGACATCACCACTTCCGTTCGACACAGTAACTGGAATATTCTAGTCAGAACAGTTAGGCAAGAAAATATACAAAAAAGGAATCACATATAAAAAGCATAACTATCTGTTCACAGATGACAGGATCTAATAGAAAACTCTAAAGAATCTTTATTTATTTTTGAGGTTATTTTATCTTTTGGCCATCACTTGTATTGTTTACTTCTGCTAATTTTCCCTGCTAGAAAATCCATTTTCAAATTTTTTTGTTATAAAGGCTTGTATTACAAAAAATTTCAGGGGTGCTTGGGTTCAGTCAGTTAAGCATCCAACTTCAGCTCAGGTTGTTATCTCACAGTTCATGAGTTCGAGTCCCACATCCGGCTCTCTGCTGACAGCTGGGAGGTTTGAAGCCTGCTTCAGATTCTGTGTCTTCCTCTTTTTCTATCCCTCCCCAGCCTGTGCTCTGTGTCTCTCTCTTGAAAATAAACATTAAAATTAAAAAAAAAAAAAAATTCAAATAATCCACCACAAGGAACTAGAAAAAGAACAGAGTTGAGATTTAGTAGAGAAAGGAAATGACAAAGAAAAATAAATAGAGATCAGAATAAGCAAAAACCTAAGATTGAAAGTAATACAATTTCCATGAAAATCCCGATGCCATTTTTGGCAGGAAGATCAAAGTCTTCCCTAATGTTTATATGGATGTTACAGAATGACACATACTCAGGGCGATCCTGAAAATACATGGAGATCATGTTGTTAGTAGCACACTTCCTGACTGAAAGCACACTACAAATCCGTAGCTATGAAAATAATGAACCACAAACATAAGGAGAGACACAGAGTAATGACGGAAACACGTAGATGAGTCACACCTGTTCTTCTCCAACATTAACAATTAAGAGAACAAGGTGGCGATCTTGTTAAAATTCATATTCTGGTCTGGATTTGTAGGTAGGTTCTGAGTTTCATTTCTCACAAGTGATGCCAAACACCTTTGGTTCAAGGGCCATAGTTTTAGATTCCAAAAATAAACATTAAAAAAGAAGAAATCGTGAATGGCTATGAACTTAAAGATTACTGTAGAAATTACAACTTCTAGGGTCAAGAACCGAAACAACAATAGTTCTTGAACATTTACTACACACTATATACCATTCTACCACTTCTTCATGAATGTACCCATGAATCCACAGTAGTCTAGAATGGTTTTTCATCTTTCAAAAGACTCTTGGCAAAACTTCAATAGTAGAGCCTGAGTTTTACCCCAGATCATCTGACCTTGAATTCATCTAAGAGGAACACACAGACCACTGCACAGATGCAACTTTAAAGGTTCACAGCAGGTTTCAAAGTGACCATAGGAATGGAAACACATTTATGCCACAGAACTGATCCACTACAAGAGGTAAGTGAGGATAAAACATAAAAATTACAAATTTCAAAAAAGGAATAAAAATGGGGCACCTGGGTGGCCCAGTCATTTACAGCTCAAGTCACGATCTTGCGGTTTATGAGTTCAAGCTGTGCTGACAGCTCAGAGCCTGGAGCCTGCTTTGTATTCTGCGTCTCCCTGTCTCTCTGACCCTTCCCCACTCATTCTTTCTCTCAAAAATAAACATTAAAAGATGTTTAATAAAAAAATAAAATAAACCATGTCTTCTTTAAAAAGAGCATGATCTAATTTCTAGCTAAAGGAATGTTCTTAAGCACAGTGTTCACAGAGAAAGAATGAAATGACAAATTAGTTTCTTAGTAAAATACAGGAAAATGTAACAAATAATAAAAAAATAGAATATAAGGAAAAATATAAAAATCTTGGAAATCCAAACTCCAATATCTACATTAGAATATTAATTTCTCACCTAATCAAATTGTTACAGGAAAGTGTATAACTTGGATGATGCATGCCACTTCCAAGAAGGAAAAAAGAACATCAACTAAAGAAATCTTTTTTTCAAATGTTTATTTACTTATTTTGAGAGAGCAGAGGGAGAGAATGTGTGCAGAGAGAAAGTGACAGAGGGAGAGAGGGTGTGCAGAGAGTACCTAACAGGCTCCATGCTCAGCAGAGCCCAACGAGGGGCTGGATCTCAGGACCGAGACCAGATCACAGCTTGAGGTGATATCAAGAGTCAGAGCCTTAACCAACTGAACCACCCCACTCACTAAAGAAATCTTACTTAGTGTTCTTCTCCAAATGAGAAGAAATGAAATGTAGCAATTAAAGTATATGGAATTGGATATATTCACTGTACAATCATTCAAATATTTCAATTAATTTTGAACACGTCATTTTGTGCAAACTGTTCTAAAAAACTCCCTGAACAAGTTATATGAACAACAGCCCATCAACAGTGTAACGAGGAAAATGGAATGTTATATGATCAACAGCTAGGTAGACAAGACAGGACTTGCCTGGGGAGATTCTCAAACTAAGATACATGAGATTTAGATATAACTTCAATACAATGTACAGAAAATTATTCCCATTATGTATCCCTAGCATTTTTGTTTGCTAGAAAATCAGCAAATTTTTTCAATATTGTATGAGAGAGAGAGAGAGAGAGAAAGCACCCAAGCAAGCAGGGGAGGGGCTGCCAGAGACAGAATCTGAAGCAGGCTCCAGGCTCCAAGCTGTCAGCACAGAACCTGATGCGGAGCTCGAACTCATGAGCAGTGAGATCATGACCTGAGACAAAGTTGGACGCCTAAATGACTGAGCCATCCAGGCTCCCCGAAAATGATCAATTTTGAAATTTGGAAATTATCTATTTTGATGCAATATTCCCTTCCCTACTGAAGATCTAGGTATACACCCCCGCAACCATATGCACACATGAACATCTTCGTAGTGTTTCAGGACTCCAAAATAGATCTTTACTTAATATAACATATTGCATTCAATGCATATCAAAACCATAAAAATCTGTGTTCTCTCTACTCACAAAAACAAGAGCAAAGAAAAACACAGAGGAAAATTTTATAAATAGCGTTTGAGAATTTTGTAGGTACGGCTTATAATTATATTAATTTCAAAAGCACTCAACAAACCATGATAAGATCACAATAGGAGTCTTGGTCAAATACCCATTACAAGCATTCAAGAATCATTCTTGGGGCACCTGGGTGACTCAGTTGTTTAAGCATCTGACTTCAACTCAGGTCATGATCTCATGGTTTTTGAGTTCGAGCCCATGTCGGGCTCTGCGCTGTTAGTGCAGAGTCTACTTGGGATTCTCTCTATCTCTCTTAAAATAACCTTAAGAAAAAGCAAAAGAAGTAAAAAAGAATCATTTTTCTTTTTCTGATAGAATGATCCATGTGTGAGTTCTGCTTGCCACGCTTTATAAACTGAGGCTAATTATTGAGTAAATGTGGATGTGCAAGAATCTCACACCCTTTTACGGAAGAGTTAGCCAAACTTCCTGCATAGATTTGTGTAAATTTCTTTATGTCGACCACATAATAAAGTTCTTGACTTCTGTGAATGACCATTTTGAAGACGTATCCAGATTTTAATGCACTGTCAATGTTTCCTCCTTGCACGGCAACTGGCAAAACTATATAAAATGCGGACAGTTTCTCTTACTTTTTAGTGCAAAGAAGGTTACCCTGAATGCTTACTTCATGGCGCCTTGTATCACTCTTAGATGTCACCACAAACAGCATCTCCATGGGGACCCCCTTCATACAGTACATAGGACAGCCTCCTTAATCCTCCATGGAAGATCAGGTATGAGGGCGCCTCAGTTAAGCATCTGACGTGGACTCGGGTTATGAGTGTAAATCCCCTAACAGGTGAGCACAAACCCCACTTCTCCCTCCCATACTCTCCCCCTTTGCCTCTTGGGGGATCCTCTTGCTCTCTCTGCCCCTTGCTCACTTGTACCCTTTCAGAAGGAAGGGAAGAAATGCAGGTATGAGTGTATTCCTCAACGTAACAGAGGCCCTCTTATCTGCAACAATCAAATCATTTTGCACGCACACAAGCAATACAGGTGAACCATGAGATGATTCCAGAGCAAAATCAGGGGCGCCTGGTTCACTCAGTCCATTTAGAGTTCTACTCTTAATCTCAGCTCAGGTAATGATCTCCTGGTTTGGGAGATGGAGCTGTGCTGACAGCACTGAGCCTGCCTGAGATTCTCTCCATCCCCCTCTGTGCTCTTTCGCTTAAAATATACAAGTAAGAGCGCCTGGGTGGCTCAGTCAGTTGAGCCTCTAACTTCGGCTCAGGTCACAAGATCATGGTTTGTGACTTGGAGCCCTGCATCTGGCTCTGTGCTGACAACACAGAGCCTGGAGCCTGCTTCGGATTTTTGTGCCTCCCCTTCTCTGCCCCTCTCCCACTGGTGTTCTGCATGTGTCTCTCAAAACTGAAGACATTTAAAAACGTTAAATTAGTAGTATTTGCCATGCAAAATACCTCAAATATGGCCAAAAGAAAAAAGACACACAAAATAATTATCACTGGAGACACTCATGCCCCCTTGCTCCTTTCAGACATATTGATACACACACTCTGCCATCGAGGAAGATGAGTCTGAACAGTGTGGGTGCACTGGTATCAGGTATATATGTGTATGTTTCTTATAAATACAGTACAGTTCTGTAAATGTGTTTTCGCTTCATGATTTCCTTCAGGTTTTATATTCTCAAACTTATATTATACAAATAACGTGTATAATATACACAACATACCAAGTATGGGATGATTGCCAATGTTCTAGTTAAGGCTTCTGGCCAACAATTTATATGGAAAAGTAGGTATGGTTCTGTTTTGGGGACTCAAAAGTTACATGCAGATTTTCTTTTTTTTTTTTTTAATTTTTTTTTTTTTTTTTGTTTTATTTATTTCTAGGAGAGGGAGAGAGAGAGAGAGACAGCATGAGCAGGGGAGGGTCAGAGAGAGGGGGAGTCACAGACTGAAACAGGCTCCAGGCTCTGAGCTGGCAGTCAGCACAGAGCCCGACGCGGGGCTCGAACCCACAAACCGCGAGATCATGACCTAAGCGAAAGTCGGACGCTTAACCGACTAAGCCACCCAGGCGCCCCAACATGCAGATTTTCAATTGTGCACCTCTAAGACTGTCTTACCCACGGCTTATATGTAACTGATCAGAGTGTTTTAACTTTGGAACTTTCTGTATAGTAAATATTCTGATTTAGAATGTCTGAAAAGTGGTATTGACTTTTGCTTTCTGCTGTGAATTCCACGGCTTAATTTAGATTTGCATTTCCATTATGTAGTTTGCCAATTATTCATGTTTATCCTTGATAAAGACTCTATTTTTTAAGGGCAGCTGGGTGGCTCAGTAGGAAAGCATCTGACTTCAGTTCAGATCATGATCTCACAGTTTGTGAGTTCAAGTCCTACTTAGGGTGAGCATGGCTTCCTTCTCTCTGTCCCTCCCGGGATTCTCTCTCTATAAAAAAAAGACTATTTTTCTGAGGCCTATGTTAAAAACAAAGGTGTTTCAATGTTTTTTACATTTCTAGAGTTTCTATCCGGTATGCTTTCTCTGATGTTGAGTAAGGTTCAGTTCCAGGTAAAGACGTTGCCAACATTACTGACATTTGTAAGGTATCTCCCCAGGATGTATTAATTCATGTTGAAAACTTGTGATTACAAGTTAAATGCTTTGCTACATTCTTTGTAGTGTAGGGCTTTATTCCATTGCACATTCTCTCATGTTCAGAAAGTCTGTAGTTCTGCTTACAGGCTCTGTCACATTTTATTTTACACTTGCCAGCCTTCTCTCTGCTACATTCTACTTTAGGTTGGAAGTTTTGAGTAGTAGTTAACTGCTTTGCCACACTTTGTAGATTTATAATATTTCTTCCCACTATAAACTCTGCCGTTGGGGCACCTGGTTGGATCAGATGGTAAAGTGTCTGAATCTTGATTTTAGCTCAGGTCATGATCTCAAAGTCCAGACACCAGGCCCCACGATGGGCTCGGCAGATGGGCAGACCCTGCTTAAAATTCTCTCCCCACAACCTGGCTTGCACGGGTGCACTCTCTTTAAATGAATGAGTGAATGAATGAATGAATAAGTAAAATCTCTGCTGTTGAGTGAGTTTTGAAGTTAAAAGCTTTGCCAAAGTTACTACATTCCTAAATCTTCTCTCTAGTAAGGATACAATGGTGTATAATAAGATTTGAACTTTCATAAAAGACCTCCCCACATTTATTATTTTTAGGATGGCTCTTTGGAGACTGAGTTCTCTGATGTCTATTAGGATTTGACCCTAAATTACCATTTTTCCCAGACTGTGTTGGTAAGTTCTGTCTCCATTAAAATGCCTCAGTAATTATGGAAGATACAGGACTCACTAAAGATCTCCCTATGTCCACAACACATGAAAACTTGCTCCAAACTAAGTATTATGTGATAACTACTGAACAGTGAAATTTGGTTAAAGATCATACCATATTTATCAATATTAGAGACTTTGGAACAAGGGATTATGTGAGTGGAAGAATACGAAACCCACCCAAAAAAAATTTCTCAAATCAATTGTCTTTAGAATTATTATCTTCACTTTTAAATGTCTAACATTCCCAATGTCTCAGTGAATGATTAATCCACTTTTATATATGAAATGCCTACTTTCAGCATGGATTGGGTACCTTTTCAGAGTTTCCAAATGTCCCTTAACAGAATGTGTATGTTTAAAAAATGGATTTTGGGGGCACCTGGGTAGCTCAGTCGGTTAAGCGTCTGACTTCGGTTCAGGTCATGATTTCACGGTTTGTGGATTTGAGCCCCGCGTTGGGCTATGCTGACAGCTAGCTCAGAGCCTGGAGCCTGTTTCAGATTCTGTGTCTCCCTCTCTCTCTGACCCTCCCCTGCTCATGCAGTCTCTCTCTTTCAGAAATAAATTAAAAAAAAAAAAAAAGGATTTTGATCCTTATGTTCAAAGACACTGTTCTGCAAATGTAACTGACTTAGGGTGCAGTTTTACTCCAAGTGTTTTATACCCTTGGTCTCTTCTGGCAGAAAGAATCTCATCATGGATAAATGTCCCAGTTTGGTCATATCCATCCTAACACCCTCTGTTCCTTTACCAACCCCCATCATCATCCCTGTCAATGAGTATGAACACTTGGGCCACAGCTTCCTTATCTTCCCATAGCACTCTACAGAATGAATATTCTTTGCCTGTCTTTGCCGACAAGCCTAGGAATTTACGGAGACACAGCAAAAAGACCCAAAACAGGTTATCTTGCTTACTAAACTCACAGGCAGTCATTAAAATACTGATGTGCAACATCAACACCCATCATAGGACATCAGGAGAATGGAGAAATAGGAAGCATCAGGACACTGCTCCTCCATGGAGACAAATCGACCACATTACCTTTTTTCAGTGCTCCGGACGCCAGTTAGGAGACCAGAGCTCAAGCAGGCAAGTACGAATGAAGAAGCACACTGAAGAGACAAGGACAGTTTGTGACGCTTACTCACAACAGCTGTTCAGTCTCCCCCGCACTCCGCAGCAAGACAGTGAGAAAAATCTCAACTCTGCTCAGGAGACAGACATGAGCAATTATCTGGCTGCTTTGCAGCTGCCTGGGGGACTTGTCTTTGTTCTGCGTGACACGGAAGGGAGAGAATGAGAGAGCCCTCTGATGCACCGTGGTGGCTGGTGACATAAGCCGTGAGCATTTGTCCAGACACTGGAGACTACAGAGCTGAAGACAAACAGAGAGGAAGGTTATCACAGGCTCTGAAGAAGTAACTCCACTTCTGTAAACTGAGAAATTACAAAAACTCAGACAATACAAATGCCCAGAATACATGTGACAAGCACCAGAATTCTTCTTATTTGGGTTCTCCTATAGAAAGCAAGTTCAGAAGAACGGGCTCAGAGGCTGTTTCTTAAATTCCCAAATGGGAACAGAAGATCACAAAGCATACAAAGAAGTAGAGAAACTTCCAACCAGAGGAACAAAATAAATCTCCAAGACTGACCCTAAATTAAAGAAGAACTATTAATTACCTGATAACCATCATAAAGACGCTCATGGGAGAAGGCAAGAAAACAGACGTAACTAAATGATGTCAGGAAGACTATGCATGGCCAGAACGTAAACCCAAAGAGACAAAAAGTCTAACAATCAACCTAGAAACTGTGAGCTGAAGGGTATAATCACTGAATTTAAAAATACACTACGGAGTCACCAACAGAAGTGATCAAGCAGAAGAAAGAATTAAACAACTTAAAGACCCTTGTTTTAAATTATCTACTGAGAGGAGCCAAGAACAATGTGGACTCATGGGACGCCAACAAGCGAACTCATATGTGCATTAAAGGAACCCCATAAGGAGAGGAGAATGAAAGGGGGCAGAGTTTACATGAAGAACTACTACAGGCTTCTACTTCCAACACATGTGGAAAGAGACAAATTCAAAAACTCTGAATTCTAAGTCGGATAAATATCAAGACATGAACACAGTGACACGTTATAATTAACCTATCAAAAGTCACAGGTGAAAAGAGAATCTGAAAACAGTACGACAAAGGCATCTCATACAAGAGAGCTGTAAGATTATTGGTGGGATTCTCAGTAGACCTTAGGGAAAAAGAATATTTTATTATTAGAACAATTCATGTACACATGATACAACATTCAATGAACACTAACCAAGGAACAAAAATCAACAACATGAGTCACAAGTATGCATGCATGATATTCATACAAATATATTTGAGTTAAACTCACATGATCTTAAAATCTACTAAGTGGAAAATTGTCATCCTACCACAAAAAACACAGGCAAAAATGAAATCACAACTAAATTATGTTGTGGAAGTTCCCAACAAAGGAAACACATTATTCACAACTGCAAAACCACAGTAAGACAAAATTTAACCCAAAAAAATTCTACATAAAAAACAGATGAGGGGCGCCTGGGTGGTTCAGTTGAGTGTCTGACATCGGCTCAGGTCATGGATCTCACAGTTTGCGAGTTCAAGCCCCACATGGGGCTCGCTGCTGCCAGTATAGAGTCTCCTTCAGGTCCTCTGTCCCCCCTCCTCTTTCTGCCTCTCCCCTTTGCGCACGCTTTCTTTCCCCCTCTCAAAATAAAATAAACTTAAAAAACAAAAACAAAAAACGCTCTCTCAAAATAAACTAAAAAAAACAAAACAAAAAAAACCACATTAAAAAAAAATAGTTGAAGGTGCATCTAGGTGGCTCAGTTGGTTGCACATCTGACTTCAGCTCAGGTCAAGATCTCCCTCCCAGTTCATGAGTTCGAGCCCCGCATCGGGCTCTGTGCTGACAGCTCCAAGCCTGGAGCCTGCTTCAGATTCTGTGTCTCCCTCTGTCTGTCCCTCCCCAACTCACACTCTTGTCTCTCTCAAAAATAAACATTAAAATAAAAATAAATAAATGATAGATTAATTTTTAAAAGACAACCTCCTATGTAACTATAATTTTAAACTGTGACTGTGTACCCATAAAAAATAGCATTGTCAATTACTGGTAGGACTTCCTTGATGGTAAAATAACAAACAGTATTCATTAAAAGCAACCATGGAAAGTTTTAATGAAGAGTATTATAAATAAGCCCTGAAGAGACAGTAAAAAACTGTATTATGTTGTTAGAATATTCCTCCTTGTACAAAGAAGGTGAGGCTATAATCCATTCTTTAGAACCAAGCAGACAGAAAAATAATACCTCTTTTATTTGTAAATAATGAAACACCACCAGAGCTGTAAAAAATGTTGATAATCACTTTAAGAAAAACAAATATTGGGGATTAAATTCAGAAACACTCCTAGGAAAACAGAGGAGAAACCTATTGGTTATTTTTTTCTGAAGTAAAATTATATTATATATATATATTTTTTAAATGTTTTATTTATTTCTAGGAGAGAGAGAGAGAGACAGCGTGAGNAATTATATTATAAAGAAAACTTTTTAAAATATGGCAATTTTACTAATTACCAACTCCTTATAAGCATATGCCAATAACATATCAGAACTTTTGATCTTAAAATTTGGCAATTAATGGAGAGTCTGGGTGTTTCAATCAGTTGAGCATCCGACTTCTGTTCAGGTCACGATCTCAACCTTTTTGGGTTCGAGTCCTGCCCTGGGCTTGGATGATAGCACGGAGCCCAGAACCCACATAAGGTCTGTGTCTCCCTCTCTCTCTGCCCCCTCCCCTGCTCACTGTCTCTCTCTCTCTCTCTCAAATAGAAGTAAACATTAAATAAAACTTTAAAAATTCAGAGACTAATCTCATATATAACTAATCAGAAAACAAAAACACAAATGACAAAGTCACAAGAACTTCATTAAGATAAAGTTATAAAATGATGCAATTATGAAGAACTATAGTGACCACTGAGACTTCATTACAGGCTGTGTTGTAGCTTCCCTATGGCATTAATTTCTGTAGGAACTCTAGGATAGACATGGATACGTTAAAATTACTTCACCAGTGAGGAATGGAACGCAGAGTGAGAATTTCTAATTTCAGTTAACAGAAAGACAAATGAACTTCTGATAAGAAATAAAGGATTAGATTTTCTCATTTTAGGGACGTGCTTTCTTCTCTGATGAAAATATTGAGCCTCAATTACATATAATTAACATGAAAGGCTCTGTTAACAATGGAGAGCATAAACCACAAAACATGTGACAGCTGTTTCGTGTTCCCCGGTTTCTGCACCAAACCCCAATATGCCCACCACTACCCTAACACACTTCTCACAGGAGGTAAAGCAGAACGTAGACAGGGCTTAGCATGGAGATCCTCAGAAACATGGAGACTTCCCCAGGGCCCTCAAAGCAATGGAGCAGCTCTCAGAATACAGAGGCCCTCACACCGCAAGGCAAGTCTCCTGGCCCTCACTGTGAACGTGATGGACCATCACTGGAGCTGAAAGAGAATCCTCAAAGAATGTAAGAGCATGATATGTTTTAGATAGCAGATATCTCGCTGGGGAAGGGAAAGACCTAAACCCAGGCTTCTAATTTCCATTCAAGGAGAGCTGCTTAAACCACATTTTAAGGCCTCTCTTCCTCCTTTAAGACTAGACCTCACCTCTGTCATCCGCATCATTCACTCCCACCTACCTGGGGGTATGGCTATGGTTTCCTTCTCGTTCACATCACACAGCTCCTTCTTTTCCTCCAAAAAGATGACCAGGTCTGGCTTTGACACAGCAAGACCTGTTTATTAGAGAGAACAAATAGAGTATTGATGGGGATTCTAACTTTCGACCCACTGTTGTGCTCAGCAGACAGGAGAGGACACCGTGTAGAATTTTTGGAAATGATTTCCCAAAAACCCCTTTACAGCATGCAGGAAGGATTTCTAATGTTCACATCTGGATCTCCATTTGTAAATACTAGATACAAGGTAGAACTTGGGAGTTAAAGATGTGGGCAGTACCTTGTTATGCCATTCAATGTTTAGAATGGCCACTCATCAACAGAAACGATGATGGTAACTTAAGGAAGGGGAAGCTGAAGCTGAAAAAGAAACATCATGAAGATATTTCTCTATCTTCAAACCCCTACTTCTTTCCCTTACTGCAGGGATCTGAATTCCAGTCATGCAAAGAGGAAGCTTCCAAGAGAGTCTTCAAAGGAAGGAACAAAAACCCAGAGTGTGATTTGGGAAGCTTAGAAGGAGTTATCCTCACCCAGGAAAAGGAGGTGTCCATAGTTCTCCAACATCACATCCCTGTACAGTTCCCACTGAACGACGTTCAGGCATCCCCACTCCTCCTGAGAGAATTCTATGGCCACATCCCTGAACGTCAGCAGTTCCTGCAATAAATACCACAGTTACCAAGTGGCTACAGGCAGCATTCATAATGGTAACCTAAGATGAAAGAGGGAGTTAATGTCACCAGCTGGACCCAAGACCTGACCTTCGCTGCTTACCTGCATGTACTCACAGATCTTAGTACCTCATTTTTACTTAACCTCTTCCTTCTAACTTATCTTTTACTTCAGGCAAAAAAACCCATGGGCAAACTCCAGTGGTGGAAATAGAAAGTATCCAACAAAAGGTAATGACTGCCCTGAGGAAGAGCTTGGGCTGGCCTAATATGACCTTAACCCCTGACTCCCATCTACTGCAGATGGATCCAAGAGTAATCTAGGAGTGACAGCTGCCATTATTCATTATAATACTAAAATCTCCACCCAAGGAGGAAGAGCACAAGCCTCACTTATGTAACAGGAATGGTGTTACAGACCTGTTTTCCTAAGGCACTTGGTGGACAGTACGCCCACCTCTACGTAAGATGGCAAGACTCCCCTTTCTAAATATCTACCTTAACCCTCAAAAGAAACCATTCCCCCTTCTTCTATGAGCCTCTGCTTTGGAAATTATTCCGTGTTCTCCTAATTTGCTGAAAATCAAGTTTCCTTTGTGGGACAACCCCGGCTAGTGTATTTCTATCTGTGAGTCAGCAAGGAATGAGCTCGTTAGTACAGTTATGTTAGGAGAACTGGTGCTGGCATAGGTGAGTTCCTTGCTTTATGCAGTGATTTTTAAGACGGTGATGTATTCTAATGTATTCTCTAACTTTGAGATTAAGAGGCTGCCATATGACTCACAAAAACACTATAAATACTGTGTTTACCAAAGAGAATTTCTGAAATGACGGCATCAATACAGGAATACACATTTTAAAATACTGAATTTGTATCATACAGTAGAAGTTGTGTCTATTTCTTAGATGCAAAGTTTGAGCGGGTTACAAATGTACTTATCAAACTCTAAAGTGAATGAGAATTTCACTACAGTGTACTGAATTGTTAAAATTCAATAAAGATTAAAATTAAATTTAAAAAATTAAAATTAAATTAAAATTGAATTGTTAAAATGCAGATTCTGTTCAGGACTTTTGGGATGGTATCAGGAGTCTGCATTTCTAACAAGCCATTAATTAATTAGCCTTTGGGCCAAGGGATACATTTTTGAATAACAAAGGTAGAACTCCAAGGCAAGAATTCTTGGAGGACTGGGAACTGAATGGATTTAACTGGCAATTACAGGTTCTACTGGAATAGCAAGAAAGCCAACAATTTGTTCAAGTATTTCATACTAGTGAGCATCTAACTTTTTCATAAACTAATGAAGAATAAATACTAATACTCTGAGAACAAAAACATTATTCTTGTACTGTCAAACATCCAATATGTGGAAGGGATCAGGCTGTAACTCAGGTTATCTGCCCTAAGGTTGATCTAAAATGACACACAGGTCAGTATACAGACCTGTAGAGTTGTTCACAAAGGTGTCAAACCTGAGAAGAGTGATGGAAACACAAAACTGATCTACCTTTTTCCACTTCCTGCGCACATCCATACATTTAGGAAGTAATTATATACACATTAAAAGTGACAGAGTAGAAAACTGTCATGGTGACTTAAATGAAACATTTTCAGTGACATAAAACCCATCTCTTTGTGCCTGATGATGCTTCATTTATTCACAAAAATCACACAGAATGAGATAGTGTTTATATCTGAGCCTGGTATGGTGATAGATAGAAGCAGTAAACTGTTCACCTTTAGCCCAGAAAGCTGACCTCTAGCCTGTATGGTTTCTTTAAGGATCGAATTCGTGCTTAAGGATCGAATTCTTACATCCCATCGATGGCTAATATTGAAATGAATGACAAACACCAGAAGAACCTTGCAAAAGTAGCTTTCCAAGTAGAAATTCCAAGAAACACTAATCTAATACTCGCTACACGTCCCCTTGCCCCGTGAGCACTTAGCATATAACCCCCAGCTTCATACAGCCAATGTGCAGCTCCTTCTGCCCAAGGCTGCTGTTCCCAAGCCACTGAAATAAAATTAGAAACATGCACCATAAAACGTCTCAAGAATTGTTTCTTGACAGTTGTGCTCAGTGATCCCACAATATGGTATTTCACTGATGGGTTTTGTTTCAGTCCTCATTTTTGCTCTATTATATTTCATGATTTTAAGAGACCCGAGCATGTTAACTACGGGATTCTTCTTTTCTTCTCTTGAAATGACAAGTAAAAGAGAATGTCTGTGACAATAGCGTGGAGTAAAATAAAAGCCTACAGGATGGAGGTCTGACTGAACTAGAATCTCCAGTCCCAGAAGTCACCACCTCTACTACACAAACGTTGTCCAGTGGAAACTGAGGCCATGTGGGCCCGGGAACCGAAAGTCAAGACAGAATTCTTGAGACACATTCATTACAAAAAGCTGTTCCCATTAAAGCGTGGGGACAGTTAAGAGCCAATAATCGTCTACTTTCAAGTTCTGGGATGAGGGAAGCTTGTAAAGGAATTTTCACATGTTAAAGAGGACTCAGGGGACCCTGAGGGTCTCGCTGTTGTAAAGCTTAGGATGGTTTTTTTTTTTTTTTTTTTTTGGCCTCTACCTGCAAGTTGTCAGGAAATTTTATTTTATCTACATTTCTTTTACCTTTGTTCTCCTTAACAGAAACTACAAGCAAAGGGAAACTCAGGAGAAAAAAGTTCCCATTTTAAATGTGCTGGCTTCTCCACATTGCTCAGTAAATCCATCTAAGGTCCTCAGGAATGGTACGAGGGAATATATGAATGAAATCTGGAGAGAAGTCTGGCAGAGAGCACCAACCCAAGCCAAAAAAGGGGAACATCAGCTGTAAGGAAGCAATGTGATGTGTCCAAAGGACACCTGGTCACTGTGTCCTCCTGGCCCCCAAACAGGAATTCAGAATATAAATCTAATTATGGAAAAAATGGATTTATCCAAATTTTAATCACATATCACTTCCAGGTCCTAGAATAGCTGGTATATTTTAAATAGAGTAGCTTTTTCACATTCTAAAGACCAAGTCTGCCCTTTTTTATTTGCACAACTCTCGGAGTATTCTGGGCCTCATATCCATCTTGTGTATTTGTTCATTTTCTTAATCCGGTCTACACAGCTGATAAATCATCCAGATCGGACCTAAATGGGAAGTGTTTTCGTTGACTGAAATCCCAGGACCAGACCCCGTCAGCAATAGGAATTCTGGACTCCTCAACTTCCCCTGGGGATCTGTCACAAGGGGAGTATTTTCAATACTTGCAGGACTTTAACTCCAAGGGACAGCTGTTGAGGTCCTCCTGGAAGCCAGGTTGGAAAAGAGAAGTCTCTGGGATATAAAAAAACAGTCCTCTAAAGAACTAAACTTGAGTATGATTTTTGAAAAGGCTTAAAAATTAGGTGAAAACAAAGCAGAAACACCAGGTCTAGAAGAACCAACATTTGCAATTTCTAAAAGCAGGGAATTTCAGGAGAGAAACAGGACACAGCTTCTGACGTGGGACGCCAGGCTTACCTGAGAACTGGCCATTGTCGTCTTCTTCCACCTCGTCCGCTAGATTTCTTTCCCAGTAGATTTTTGTGGTGAAATCACAGCTGCATCAGGAAAAAATGCTTTAAAACGCCACCAACACAGCCTCTTCCCCAGTAAACTGCACGCCTGCAGGCAGGACATTGTAATGCAAAAACGGCCCAACTTCCTAGTCCTTTGTGTCCTGAGCTATTCAGAAACTCTGAGCTCCTCCTTGCAGACCTATCTCTGAGTTTCGCCTTCTCTGCTTGCAGGGGGCTTCTTCTCCCACAAACACCCCCAAATTAGGCTACAGCGTGGGAGCAGTGAGCTGCACGGCCCTGACCCTCCCCCACTCCTACAGAGGGCACCCCATAACCTCCCCTTGAGCCAAAGACCGCACTCAACTCTCATAAATTAATGGGAAGCCTTCCCGCGGAACCCTGGCCTCATTCTGAATCACCTGATGCAGTTAATTAAAATAACACTCGGGAGGCACCAGGACGGCTCAGTCGGTTCTGCCTCCGTCTCCCGATTTCAGCTCGGGTCGTGATCCCAGGGTCGCGGGATCCAGCTTTTTGTAGGTTGCACGCGGAGCAGGGAGCCTGCTTAAGAGTCTCTCTCTAGCTCTGTCCCTCCCCCGCTCACGCTGTCTCTCTCTCGCTTGCTCTAAATCAAGAAAAAAGGGAAAAAAAAAAACCAAACAAACAACACTTGGGGCGCCTGGAGGCTCAGCCGTTCAGCGTCCGTCTCAGTGTGAGCTCAGGTCACGATCCCAGGGTGGTGGGACCGAGCCACGGACCGGTCTCGGCTCGGAGCGTGGAACCTGCTTAACATTCTCTCTCGCCCTCTGCCCCTCCCCCGCTTGCGCATGCGCGCTCTCTCGCTCGCGGCCTCTTAAAAAATACTGTATAAATAACAGTAAAATAAATAAAATATTGCTATCCTTCCCACCCACACCACTTGACAGAATCCGAGGGGGAAGGGAGCAGATCTCATTTTTCAAACTCCACACGGTTACCCTATTGGGAAGCATTTGGGGAAGTGACCCAGCAAAAAAGTCATCGAGGGTATGGTCTTTTCCCAGATTTAAATCCATGCCTTCTCCACCGATCAGAGTTTCTGGAAATTTACATTCTCCCTCTTTTCTCTACCCCGAGGGAGACACTCATTCAAATGCAGCCTCCCCATATACATGTAAATGCCTCTTACAAAAGGAAATTTACACCAGGTTTCAGAGCTTTCCGTTTGTCTGCTGCATCTTTAAAATAACCAGCCGAAAATAACCCTTATGGCAGAGACATATTTTGTGCTGACAAAATGCTCCCCCTCTTCAGAAGGGAAATGTTTATTTTCCCAAGTCCCTGCCAGTTTTCCAAGGCGAATGTGTATTTTCCACTCCCATCAGTAACATATGGGAATTCTAAAATCTCCGAATTTTGGTGGCAATTTGGGTTTACCTTTTCCCCTTTATTTTAGTCTTTCCAGAAAATATTCAGTGCTTTCTCACTGTAAAATATGAAGTAGTCTTACTACAGTTGTCCTGGTGACTCAAACTGAATACCTTTAAAAGCATAACGCTGCACAAACATAAATATGACTGCACTAAAACAGCACGTCTTGACTTTACACGAAATCCCATTTTTTTCCTCTCACAAACCTCCCCTCCTCCTTTTTTATTTAGCCCTTTTCTTCAGGAAGCCGGTACCACCCAGAAAACGTGATGAACAAGGATGGCAGCACAAACAATTCCTGTCGAAACCGGATAGATCCTGTATTTCTCTACAACTCGCCACCCCTCACCCCCACCCCAGCCCCTTCCTCTGGGTGGGCTTGGAATTCTGAGGGCTCTAGCCTGCCTCAGCCTCCTCAGCCTGGCAAAGCAAAAAAAAAAGCTATTATTCCTCTTTATCTCAAACTCTGTCTTCAGTATATTTTGACTCAGGCACAGAGGTCAGTTTTTGACAACAGAATGAATGTGGACGAGAGGAAAACATTTTTCTTGATCTGTTCTCTATTCTTTGGCGGTTCTAATAATTAAAATGATACAAGACAGGTTCACAGAGAAGAAAAGTAATTTCTTAATTATGGGAACCTCAAAGATATATGAGGCTCAAAAGCAGGCAGCTGGTGCTTAAGTGCCATTTTGAACTAAGGAGAAGGGAGTGGGGGGTGAGAATTTCAAAAAGGTGGGAAGTACATTCACAGGAAAAAGAAAAGAGCAAATATTTGTTAAACGTTTGGCATGCCAGGCAGACAATTATTTACGATATAAAAGTTAATCTCTGGTATTAGCTTTTTTCCTGGTAGAGAGATTCCTCATCTAATTTATCCTTGGGATGTATATCAGCCTCAGAAATAAAGGAAACCCTTTCTATGCAGCAACAGAATAAACTTACAGAACGTTTTCTTAAGTTAAATATAAATATAGAGAAAAATATATACTGCATGAAAGCACATATATGTGGAATCTAAAAGAGACAAGGTTATAAAAGACAACCATGTGTGTTGCCAGGGGCTGCAGATGGGGGAATGTTCAGACTTGTGATCAAATGGTAAACGATGCAAGATGCGTAAGCACTGAACGTTTTCGGCAGGGGGACTAGAGCTAATGGATGCTGAAGATTTGCTGGGAGAGGCTATCCAAGTGTTCTCACTGGGGTGGAGAACAAAGACAAAAGAAAAAAGAACAGTCTTCTTGCAGCTTCCAGCCCACTGACAAGTCGCTGAGACAGGCGGGGTGACTTTCCTCCAGAAGCGCAACTGCCTCAATGTGGACACTTTGCCGAGGGCGAAAGGCAACCTTAGTTTGACATTAGCCCAACTCCAGGAGCCTGTAAATTCTCCTTTAACGTATACAAACCACTTGGGAACCTTCCTTTATCTTTACCCCCCAAGATATATGGTAGCAATGATCCTCCAAACTTATGGCCCGCTGATAGATATCTGAAGGGTCTCATGACCGAGGCTTTACTAGATGGTAAAAAAATGATCTTCACCTAATAACAGCTAGACCTTGAAATAACAGCAAGGTCCTTGAAACCTTGCTTCCAAATTCCTTAGAGACTTCAGCTGTCCCTATCCCCACCCCCTCCCAACTTGAAAGTGTATCACTGGCCACTGCTACCAACCCCAGTGCGGCTACACAGGTCCTGTCTTGCTTTAATAAAACCATGCTCTTTACACCGGAGATGTCTCCAGAATTCTTTTTGGGTGTTTACTCCCAAACCCCAAGATCTTCACAGCATCACCACAAATACACAGAAAATCTTAACTGCGGGAGGTGAGGGATGTGCTTATTAGATCCATTGAGGATTACTTTGTGAGCAGGACCCAAGGGTGCAAGAGCACGGGCTCCAGTGGCCCCAGACAGACCCACTTCTGCCACTCACGGCTGACAAAGTCCAAGGGCAAAGGAAGAGGACTTTGGCTGCCTCCATGTTGACTTCAAACTTTCCCAGTGGGTTCCTTCCGGCTTGTCTCCTGGCTCAGGAGGGAGCCCCTGAGGACAAAGCCCCCTGAGGGGAACTGGAACTACCCGCTCAGGCCACAGGGACTGCCCTGGGCCAGGAAGACCCCAGCCCCGAGTGACTCCTAGACACCGACACCTTTAACTTTCACCGACCACTGCAGGTACGCACTCACTCTCGGCCCGTCTGCCTTACATAAGCCTGAAGTATTTCCAGCACATTGGACCCAGTCTTTGAGACCTTAATCAGCTCTCTTCCCAGTGTCGGCCTCCCTGAGGTAACTCCCTTTGTTTCACCACCTCTCATCTCTCTGCCTTTGGATTTTGTCAGGAATAAGTGGCCACACCTGGTCTGTGCGGGGCCTGGAGACAGGAGCTCTTGCACCCCTCCCTGCACAGCAGCACCCCTCCCTGCACAGCAGCACCCCCTCCCTGCACAGCAGCACCCCCTCCCTGCACAGCAGCCAACAGCAGAGGGATGAGCGGGGAGACAACCAGGAGGAAGCTTCTTCAGGGAGGCCCACACCGAGAAGGCAGTGCACTCACATCTTAAACACTGTCTTCCAAACTACCGGAATAGTATCAACCTTCTAACAGGAAACCGATCTTTTCAAATTAAACAACATGCTCAAATGTGAGGACATTACTAAGGGAAATAGAGGAATCAGACAGACACTGAATTTACTTACGTGACTAACCTAAGGTAGAGAACCTCATGAGAAAAGGAAGAAATGAAGGAAAGGAGAAAACAAGGAATGTGGAAGCAAAAAAAGAAGAAAGGAAGAAAATGTAATTGCTGGGGTTTCAAACAGATACAAACGTGGAAGGGGGCGCCTGGGTGGCTCAGTAGGTTAAGCATCCGACTCCTGGTTTCAGCTCAAGTCATGATCTCAGGGTTCATGGGTTTGAGCTTCACGTCGGGATCTGCACTGTCAGCGCACGTCCCAATGAGTGGCTCAAACCCATGAACCATCAGATCGTGACCTGAGCAGAAGTTGGAAGCTTAACTGAATGAGCCACCCAGGTGCCCCCAAAGACATTTTTAAAATGAACTGCTATCAAAAAAATAAAAAGAAAAAAACAAAAAGAATTTATCTCTAAGCAACTATTTACAACCACATGTTATCCATAATACTCTGTAAGGTTTTAAATTCACAAATCATGCATTTGGCTAAGAATCCAGAGTTGGGGACACCTGGGTGGCTCAGTCACTTAAGCATCCAACTCTTTTTTTTTTTTTAAATATTTTTATTTATTTCTAGGAGAGAGAGAGACAGCGTGAGCAGGGGAGGGTCAGAGAGAGAGGGAGTCACAGACTGAAACAGGCTCCAGGCTCTGACCTGGCAGTCAGCACAGAGCCCGACGCGGGGCTCAAACCCACGAACCGCGAGATCATGACCTAAGCGAAAGACGGACACTCAACCGACTAAGCCACCCAGGTGCCCCTTAAGCATCGAACTCTTAATTTTAGCTCAGGTCATGATCTGAAGGTTCGTGAGTTCAAGGCTCACACTGGACTCTGTGCTGGCAGCTGGAAGCCTGCTTGGATTCTCTCTCTCCTCTCTCTCTGCTCCTCCCCACTCATGCTGTGTCTCTCTCTCAAAAAATAAATAAATAAATAAATAAATAAAGCTTAAGGTGTCAAAGGCTTTGTCCTCCCCTCTTTTCAAAATAATAGGGCAGAAGGGCACCTGGGTGGCTCAGTCGGTTAAGCATCACACTTCGGCTCAGGTCATGATCTCGCAGTTCATGGGTTCGAGCCCCGCGTCGGGCTCTGTGCTGACTGCCAGGTCAGAGCCTGGAGCCTGCTTCAGATTCTGTGTCTCCTTCTCTCTGTCCCTCCCCTGCTCACATTCTCTGTGTCTCTTAAAAATAAACAAACATTTAAAAAAATGAAAAAAAAAACAACCCAAACAATAACAAAAGCAAAATAATAGGGCAGAGGGGTGCATGAGTGGCTCAGTTGGTTGAGCATCCAACTGCAGCTCAGGTCACCATCTCACAGCAGTTTGTGAGTTTGAGACCTCCATAGGCCTCTGTGCTGACAGCTCAGAGCCTGGAGCCTGCTTCAGATTCTGTGTCTCCCTCTCTCTCAGCCACTCCCCAACTCACACTCTGTCTCTGTCTCTCTCAGTCTCAAGAATAAATAAACATTAATTTTTTTTTTTTAAATAATAGGGTAGGTTTGTCTTTTTTTAGTAAAGCATATGCAGGCTGAGTCCTAAAAGAGAACTTTGGAATCCAGTTTCAGCAATACCCAGCAAACTCCAAGAAATCATCATAATTGGTGCTTACTTTTAGGACTGGGGAAGTTCAGGATGTCTTTGATTATACTTGGATCCAAATCTAGTCCTTGTTCTGACAGCAGGTGCCCTAAATATCTAGCCTGAGTCTGAGCAAATGGCAGTACTTTTTTTTTTTTTTTTTGTGAGACTTTATGTCTCTTTAATGCCAGGAGTTTTAACAGATAGAAGATGTCTTCATGGGAACAAGCTTGAGAAGTGAGCAGAGAAGCACATCACGTAGACCCCGTAACAAAGGAGAACCTGCAGGAAACATGTCATCCAAATCAGCCTTCGAGGTTTGTGACCGACAGGAAAATAGGATGGACACTGTACGCCTGAGGGATTACCGACCAGGTGTACTGCCATTTCTCCCAAGTGAAGGCAAAAATACTGAGTATCCTTATCAACTGGAATATTCTATCCTATTTTAAGGTTTCTTTTGTTTGAGAGACACAGAGAACATGCTCGTGGGGGAGGGGCAGAGTCTGCACAGAGCCCGAAGGTGGGCTCCAACTGTGACATTGTTGTGACATGCTGAGCCGGCATCAACACTTGGAGGCTCAACGGAGCTCAGTCGCCCCTCAATTGGAATATTTGGAAAAGCGCAGCAGAGGTCAGTTACACTGAACATGTGCTCAGTGAGAAGTGACGTCACTAGCGCATGGGTTGGAACGGGATGCTGACAGTTAACGAATGTTATTTGTTGCTCAGAGGTCATGGAAAAACCTCATCCTCCACCTTTGGGTTTTCCAGAGGCAAAAAGGGGTGTTGCAAGGACTGGTGTTGGGGATAAGGAGGCCCTGAGCCTTACAATCCCCCAGCACGGGCCTGGTGCCCTCAAGACTTCTCTAACTGTAGGGCAGTCACTCTACGCAGAAATTGGGGGATCTACTTGAATCCTGACAGGTGATGCTGCGTGGATTGTGCCCGCAGCAGCTGGACATTTTCTTCACAAAGATGGTAGCTGATCCACTAATAAATTCTCTGAACCCCCGACCTCACCTATAATGACGCTAGGCCCAGAGCTCAGCAAACCTGCTGCACGGTCATTGCTCCCCCTTGTTCCCAACTGCGGTTCCTACTGTCAAATTCTAGAGGTATTGTCTTCCCCTTTTGGGAAAAAGAAACTCTGGCATGGTATTTGTCAAAGAAACCTCAGCCCCATGAATGGGGCTGATGAACTAAGGACAAAAGGATGTGTGACACTCAAAGATCTTAGACACAAGGAATAGGTTCAAACACAGGGACACATTGATATTTAATAGAAAGCTGTATTATTTGAACTGTTGAGGCCTCTGAGGCAGCGGCTGCTTGACAGCAGTGGGCCTGAGCACTGAGGGTGTAGCTCAGGTGTCAATATGGACAGAGACAGATGTGTTCTGTAGACACATCTGTTCCCAATGTTTCTCCAAGTCAACTGAGAGGGAAGATTGGGAACAGCCCCTATCTCCTTGGAGGCCTGTCACTGGAATCAGGAGGATATTGAAAATGTTGGCCAAGGGGCACCTGGGTGGCTCAGTCGGTTAAGCATCTGAATCTTGGTTTCTACTCAGGTCATGATCTCACGGTTTGTGGGTTCAAGCCCCACATCGGGCTCTGCAATGACAGTAGACAATCTGCTTGGGATTCCCTCTCTCTGCTCCTCCCCTGCTCTCTCTCTCTTTTGTCCAAAATAAATAAATAAACTTAAAAAGAAAGAAAGAAAGAAAAAGTTGTCTAAAGAGCTGAAGTTATCTGAGGCTCTTAAATTTGTAATGCTCTTTTTCCCCAATGTCCTGGTTCCTTACAGTGATTGCAGAAACAAGGCTTCCGGTTTTGTTTAGGGACATTCATTTGCTGGAGTTGAATACCAAAAATGTTTAGCTCTCTATTCTCTAAGGGTCTTATCCAGGGTGAGAGCAAATCAATTTGCAAAGCTAATTAAATCTCTATCTCTAGGGGACACAGTGCCATTCCATCCTGATCCTTTTAACTACAAGGGAAAGATCCTGGATCAGTCCATTAATAGAACATAGTTAAAACACTATGAACTAGAACTAGAACACTACTACATTGGTGGATTCCACATCTAAAGACCAGAATTTTCTGTAAAGAAAAGTTGCACTCAGAAACAATAAAAAAATCTAAAAGGCAACCAACAGGATGGGAGAAGATATTTGCAAATGACATATCAGATAAAGGGTTAGTATTCAAAATTTACAAAGAACTTATCAAACTCAACACTCAAAAAAAAACAATCTAGTGAAGAAATGGGCAAATGACATGAGTAAACGGTTTTCCAAAGAAGACATCCAGACAACTTACAGACACATGAAAAGATGCTCAACATCACTCATCGTCAGGGAAATACAAATCAAAACCACAATGAGATACCACCTCACCCCTGTCAGAATGGCTAAAATTAAGAACTCAGGCAACAACAGATGTTGGTGAGGATGTAAAGAAAGAAGATCTCTTTTACACTGTTGGTGGGAATGCACACGGGTGCAGCTACTCTGGAAAATAGTGTGGAGGTTCCTCAAAAAATTACAAAGAGAACTACCTTACAACCCTGCAGTTGCACTACTAGGTATTTATCCAAGGGATACAAAAATGCTGATTCGAAGGGGCACATGCACCCCAATGTTTATAGCAGCACTATCAACAATAGCCAAATTATAGAAAGAGCCCAAATGTCCATCGACTGATGAATCAATAAAGAAGATATAGTATATACACACATTCAGCAATCAAAAAGAATGAAATCTTGCCATTTGCAACAATGTGGATGGGACTAGAGTGTATTATGCTAAGCAAAATAAGTCACTCAGAAAAGATCAATATCCTATGATTTCACCCACGTGGAATTTAAGAAACAAAACAGATGAACATAGGGGAAGGGAAGGAAAAAGAAAATAGAAACAGAGAGAGAGGCAAACCAGAAGAGTCTCTTCAATATAAAGAAAAAACAAGGGTTCCTGGAGGGGTGTTGGGTGAGAGTATGGGCTAAATGGGGGATGGGCATAAAGGAGGGCACTTGTTGGGATGAGCACTGGGTGTTATAAGTGATGAATCACTAAATTCTATTCCTGAGATCAAAAAAGGAAAAAAAGAAATCACAATTCCTTCTTAATGATACAGAACAAATAGGGTTAATGGGGGAGGTGGGTGGGAAATCAGGTAGATGGGTGATGGGCATTAAGGAGGGCACTTATGACGAGCACTGGGTGCTGTATATAAGTGACAAACCACTGAATTCTACTCCGGAAACCAATATTCCTCTGTATATTAACTAACTAGAATTTAAGTGTTGGGGAGGAGTGGGGAAGGGGAGGGGAATGGAGGGGGATGTGATGGGAAGGGACAGGAGGGGGAGGGGAAAGGAGGGAAGGGAAAGAAAGGCAGGGGAGGGGAGGGAGGAAGTTGGACTTGATTGTAATCATCATGAAGGGATTCATAGGGCTTTTGTGCACAAGACTGAATTTTGTTCCGTCCCACAGGATTGGGAAAAGTCTTTATAAATGATAGGTGGGGTCTTCCAGGGACGCTTCTAGCATCTTACCTAAAGTTACCAGTCAGTTTCTTTAGATCCTATCTATAATGTTCCCAGTGGGTGTTCCCATCCAGTGTATGGCCTGGCTCTAGCCAACAACCAAGCTGTTGAGAAACCAGGTTGGGAAGGTTGAATAACCATGTTAAATTCTTCAACAGACCTATGGGCATCCTTAGTCACTTTAGGGAACTCTTTCACTATGGCTCAAAGTTCAGCCTTACTCCAGAGAACATAAGAAACTTTGGGCCAATCTAGATCCTTAGAGGACTCATCCTTACTTTAAAAAAAACTTTTTTTTAATGTTTTAATTATTTCTGAGAGAAAGAGAGAGACAGCATGAGCAGGGGAGGGTCAGGGAGAGAGGGAGATGCAGAATCTGAAGCAGGCTCCAGGCTCTGAGCTAGCTGTCAGCACAGAGCCCGATGCGGAGCTTGAACCCACGAACTGTGAGATCATGACCTAAGCGAAAGTTGGACGTTTAACCGACGGAGCCACCCAGGTGCCTCGGAGGACTCATCTTTAAAGGGGCAGATTTTAAGGGATGGATTTTAAGGCAGATTTTAAGGCAAAGGGATGGAAAGAGAGTGGAGATGAGGAAGGAAGAAGACAGAGGAAGATGGTACTGGGGGTGGGACCTGAGCACAAATGGCTTCTTAGTGTCTGATGAAGTCAAAGGTGGGCAAGAGGATGAAAAGTCAGCAGCTCTTTTTCGTCCTTGTAATGGTTTGCTCACCTTATTTCATTGAAAAATTATATATATGTAAGAATGAGGCAAGATTATATTCCCAATAGGGTTTGGAACCTTCAAAATACCAAAATAAGAAATCCTATTCCATTTTGTTGATTTCAGAATCATAGCTGTGCAACTCAGCTTTGATTAACGCAACTTTGGAAAGTTCAAAGAATCTAGTAATGGCCACTGAAATTCTAAATTTTCTCTGGTTAAGTCTGTCCAGATGCCCAAGCAAAAGGAAAGTATTTTTTATTTCTTTTTCAGAGAGAGAGAGAGAGAGAGAGAGAGAGAGAGAAGGCGCCAGGGGCAGATACAGAGGGAGACAGAGAATCCAAAGTGGTCTCCACACTAACAGCAAAGGGCCCAATGCAAGGCTGGAACCTTGAGATCAAGTTAGATGCTTAACCGACTGAGCCACCCAGGTGCCCCGGAAAGTATGTTTTAAACATAAGGAAGGTGTCTTTTCCTTCAGCTGGAATAGAGGAGGAGCATCCATGAGCAAGATCAAGTCCATGGAAGATGAGTCCAGTTGACTACCAGTGGTATGGAGAGAGAGCTCCTCCTGCGAAAACCCGATTCCATTTTAGTGAGGTATCCCATTATAATTTTCAGTTAGAAAGGAAAATTTGCTTTGTTCAGGAGGGTGGTCAACATGGTGGACTATGTCCAAAGACAACTTACAAAGTCACATAGCAAGCGGGGAGTTTTTAAAGGGAAGGCACACAGAACTAGTGAGCACTAACGTGCAGAGGAAGCCTGTCACAATGCTGGATCATTCTCAGTATGATTTCGAGACTTACTGGCATCAGAAAAGGCCACTGTCTACCATGGTCAAGCTTGATCTTCTAGGAACACTGAGTCCCTTGTCTCCCCAGCATCAGTGGTCTGTTGAAATCTCAAAGAAGCTACAATTGTGAAGGCATAAGCTAGTGAGCGTAGGTCAGTGGGTTAGATGTATGCAGCCATTGTAATGCTTGAAACAGTTATAGTCTGAGAAAGTCTGTATTTGGAAAATAACACCGATACATTATTAAGTGTTCATTGAGCTTTCACTCTGTGCACACACACAGGTTACATGGTGCTGTGCTGGGTACCTCAGAAACATGTATGTGGGTTAATCTTCATAATACTTCAGGGCTTGAAGATAGGTGTCCCTTATTTCTCCCAGAACGGAGATGCTAGGCCCTGACTTTCTGTTTCTTTTTTCCCCTTAACATTGATTGTATAAAATTGGAGCAAAATATGGATTGGAGGAAGATACAAAAGATTGAACTGGAACTTAACAAGTTCTGATTGTTGACTAAAAATCAAACTGGCAGGGTGCCTGGGTGGCTCAGTTGGTTGAGCCTCTGACTTCACCTCAGGTCATGATCACATGGTTCATGGGTTTAAGCCCCATGTCAGGCTCTGTGTTGTCAGGTGGAGCCTGGAGCCTGTTTCAGATTCTGTGTCTCCCTCCCTCTCTGCCCCTCTCCTGCTCATGCTATGTCGTTCTCCCTTTCAAAAATAAACATTTAAAATTTTTTTAAAAAAAAATCAAATTGTCATGAGATAAACAGGAGAAAGTAAAATTTGAACTGTACATAGAGATTCCACACAGATGTAAAAATTGCAAAGACAGACAAAATAAAATAAATATGTATTTGAGGAGAAGAAAAGTAGGAGCCTGGGACTTCAAGAGAAGAAAGGCACTTCATCAAAAGATGAAAGAGAGGAAATATTTGGTAAATAAGTAAGTCTCTTGAGCTACTAAAAAAAAAAAAAATAGGGCATAGAGGCTTTTGCTCAAACAGGCCTTCCTAGGTCCTCGCTGTTAATCACACCTAGTTGATAATAATATATCTGTGTGTGGTGATAGCAATCATCCTGGGGCGGGTTCTCTATCTAAATTCTTTTTAGGCAATGAAGTGGGAGATAAGGACGTTTCCTGAATCTGCTAGACATTCGTTGCTTTTTAACTCAAAATGAGCTTTCTGCCAAAGAGGTCTGTCAAGGGGTAGCCTGGGCTTGGTCCATACAAACTGGAGGATACTTTGTTGAATTACATACAACACACAGAAAACAATACTTTATGAAATCACACAGAATCTTAAAAAAGTTAAAACCATCAAAATGAGTATTAGAATGTTAGAAATGTTGAGATAGTGGTCCAGTGAAAATGTGAAAGTTAGGGGTGCTTGGGTGGCTCAGTAGGTTAAGCATCTAACTTCAGCTCAGGTCATGATCTTGTGGTCCATGGGTTCAAGACCCGTGTTGAGCTCTGTGCTGACCGCTCAGAGCCTGGAGCCTGCTGCAGATTCTCCCACTCTCTCTCCCTTCTCCTACTCATGCTCTGTCTCTCTCACTCTCAAAAATGAATGTTAAAAAAAAAAGTCTAAGTTAGTAGTGGGAGCCCTCACTAAAATGGAGTCAAGATATTTCAGCAGGGGGAGCTCTCAAACCCTATCACTCATAGTCAATGGCAGATCCCAAAGAAAAGGTCTTGACCTTCCACAAACTTGACCTTGGAGGTAGATTATACTCTACTATTCCAGCCAGAAGAAGAGATGTTTTTCTCATTTCTCCCAGGCAACAGCTCAACCAATGAAATTCCACCGTCCTTCAAACTACCAATTTGACTTGAATTTATAACAGACTTCTAATTTATAACAGTCCCTACCAAAGGACTTGAATTTATAACAGACTTCCCAGCTTACTCCTCATCTCCTCAAAAAAGCATGACTCTTGTTTCTTCCCTGGACTTACCTATGGTTTTGCTGCAGCCCATATGTCCCTAATTACAACTCATTGTTATTCCCAAATAAGCCATTCTTTTGCTGGTAAAATAACCGGTAGTTTTTTCTTTTTTTTTAATGTTAATTTATTTGTGAGTGAGAGACAGAGAGAGAGAGACAGTGTGAGGGGGTAAGGGCACAGAGACAGGGAGACACAGAATCCGAAGCAGGCTCCAGACTCTGAGCTGTCAGCACAGAGCCTGATGTGGGGCTTGAATGCATGAATTGTGAGATCATGACCTGAGCCGAAGTTGGATGCTTCACTGACTTGAGCCACCAAAGCACCCCAGGAGTTTTTCATTTTTAAGGTTAAATGTTACAAAGTTCACTTACACTGATGAATCAGTACTGGATTTCTAATGTACAGCAAAGTGACTATCATGTATATTGCACACTTGTAACTTGCTAGGAGAGAACATTTAAAGTGTTCTCACCACACACACACAATTCTTCACTCTGTGGGTTGAGGGACAGGCTCATTAGGTGGATTGCGGTAATGGTTCTGTAGGCAGATAGGGGTCTACAGAAAAAGGAAGACTAGGCATAGACTTCTTAACATAAGAGAAGTTGCTTTAGGCCCCCAGCCATGTTATGACCCATGCCAGCATGACTTACTCAAAGCATATGTTTGATGAACATCGTGGGATGTCAAAATTACAGAAAAGTTGACATCAATAGTTAACAATTTTAAGGCAGCCAAAAATGTAAACACAAATAGGCACCTCCAGGCCAGGAGATAGTCTAGCCATATCAGAGTAAATAAGTCCTTAAGAAACAACATACGCATGGGGCACCTGGGTGGCTCAGTCAGTTACGTGTACAATTTGGGCTCAGGACATAATCTCACTGTGGATTTGAGCCCCACATCAGGCTCTGTGCTGACAGCTCAGAGCCTGGAGCCTGCTTCAGATTCTGTGTCTCCCTCCCTCTCTACCTCTACTTTGTTGGCATTCTGTCTCAAAAATAAACATTAAAAAATTAAAAAGAAAAAAAAGCAGCCTATGCAAACAAACAAACAAAACCAAAAAAACCCACTCCGACTCACAATTAACTGCAAAGCAGAAAAATCCATCTCCATGTAATAGATAGCTTTCCAGCACCAAGAGGTAAAGAGACATTCTGACACCACCGACAGAGAACAGCTGAGGTCTACAGGAACAAACCTTGTTACTTTTCCCTCGTTTACTGCCACTACACAAATTCCATTTAGAATTCCTTACTAACTGAAAGCCCAAACAGTGGTTTCCTTTATGCTCTCAAGTCCATACATTTATGGTCTCTTTCTCTACAAAGTATAAAAACGACTTGCACTGGTCATGTCTATGGGTTTCAATTCCTTTACTGTGCATGTAATTAAACTTTTCAGATTTCTGTCTCCTGTGATTGGTCTCAGTCAATTTGCTCCTTAGACCAACTAAAAGAAACTTGAATGGTAAATGAAAATTATTTCTCACCAACAACGTTTTCCCTAAAGTCCTAAATAACTTACAGTGCAGGGCTGAACATCTCTTCAAGCCCATCTATAAAGAATCAGCAAGCTATCTGCATACATGATGAAATTCTTTTCCATCTGGGTTTAGCATATTCTAAATGTAATTGTCCTTTTTTAATACCTGGTTTCAGTGCCAAGGGTGATGGCCATTGTGTCACATCCTGGGACACACTGGAGACATAATGGTCATTTTCAAAGACAAGTTTATGTGTCCACTTGTGCTAAAGACGATCTTGCTTAGAGTGGCTACAGGGGAGCTCTGGTTAATAAGATGGATAAGTGTCTACAGAAGCAGGACTTCCCTGAATTTATGAGAAATGACTTCAAATCAAAATTTGTATGTACTATCAGACTCTTTCCTTATTCCTTCTTAATGCATGAAATACAGTTTGATGCCTAGTGGTGGGCTAATCATACTGAGGCCATGAAAAATCAAGGATAAGCCCAGGGATGCCTGGGTGGGTCAGTCAGTCAAATATCTGACACCAGTTCAGGTAATCATTCCACTGTTCGTGTGTTTGACTCCTGCACTGGGTGAGCTCAGCCCCACATCGGATGAGCCCCACTCAGGAGGAGTCCCACTTCTCTCTCTCCCTACCCCTGCATCCCGCTCAGTTGTGCCCTCTCTTTCTTATTTAATACAAGTGTTACTCTTTTCTTGGATAGCTGAACAGAAACTAGCAGCTACAAAATGATATTATATTTTCATTCTATTAATGTTAAACGTGAGCATCACCTGCTACCCACCACCATCATAATATTGGTTTCAACAATGGATAGAAATTATTTCCACTCCATACACAGTATGTGTTAAGGACAGCAAGAGCTGTGAAGGACATGGAGATTTCCGGCCCAAGAATGGGTGCACTGTTTGAAGCTGAAATGCTTGTTGCCTCTGACTAAGCAGAAATGCTCACTGCGAGCTCCTCAACTAATCAGTACCTGGCACAGAGCCCAGATCATGAGACTGCACTAAGCAAGGGGCTGCGGGGGAGAGAGGGAGACACCTGCCAGCAACGTCAGCATCACTGGAAGGTCATCCATCTACAGTGAGTTAAACCTGTGCTGGGTTATACACCTGGCGCACCGGTGCTTTGTGGAACCACAGCACACGCCTTGCTGACCCTGCCTATTACAGTGCCCAGGAGGCTTCCCCATCTCTGCCATGTGACATTTTTTTTTAATGTTTTTATTTATTTCTAGGGGAGAGAGAGAGACAGCGTGAGCAGGGGAGGGTCAGAGAGAGAGGGAGTCACAGACTGAAACAGGCTCCAGGCTCTGAGCTGGCAGTCAGCACAGAGCCCGACGCGGGGCTCGAACCCACGAACCGCGAGATCATGACCCAAGAGAAGGCCGGACGCTTAACCGACTAAGCCACCCAGGCGCCCCTGCCATGTGACATTTTAAAGAGATGTCCATGGTATTTCCACCATCCAGTACCCCATCTACTGTCCACTGTCACTAATCTAGGCATGAGAGAGTTCAGTAATCAGTTACTCAACAGCATCTGGTCCTCGGTAACATTCAGCGATTCATTTAAATTATGAAGAAAAAGAGGCACCTGGCTGGTTCAGTCAGCAGAGCACACAACTCTTGATCTCGGGGTTGTGAGTTTGAGCCCTACACTGGATGTAGGGATTACTTAACATCTTTAGGGGCGCCTGGGTGGCTTAGTAGGTTAGGTATCTAACTTCGGCTCAGGTCATGATCTCATGGTTTATGGGTTCGAACCTCCGATCAGGCTCTCCACTAGGAATGCAGAACTCTAGTAATGCAGATTCTCTCTCTGCCCCTCTCTCACTTGTGATCTCTCTCTTTCAAAATAGATAAAACTTAAAAAAAAATTAGAGCTCTGGTTAAACTTTTTCTCAGATAAACAGCATTGATCCAATCTCTCTCCAACTGATTTGGTCTCTTTCCATTTATAAAGACCCTGGTACTGTTTTAGGTTTGAGTCCTCACTGATGTGGTTTGAAGTGTTACGGCGCGAGCCAGTGGCCAAGAAAGAAATCTTGAGTTGTTTTTGGTGCAAAGAGTTGTTTTTATTAAAGCACAGAGACAGGCCCCTGGGGTTGTGATGGGTGACTGATTATATACATTCAGGTTGGGAGGAGGTCGGGGTAGTGGAAGTCTCTAAGGAATTTTGAGAGCAAGGTTTCCAGGACCTTGAGGGAGCTGGCTGCTGTTAGGAAAAGGTCACTTACTACTGTTTAGTAAAAACCCAGTCATAAGACCCTTCAGATATGTATCAGGGGCCATAAGCTTGGAGAATGACTGCCAACATACATCTTGGGGTGGGAAGAAGAGATAAAGAAAGTCCAAAGGAATTTTTATATGTTAAAGTAGATTTACAGGATATGGGGTGGGGGGTTGGGATAATGTTAAGCTATGATTCCCTTTTGCCCCAGCAAAGTGTCCACATCAATCAAGGCAGCTGAGCTCATAGAATAATGTCACTCTGTCTGTTTCAAGGACTTGTCAAGGGGCTGTAGGCAGTTAAGAAATTTTTTCAATTCTCTTCATTTGCTTCCCTTTTCCCCCCTGAACAATCTTTACCCTTAAATTTTTAAGTTTGATGAGGGTAGAAGGTCTCATCTTCTGTAGCTTCTTCCTACTGAATGAGGGGCATAGAGATGTCCTTTCCTATGGGTCAAACTGGTCAGTTGAGGACTTTGTTGAGTCCAAGGGAGACCACATGTAAGGACCTTCCCTAGTAGAAAGGATCATTTGTCAGATTGAAGTTATGGGGGTGAAGGAGTCTGGGCACCAGGTGGAGACACATGGAGAAATCAACAAGACATGATTAGAATACCAAAAAGAAAAAGCAGCTCAAAAAAGAGTCCTTTGAGAGTTGCCATAAGTCCTCAAGTCCAAAAGTTTGACCAATCATTAAAGGAAAGAAAGGAATCATTTAAAGCACCAATTTGAGAATTCATGTCCATTAGGACACCAGAAATATTTCTGTAGTAATCTGGCATGTATTCACAGCACGCTGTCTTTATAATAGCACAAGCCCCCATTTCTGCAGCAGTGAAAACATCTAATGCCATTTTACTTTGTAAAACTGTCTTATGAATTTGTGTCCCTTTGGTATTTAACAGAGAAATGCTATTTTGAGTGTCATTTAAGGTTTTGACCACATACTTATTTTCTTGTACCAAACAACATCCTCCAGTCCCAAAGAGGGAACAAAGATGGTGGTCATACTGATGAAACACAGAGCATGTCCACCGTTGTTTTAAACTTAGAAGGTTGGCTGGGTTGTTAATGGTCCATGCATCCAGGCAAAACCCAAAGTACACTGGCCTATCCAGCCTGGGTGAAGCCATGGCCACAAGTTAGAGCCACATAAACACTGGGTCTAGTCATCTAATTCCAGGCCTTCTTGGAGGAGTCAGGATATCAAGGGCCATTTGGTTTTGGAGGGCCACCTTTCCAGAACACTGAGGATTCCAGGGCAAATGTAAACAGTAATTAATATTTTAAGGCACGAGTTGTTTGCTGAGTTATTTGTAACTAAAAAGGATGCTCTGATGTCATTTTGTGGGGACCAAAGCCACCCAAATCTAGGGACAATTTCTCCTAGTAAGGTTTTTGTCACTTCAATGGCCTTTGTATTAAAAACGAGTGGCCTGGTGTAAACCCCATATTACCTTCCACTGGCTATTTGGTGGAGGGTGGGGGATAAAGATTTTCCATCATTATTAACAAGCCAGTCCTGTGCATTTTTTATATACTTGTCCCTGGGCTATGTGAATGTCTTGGTCGGAATAGACTGGCGCCATGGACTTTATTGGAGTTAGACTGGTGTAAGACTTAGTATTTGTTTATTTTGCGCTGCCTGCTTGCCTGCACAGCCTGCCAAATTGTTTCCTTTATATCCTAAGGACATATCTTTTTGCTGTCCTTTGAGGTGAATGATAGCCACCTCCTTCAGTGGATGTACAGCCTCAAGAAAAGTAATCTTATAGGGCCCATATTTGATTGAGGAGTTATTCTGCCTTGATTATAAATCCCCTTTTCTTTCAAACTGCTCTGTGGAGGAGGTAATTTTGAGGCTCTTTGCCAATTTTAAAGTACAAACGAGCGCTATTAACTCTGCTTTCTGGGCAGATGTATTTGCTGGGAGGGCTCTGGCCTCAAGAGCCTGAGTCAGACGGACTATAGCCTCCTCAGCTTTTCCTATATCCTTTTCTTCCATGAAACTTCTGCAGGGGCGCCTGGGTGGCTCAGTCGGTTAAGCGTCTGACTTCAGCCCAGGTCATGATCTCAGCTTGTGAGTTTGAGCNAAACAACGAACAATCAGAACCAGAACTGAACATCGTAAAGATGTGTTATTAACACATATTTTTTCCTCTCCATAATCACCCTTACTTTGAGAGAGAGCCAAATGAGGACTAATTAGATTGAAAAACAAGTCCAATTTTAACAAACTTGGCCTATTATTTACCTCAGCTCAGTAAGAATGGTCAATTAACCATATAGATCTTTGAGAATTTGCTTTACTTAGAGGTGCCTGTGTGGCTCAGTCAGTTAAGCATCCAACTTTGGCTCAGGTCATGATCACACAGTTTTTGAGTTTGAGCCCTGCGTTGGGCTCTGTGCTGACAGCTCCGAGCCTGGGGACCTGCTTGGGATTCTGTGTCTGCCTCTCTCTCTCTTCCCCTTCCCTGCTCATGCTCTGTCTCTCTCTGTCTCTAAATAATAAATAAAAACGTTAAAAATTAAAAAAAAATTTTTTTTAATTTGCTTTACTTGAACTTTTCATGAGGAATCTAGATTGATCTTTTAGTAGCCTCTCTAGTCCAGAAGCCAAGCCAAGTACTTCCCATCAGACAGGCCTGCAATACCTGTGGAATTGGGCAAATTCCTCTTCACAAGGTCCCCAAGATATCGTCAGGTTCCCGCACCCACCAGGAAGTGACATTCTTTACGCACCTGGTGAGGCTGCTGGGAACTTTGTAAAAATGTACCAGGCCAACATCTCCAAGGGGCACCATTGGCTCCATGTTTCATAAAGTCAATGTCAATTCCTTAAAGCTGTCTGGTCATATCTGAGTCTATGCATGTCTCTCTCAAACATGACATTCCAGTCAAAGCCTTGGTAAAATAGCCAATGGTGCCCTGTTGCGAGAATAGATTCTTATGGGATGTCTACAAATAACTATGATTGCCAAGGAAGAAAGCAATCACTGAGACTTTCTGAATTTCAGAGGGCTCACGTAGAGAGAAAAGTTAAATGCTTCATTTTTTCCACAAAGGAATATTTTATCATATTTTTGTCAGTTACAGGTACTTTAAGAGAACGTTTCCTTAACCTGGAAGAGCAAACATTAGAGAACCAGCAATGTTTCAAAGAAGAGTCATAAGAACTATCATCATCTTTTTTAGTTCGTTTTGTCCCATGTTACGAATTCCTCTTTAGTTTGAATGTAACCTTTTTAGCTATGGAAATTCTTACCCATTTGAGTTTTATGATCTTCAAGATATATATTTGTCCTAAAAGTCCTTTTTATGAATCCCCTTAAAGATAAAGCAGGTTCTGTAAGAGCATCAGAACAATTAAAATGACAAGGACTCAGAAACTGACATCATTAACGATCTGAGAGTTCATTGTAATGCAGATGACAGGGAAAGTCAGTGATTTCTGTTGACAGGACAAACACTTCCTTAATCTGCACATCAGTCATGATGACCTTACACTAACTACAACATACCAACTAAACAAGACTAATTAGTCAAAAAGACTCCCTTGAAGATTTAAATCTTGGGGAAGTTTGTTAAGACCTTAGAAAGTTTTAAAGCACTTCCTAAATAGGATCAGGGATCATCAAAGGCCTGATAAAGTCAAAACACAGAAACCGGTTTTTCTGGGCTGACAAAGAAAAAAGAAAAACATTTTGTTTACATTTTCTTATCAAGAGATCAACAATCCGGGGAAACTCTGTCTTTTTAACAAGAGAGTAAGCAGAACGTGCTTTTTATTTTATTCCAATGTTTATTTATTTTTGAGAGAGAGAGGGAGACAGAGCATGAGTAGGGCAGGGGCAGAGAGAGGAGACACAGAATCTGAAGCAGGCTCCAGGTTCCCAGCTATCAGCACAGAGCATGACGCGGGGCTCGAACCTAGGAACTGCGAGATCATGACTTGACCCAAAGTTAGACACTCAACCGAGACTGAGCCACCCAGGTACCCCAGAATGTGGCTTTTACAAATCTATTCCTTTCAACCCTAGTCCATCCTGACCACACATAAAATTCCTTTCCAAAGATTTCCCTTCACAAACCTTCTACAACTTTCCTTTGCATTCAGATTTTGTCCCAAGCCATTGCTCTCCAAATAACCAGGACAAAATTATCTTCAAGAAAAATGAATTTTTCATTCCTTACATCTTTCTTACACATCTTCTGCTTTTCTACATAGAGTTGCCTCCTTTATTTCCATCAGTCTTAATTGCATTTAGCAGAATTTAACATTCTCAGGAACTTTAGTCTCCAATGGGAACTAAGTAGTAACCAACTGTGGAATGTTACACGAGAATTCTTTAGATGGCAAATTCATGAATCAATCAAGCAGAAAGCAAGTTTACCAACAGACCCAAATATCCTTAGTTTCTCAGCAGTAAGAAGTCAACAGTAGACACACCTTATGTTTAGTAACCAATGCTTTAGCACTTTATCCTATTTGGAAAATACATACAGTCCATGAATTCAATTCCATTTATCATCCAAGGAAAGCTTTCAAGTCTCAGATCACCAAAATCTTTGAAAGCTATTTCAACAACTACCCATGAAATCTTTGAGACAAAGTTAACCATCATTTTAAGTCATCATTTTGCTACATATTACAACAGTGAACAGGAGCTTATTTGACCTATAGTAAATATTGGTGGAATACAGTTTCATAGTTAATGCTGATAACCCTAAATTTAGACACATCTATTTTAATTAAACCAACAAACTTATGTTAGTTTGAATAGAGAATTATGTTCCGCCTTGGTCCACAAAAAAACAATCAATTTAGGGGCACCTGGGTGGCTCGGTCGGTTAAGCACCCGACTTCCGCTCAGGTTGCGATCTCACAGTTTATGGGTTCAAGCCCCTCATCGGGCTCTGTGCTGACACCTCAGAGCGTGGGAGCCTGCTTCGGATTCTTTGTCTCCCTCTCTCTCTCTCTGCCCCTCCCCTGCTGGTGCTTGGTCTCCCTTTCTCTCTCTCTCTCAAAAATAAATAAACATTTAAAAAAATCAATTTGTTCCCCATTGTCAATGTTTACCTAGGACACTGCTGGGAAAATCTGAAATNGTTAGTTTGAATAGAGAATTATGTTCCGCCTTGGTCCACAAAAAAACAATCAATTTAGGGGCACCTGGGTGGCTCGGTCGGTTAAGCACCCGACTTCCGCTCAGGTTGCGATCTCACAGTTTATGGGTTCAAGCCCCTCATCGGACTCTGTGCTGACACCTCAGAGCGTGGGAGCCTGCTTCGGATTCTGTGTCTCCCTCTCTCTCTCTCTGCCCCTCCCCTGCTGGTGCTTGGTCTCCCTTTCTCTCTCTCTCTCAAAAATAAATAAACATTTAAAAAAATCAATTTGTTCCCCATTGTCAATGATTACCTAGGACACTGCTGGGAAAATCTGAAATAGGTGGTCCAAAGGGGTACTTACTCTTCGCTCTTTGACAGCCAGAGTAGAAGTGATTGGTGCCAGAGGCACTGAGGATGGTATAAAAACCACTTAGAGGCGAGGTGCTGCCCGAAGGCAGAGAAAGAGAGTTCCCAGTTCTAAACCTCAGCTGATTGGACAGATGAGCAGACACCATGTTTTTTCTACCCAAATGGAAATATGCCATCCATGTCAGGCTGGAGAAGACAGGGAATTTCCCCCAAAACAAAAGGAGTTTGGGGAGCTGCTTGGGAATATTTCTTAAAGTCCCCATCCAGAGGTAGACTTACCAAACAAAACTGGCTCTAATTATAGCCATTAGCCTGGAAAATGAACGGGGGAGAAGCCACCACATCTATTAGGAGGGACAGTGAAAGCCAGTGTCCCTTTCATTAGGGATGGCCTGTGTTTCGTCTAGCAACCCGGGTTTATTCGGAGGAGGCCTGTTTAGGCAATTATCCTCCAATATGTCAGGAGGGAGTTTACTGGCCTGTTACTGACCAGAGGCATTCTGCCAGAGCCCCTCAGGCCCGGATCCTGACTTAGAGCCCTGAAGGCCTGGACCTCGGGTATCTCTGTCCATGTACCCTATTTCCTGTATAAGACATCTAACTGGTAAATCCTACTGAGGCTGTGCAAAGTTACAGATCAGTCCCTTCCTAAATTTTGCAGTCCAAATTGTTTCCAGTGGGTGAAATGGCATTCCAAGGGAATGTCCCTGGGAACTGAAGAAAAGAGAAGGTTCATTACCAAGAAGAGGGGAGGGGGAGGCAGAAGAGGCAGAAGGAAGTGCTACCAGAAAGCAGAGAAAGAAGGTTCTAAACCTCATCACCTCGGACAAACGAGAAGGCTACTTGGGGATAGTCCTTGAAGTCCCCATCTTGAGGTAGACTAACCACACTTGGCTCCAATTGTAGCCATTACCCTGGGAAATGAATGAGAGAGAAGCCACCCCCCACATACAGCAAGAGTAACCTGGGTCTGTTAGGAGGAGAAACAGTGAAAAGGGTCAGTGTCCCCTTCACTAGGGATGGCCTGTGTTTCCTCCAGCAAAGTGAGTTCTATTAGGAGGAGGCCTACTTAGTTAATCATCATCTAATATGTCAGGAGGGAGTTTGCTGGTGTGGCTACTGACCAAAAACGTTCTCCAACAGGCCCTTAGTTCCAGGTCCTTCTTTAGAGCCTTGAAGGCCTGAACCTAGAGAACCTCTGTCCATTTCCCCGGTTTCCTACAGAAGAAATCTGACAGATCCTACTGAAGCCATACAGTGTTACAGATCAGTCCTTTCCTAAGTTTTGCAATCTAAATGGTTTCCAGTAGGTTAAAAGGCAGTCCAAAGATGAGTCCTTGGGAACTGAAGACAGAAGGTCCATTACCAAAAGTTCTGCCCAACTCTTGGGGTCAAAAGCAACCGGAGGTGTCCCTAGACCCAAAATCGCTACTGATCACTGCCTGTCATAAAGGTCCCGTAGGAAGGATGCTAGTGCACCCCCCACCCCCGCATTCCCCACTGCATCCTAGGCTACAGATGGGTGCCTGGTGAACGAACTGAAATACCATGGCTTACGGTGGCCAAGCCTTCCAGTGAAGGCTGCACTATTGCCTTGCTGTGGAGGTTGTGCTGTTTTTTAACCCACAAAAAACACTACAAGTTTTACAAGGGGAAATTACTCAATTCTGTAGTCTAAGTAGTTAGTAAACGACACTGACGGAAAACAGTAAAGACAGAAATCCATTGTGGTCTAAGCAACATTCCATCACACGTAGTCTTTACAAGCAACTTCTCTAGGAAATGACCCCCCATTGGGATTTAACTCAGTCGGGTACAGTGGAGGTCCTGCGGCCAGAAGGGGCTAGAACAGGGATATGGATGGGATCACATCAGACCAATAGGGAGGAAACCTCACACGAAGTCTTAAGATTGGCAGCCATACTAGTCACTTAGGTGGCGGGTCCCATGCCCAAGTCAGACAGCTTGGTATAAGGACAGGAATACAAGAGAAGCCATCAAGTTTCTGGATCTTATTACCATCTCGGCCAGGGTACTAACTTCCAGCCAAAAGGCAGGCTTTCTCCTCTCTGTAGGGCAGCCACAGGCTGGAAGACTGCAGCCTGAGCATCAACAGGAAAGTGTTCTAATAAGACCATGCTACTCAAAAAGCCCCTGAAATGAGAGCAAAGGAAGAGAAAATAATACTCATCAAGTTTGCACCAAGGTTCAGAGTCCAGACAAGAAGACTCAACCCACGTTAGAAGAATTCTTGAGATGACTTTGGTGCAAAAAGGTCATTTTACTGAAGCATGGGGAAAGGACGCGTGGGCAGAGAGCTGTACTGGGGCTTTGACGGGTGACTGATTATATACCTTCAGGTTGGGAGGTAGGTTAGGGACAGCCTAAGTCTCTAAGAAATTTTGGAAGCAAGGTTTCTAGGACTTTGAGGGCATTAGCTTTTGTGTAGGAAAAGGTCATTTACCACTGCTTAGTAAAAACTCAGTCACGAGACCCTTCAGATATATCAGGGGCTGTATGCTTGGAGTACAATTGCCAATGTATATCTTACGAGGTTAGAGAGAAAAGAAGTTTCCAACGGAATTTTTATATGTTAAAGTAGACTCACAGGATCCTGGGGGGTCGGGATAATGTTAAGCTAAGAGTCCCCTTTTGCCCCAGCAAAGTGTCAACACCCAGGAAGCTGAGCTCCCAGAGCAAGGTTGCTCAGCCTGTTTCAATGGGCCGTAGGCAGTAAGGAAATTTAATTTTTCAGTTGCCTTGGTTTCCCACATCACTCACTAAAGTTCTAATTTTACTACACAAGTGAAGTTCTTCATGATGATTGATTCTCTGACGCTCACTGAGCAATGATGAATGGTTCAAGATAATCCCATTTATGATGTTTATAGATTTTGTTTAAGTTTATTTATTTTTGAGACAGAGACGAAGCAGAGAAGGGGCAGAGAGAGAGAAGGAGACAGAGGATCTGAAGGGGGCTCCACACGGACAGCAGAGGACCCAACACCGGGCCTGAACTCACAAACCACGAGATCATGACTTGATCTGTGTCAGACGTTTAACCGGCTGAGACACCCAGGCGCCCCTAAAGTTTGTCGATTTCTGAACGAGGAGGGATTACTTGTTGATGAAAGACTGAAGAACCCTCACTGAAGGGCCTCTCAAACGGATTCCACTTAGCATTTTATGACGTTCAGCAATATTTGACTTGAGAGGTTAACCCAAATCTATTTTCAAAATGGTCCAAAGAATTATTTTCAGCATGCACTGGGTGCTTTTCCACATTTACCAACTTTTCCTTCCATGAATTTGAACGTTCGGACATTTGGTCTGAGTGTTCTCTTGCAGCAGCACACTTGTTTGGAAGAGCAGCCGACTTAAAAAGGGAAATGTTCCCAAAACGTTTATGTCCTTCACGTTTGGCAAGAAGATTCTCATTATGGGCAACTGTCTCGGTTTGGATATGTCCTTCACAAAATCCCTCTGCCCTTCACTGTCTTGGTCACCATCCTAGTCTATCATTAAGTGAAAATTCTCAAGGCTACTACCACGTGAATGTCCTCCCACAGAAGTTTCTATGCGTGGCTTTGTCAGGAAGGCCTGGGGGTCAGCAGAAGATGTAGCTACAGGGCATCAAGTAACACAAAGGAAAGTCGTTGCTCTTACCACTCTCAGATGAGTATACTTAAAAACTCTAGGGGCACCTGGGTGGCTCAGGCGGTTGAGTGTCCGACTTCGGCTCAGGTCATGATCTCATGGTTCATGGGTTCGAGCCCCGCATCAGGCTCTGTGATGACAGCTCAAAGCCTAGAGCCTGCTTCGATTTTGTGTCTCCCTCTCTCTCTCTCTGCCCCTCCTCTGCTCATGCTCTGTCTCAAAAATAAATAAACTATTAAAAAAAAAAAAAANAATTCTCAAGGCCACTACCACGTGAATGTCCTCCCACTGAGGGTCTGCAAAGAAGTTTCTATGCGTGGCTTTGGCAGGAAGGCCTGGGGGTCAGCAGAAGATGTAGCTACAGGGCATCAAGTAACACAAAGGAGAGTCGTTGCTCTTACCACTCTCAGATGAGTATACTTAAAAACTCTAGGGGCACCTGGGTGGCTCAGGCGGTTGAGTGTCCGACTTCGGCTCAGGTCATGATCTCATGGTTCATGGGTTCGAGCCCCGCATCAGGCTCTGTGATGACAGCTCAAAGCCTAGAGCCTGCTTCGATTTTGTGTCTCCCTCTCTCTCTCTCTGCCCCTCCTCTGCTCATGCTCTGTCTCAAAAATAAATAAACTATTAAAAAAAAAAAAAAAAACAACTCTAATATGCAGGGGCACCCAGGTGGCTCAGTCTGACTTTGGTTCAGGTCATGATCTCATGGCTCAGGAGTTCAAACCCCACATCGGCAATCCACTGATAGCTTGGAGCCTGCTTAGGATTCTCTCCTCTCTATGCCCATCCCCCCCTCTTTTTTTCTCTCTCAGATAAATATTTGTTTAATGTAGCATATGCATACCATGAATCCTTTCCATCTTTGGAAAAGAAATAGATTGTGTGACACGATACAACTAGGATAAACCTTGAAAACATTACTTTAAGTGCAATAAATGACTCAGAAAAAGTCAGACCCATAGGATCCCACTGAGGGCAGACGGATGCATTGTGGTGGTTGTTCAGAATAAAGCTGAGTATTTATTCAAACACTGGAGGGACCCTATAGCTGCAGACAAACACCAGGGACAGTAATGTATCATGGCTCTAAAGAAGAAACAACAAAGCCTTTTTTAACTGGGATATTACAAAAACACAGACATTACACACCCCCAGATTATGTCTGACAGTCCCCAGGATTACTATCGTAGCTGACTGTTATCTTTGTCCTGCAGTACGGAACAAGTCCATAGAGCTGGGGACCGGAGGACTTCTGAATTCCCAAATCTCAGCAAAAGATCACAAGGCACACAAAGAAATAGAAAAGTGTGTCCCAAACAAAATACCAAAAATAGGGGCACCTGGGTGGCTCAGTCGGTGGGGTGTCCGACTTCAGCTCAGGTCATGATCTCACAGTTCATGAGTTCAAACCACGTGTTGGGCTCTGTGATGATAGCTCAGAGCCTGGAGCCTGCTTCGGATTCTGTGTCTCCCTCTCTCTCTGCACCATTCTCCTCCCCCACCCCATTCGTGCTCTCTCAAAAATATATAAATATTTAAAAAAAATTAAAAACAGACCAAAATTATAACTCAAAAGTGGCACTAGAGAATATTAATTATCTGACAAAAAAATTCAAAATAATAATCATAAAGATGCTCATGGAGAAAAAAGAGAAAACAAATAGGTAAACAAATGATATATGGAAAACTACTCATGACCAATACGAAAATCCAAACAAAGTATAAGAAAACAACTAAAAAGAAATTGAGAGCTGGAGAGTTCAGTGACTGAATTTAAAAATACACTACAGGGGTGCCTGGGTGGCTCAAGTCGGTTTAGTGTCCAACTTCGGCTCAGGTCATGAGCTCACAGTTCATGAGCTCTAGCCCCTCATCATGGTTTTGTGCTGACAACTCACAGCCTGAAGCCTACTTCGGATTCTGTGTCTCCCTCTCTCTCTGCCCCTCCCCCACTCATGGTCTGTCTGTGTCTCTCGCTCGCTCAAAAGTAAATAAACATTAAAAATAATAAAAATTAAAAAAAATAAAAATACACTACAGGGGCAGCAGGAATATTCACCAAGAAAAAAGAATCAGACATCTTAAAGGCTGCTTGTTTTAAATCATCCATTGACAGGAATAATGAAAATATGGAAAAGGACAGTTTAAGGGACTCACAGGACACGAACGTGGGAGCAATTTACATATTAAGGGGATCCCCATAAAAAGAATGAAGTGGAGAAGAAAACTTACATGAAGAACTAATGGCTTCTACTGTCCACATTTATCGGAAGAGAGACAAATTCAAGTAACTTAGTGAATTCAAAGTAGGATAAATGTCAAGACATGAGCACAGTGGCACATAATTAATTAACCTACCAAAAAGCACAGGTGAATAGAGAATCTTTAAACAGCATGACAAAAGCAATTCATTGTGTACAAGAGAGCTCCTATCAGATTATTAGTGGGGCTCGGAGCATACCTAACAGAGGTGCATGGGATAATGTATTCAAGTGCAGAAATATAACATGGCATCCAAGAATACCCTACCTGGCAAAATTGTTCTTCTAATATAAAGGAAAGAAGGCGTTCTCAGGTAAAAACCCTGGAAATTTATCACTAGATTTGTCCTACAAGAAATGTGAAAGGGTTTCTTCTACTTGAAGTAAAAGAATTCTAAACACTAAAACCACGTGGAAATACAGAGTTCTCTGGTAAATGTAAATACTGACACAAATACACAAACCCAATGGACTGTAATGAGGTAGCACAAATCAACGTTATTTCTGCTACAAAAATTGTTCTTAACCAAAGCATAAAAATCATAAATCTAAGTTACAGAGTACACAACATAAAGGGTAGAATGAGGGATGTCGCTGACATACAGTGCATGCAGGCGTTGTGGTCCTAAGTAGGAAATCTTGCATGCAACTGAAAATACCAGCTTCAAATGGTTTGTTACACTCTTGGGGCGCCTGGGCTCCAACCAACCGAGCCAAGTTGGTTAAGTGTCCGACTCCTGATTTCGGCTTAGGTCATGATTTCACGGTTCAAACTCTGCATCAGGTACACACATAACACTATCTGTGATGGTGTCCGCACTGACAGCTCGGAGCCTGCCGGGGATTCTCTCTCTCCCTTTCTCTATGCTCCCCTCCCNGCCGGACACTTAACTGACTGAGCCACCCAGGCGCCCCATGATCTCACAGTTTTTGAGTGTGAATCCCACATCTGGTGACCTTGAGCCCCACCTCAGATGAACATGAGCCCCATTTTGGGTAACATGAGCCATGGTTCTCTCTCTCTCTCTCCCCACCCCCACATCCCTCCTAGGAGTCTCTCTTTCTGTCTCTCTCTCTCTCTCTCTCTCTTTCTCTCCTTCTCTCTCATGCTCACTCACTTGAGCCGTCTCTAAAATGAACAGTTATACTCTTACGAGGTTTTAAGTAAACTCCATGGTACCCGCAATGAGAACATTTACAGAAGACACAAAAACGAAATGAGAATGGCAATGAAGTATGTCATTGCAAAGATCAAAGAAACATAAGGGAACACAGTAAGAGAAGAAAAGTGGGATAAAATAATCATAAAAATAGACATTATTTTAAAATGGCAATAGTAGTCCTTCCCTTTCAGTAATTACTTTGACAGCAAATGGATTAAGCTCCCCCAGAGACATAAATTGGCTGAGTACATAAAAACCACATTCAAACAAGCCCTTGCACAGGAGACACACATTAGTTCTAGGAACACAAATAGGATGTAAGTAGAAGTATGCAAAACGATATCCCATGCAAATGGGAGCCACACATGGCCACAGGTAGCCATACTAATGTCAGACAAGTACACATGAAGTGTCAAAAACAGTCACGACAGAAAGGGAAGGATATTATATAAACACATGAAATCACCAGGACATTATAATTACGTGTGCGCCTAATGTCAGGGCTCCCATATATATGAGAAACACACGGGACAGAATTGAAGCAAAAAAGGAACAGCATCTTAATAGTAGCAGAGGTCAATACCCCAACTTAACTGGATCAAAAACCACATAGGAATTCACATGAAACCACACAAATAGCATTACATACTAACTACACGTAACAGACATATATGTCAAGGAAGAGCAGGATACACATCTGTCTCAAGGGTGCATGGAACATTCTCTAGTATAGACAATATTCCTCTACAAAACTTAGTAAATTTAAGGGGTGTCGGGGGGCTCAGTCGGTTGAGCGTCCGACTTTAGCTCAGGTCATGATCTCAAGGTCCATGGGTTCAAGCCCTACATCAGGCTCTGTGCTGACAGCTCAGAGCCTGGAGCCTGCTTTTTATTCTGTGTCTCCCTCTATCTCTGCCCCTCCCTTGCTTGTGCTCTGTCTCTCTCTGCCTCTCAAACATAAATAAACATTAAAAAGAAAAAAAACTTAGTAAATTTAAGAAACTCCCACGGTGCCTGGATGGCTCAGTCAGGTAAGCATCAGACTCTTGATTTTGACTCAGGTCATGATCTCACTGTCTGTGAATTTGAACCTCCTACTGGGCTCTGCTTGGGGCCTGCCTGGGATTCTCTCTCTCTATCTCTCTCTCTCTCTCTGCTTGGGTCATACTATCTCTCAAAAATAAATAAATAAACTTAAAAAAAAGTTTAAGAAACTCCTGAATAACCAATGGATTAAAAAAAAAAATCAAAAGGACAATCAGAAAATATCTTGAGACAAACAAAATACATAATATACTAAAATGTACAGAATTCAAAAAAAGTAAGTCTAAGGACACAATCTGTGGAACAAAAAGATGACCTGTACAAAGGAAGGACATTTGCAAAGCATCAAGTGGGTAAGAAGTTACCTCGCAGAATGTAGAAGGAATGCTTGCAACATGAAAAATACAGTAGAATTCAAACACGGACTACAGATTCAATAGACATAAACCAAGATTACAGGGGAGCCTGGGTGGCTTAGTCGGTTAAGCGTCCGACTTTCACTTAGGTCATGATCTTGCGGTTCGTGGGTTTGAGCCCCGTGTCGGGCTCTGTGCTGATTGCCAGCTCAGAGCCTGGAGCCTGTTTCAGAGTCTGTGACTCCCTCTCTCTCTGACCCTCCCCTGCTCAGGCTGTCTCTCTCTCTCTCTCCTAGAAAAAAATAAAAAACATTAAAAAAAAATTAAAAAAAAAAAAAGACATAAACCAAGATTACAAATAGACAAGCATTTGAAAGACACTCTAAATCACTCATTATTAGATAAATACAGATCAAACCACAGTAAAAACCACTTCACACTTATTAGGATGCCACGATCAAACAACATGATCAACAAGTGTTGGGTGGGACAAGAAGTCTACACTGCTGGAAGAAATACAAATGGCGTGAGGCGCCTGGGTGGCTCAGTCAGTTAAGCATCCAACTTCGGCTCAGGTCATGATCTCATGGCTCATGGGTTCGAGCCCCATATCGGGCTCTGTGCTGACAGCTCAGAGCCTGGAACCTGCTTCAGATTCTGTGTCTCCCTTTCTATCTGCGCCTCCCCTGCTCACACTCTCTGTCTCTCAAAAATAAATAAAAATTAAAAAATATTTATTAAAAAAAAGAAATACAAATGGCACAACCACTATGGAAAACAGAGTATTATCATATAACATAGTCACTATATTTCTAAATTTACAAGGAGAAGAAATCAAAGGATCTATAGATATCTCCAAAACCAAGTTCAGTCTTAACAAAGAATAAGGTATTATCACATTATACAACATAGGTAAACTTGAGGGCATTATGTTAAGTGAAATAAGTAGACTAAAAAAAACCCCACCCCACCCAGATATTACAGGATTCCATTTACCAGAGTAATCTAATGTAGTCAACCTCTGGCGGGGAGAGGGGAGGGGGAGACAGTAACAGCCAGGGACTTGGGCAGAGGGACGTGAGGAAGTGGTTATTTAACACAGGTATTGAGTTTGAGGGTTAAAGATGAAGTCATTCCAGAAATCAGTTTTACAACAATGTGAATACACTTGAGTCTACTGTTAAAAATGGTTAGCATGGTGGGGCACCTCAGGGGCTCAGTCATGAGTGTCAGACTCTTGGTTTCAGCTCAGATCATGATCTCATGGTTTGTGAGTTTGAGCAGGCGCTAGCAGCGCAGAGCCTGCTTGGGATTCTCTTTTTCTTTCTCTCTGCCACGCATGTACACTTCCTCTTTTTCTCTCAAAAATAAGCTTAAAAAATAAAATAAATAAAAATTTTTAAATGCTTAACATGGTAGATTTTATGCTCTCTGTCTAGGACCACAATTAAAGATAAAATGTAATACCTAAACTTCATATGGAGATCTAATATTTTCTAAAATAACCTTCAACTCATAAAAGTGTTTCTTTCACAAGAGAATATAAATTTGTCCAAAAAGAGATAGTAAAATTCATCCTACGATTAGAATTACTCACCCAGCCATGATAAAACATACACTGACCACTGATGAAGAAAATAAACAGACAAGAGGAGTCACAAAGTATTATGGGTAATTATGCAAATACATACATCATTTTACTGGCAAAGGAAATATGGCTGATTCATAGTTGAGATATATTCTACAATATCTTAAAATGTAATGAGTTGAAATGGTCATCTAAAACATAACACATAGCTAAAAAGCAAAACACAACTAATATTGTGGAAAGTCTGTGGAAAAGGAAGCACGTTATGGAATTGGATAACCAGAATAAGAGAAAATTTAACCCAAAAAGCTATACAAAGAGATGTTTTTTTTAAAAAAAGAATCTGTCGGGGCGCCTGGGTGGCTCAGTCGGTTAAGCGTCAGACTTCAGCTCAGGTCATGATCTCACAGTTAGTGGGTTTGAGCCCCGCGTCGGTTCTGTGCTGACAGCTATCTCAGAGCCTGGAGCCTGCTTCAGATTCTCTATCTCCCTCTCTGATCCTCCCCTGCTCACGCTGTGTCTCTCTCCCTTTCTCAGAAATAAATAAAACGTTAAAAAAAATTTTTTTTAATAAAAAAAAAAACTAGTTGGCCATACATTTGTGGGTCCAATTCTGAGTTCTCTATTTTATTCCATTGGTCTATGTGTCTGTTTTTGTGCCAATACCATACTGTCTTGATGATGACAGCTTTGTAGTAGAGGTTAAAGTCTGGGATGGCGATGCCTCCTGTTTTGGTTTTCTTCTTCAATATTACTTTGGCTATTCGGGGTCTTTTGTGGTTCCATACAAATTTTAGGATAGTTTGTTCTAGTTTTGAGAAGAATGCTGGTGCAGTTTTGGTTGGAATTGCACTGAAAGTGTAGACTGCTTTGGGTAGTAATGACATTTTAACAATATTTATTCTTCTGATCCATGAGCATGGAATGTTTTTTCCATTTTTCTGTGTCTTCTTCAATTTCCTTCATAAGTTTTCTATAGCTTTCATCATACAGATCTTTTATATCTTTGGTTAGGTTTATTCCTAGGTGTTTTATGGTTTTTGTGCAATTATGAATGGGATCAGTTTCTTGATTTTTCTGTTGCTCATTGTTGGTGTATAAAAATGCAACCAATTTCTGTACATTGATTTTGTATCCTGTGACTTTGCTGAATTCATGGACCAGTTCTAGTAAGCTTCTGGTGGAATCTGTCAGGTTTTCTATGTAGAGTATCATGTCGTCTGTGAAAAGTGAAAGTTTGACTTCCTCTTTGCCAATTCTGATGCCTCTGATTTCCTTTTGTTGTCTGATGGCTGATGCTAGGACTTCCAGCACTATGTTAAACAACAGTGGTGAGAGTGGACATCCCTGTCGTGTTCCTGATCTCAGGGGGAAGCTCTCAGCTTTTCCCCATTGAGGATGATGTTAGCTGAAGGGTTTTCATAGATGGCTTTTATGATGTTTAAGTAAGTCCCTTCTATCTTGACTTTCTCGAGGGTCTTTATTAAGAAGGGATGCTATATTTTGTCATATGCTTTTTCTGCATCTATCAACAGGATCATATGGTTTTTATCTTTTCTTTTGTTGATGTGATGTATCACATTGATTGATTTGAGAATACTGAACCAGCCCTGTAACCCAGGAATGAATCCCACTTAATCATGGTGGATAATTCTTTTTATGTGCTGTTGGTTCGATTTGCATAAATTTGGAATTTTTTAACAAGTCCATTAGTCTGCATTTCAAGATCTATGATGGAAATGAGGGTGATTTTAGAGAGAACAATTGTTTTAGTAACACATGTTTGTGGATATCAGATTCTAGTTCCAATGAGCCGTCTCTGAATGTTTTTGTTTGGCTATAAAATTGGGCTGGACCCTGAATTCTACTTGCTTCCTCAAAAATCTGGCTATGCCTCTCCAAACTAAGGTTTCTAATTTTCTCTCATGCTCTTGGCTTGGAATCATTGAGAACTAAAACTGCCCTTTTTCCTGAAGCTCTGCAAACTGAGGCTAGAAAATGGAGGTAAACCTCAGAGAAATTCCCACAATGGCCTGTGTTTACATAATCTTCTTGCTTGCTGCTGTACGGTCCACTCAGAAGGACCACCGGAGACATCTGAAGAACCAGTCAGAAGAATCGATCAGATTCCTGCTGTCTGCTCCTACCCAACAGAGAATGCTTCTAGCCTGACACGTAAAAATCCTCTCACTGACAGCACTCAGGAATCAGACACTGGGTTTATAATTTGCTCTAAGCATTAAGCTGTGTTTTTCTTCGGTTCCTGTAGAAATGCCTCTTAATAATTAATTACCTGATTGCTTGCACAACACAGGCGTAACCTTACGAGTCAGCCTCCAGGACCACCCCCTGAAATGAGACAACTGTTCAACTGAACTAACCTATTCTAAAGATGAAGACTGGTTCATGAGATATTAAGCAAACTCCTTACCGAAGGTGCAGAGCAGAGCACTTACACTCCAGCTAGAAGGAAACAACGTTGATCTCTGATGTTTTTCTAAGAAAAACTATGTCAAAAGGAGAGACTTTGTGCGACTGTCACTAACTCCCTTCCAACCTATAATGCATGTTCCACTAAAAGACAAGTTCTAGATCTCACAGACCAGCACTATTTATGACAGTCTTACACTGTAATCCATCCACATGCCCATTATGAGTAAAATGATGCAGGGCGCCTGGGTGGCTCAATCAGTTAAGCATCTAACTTCAGTTCAGGTCATGATCTTGCAGTTTGTGGGTTCAAGTCCCACGTCAGACTCTGTGTTGACAGCTCAGAGCCTGGAGCCTGCCTCGGATTCTGTGTCCTCCTCTCTCTCTCTCTCTCTGTACCTCCCTGGTCACCTTCTCCCTCTCTCAAAGATAAACATTAAAAAAATTTTTAATTAAAAAGAAAAGAGTAGGGGCGCCTGGGTGGCTTAGTCTTTTAAGCGTCCGACTTTCGCTTAGGTCATGACCTCGCGGTTCGTGGCTTTGAGCCCCGCGTCGGGCTCTGTGCTGACTGCCAGCTCGGAGCCTGGAGCCTATTTCAGAGTCTGTGTCTCCCTCTCTCTCTGACCCTCCCCTGCTCACGCTGTCTCTCTCTCTCTCCTAGAAAGAAATAAAAATATTAAAAAAAAAGAGAGAGAAAAGAGTAAAATGATGCAATTAATTGCTTGATATTCACACACTGGATCTGGATCTAATGAATGATACACTAATGAATGATACACAATAACGTGCAGTAAATGCAGATACATTCACAAACAACATATGGAAAGAAAAAAGCCAAATAGAAAAGAGTTCCTGTTGCCTGATTACATTTATATTAAGTACAAAAATGAGGACAGCAATCTATCGCCTTACATGTAAAAAGAGAGCCAAGCTTTGGGGGAAGTTAATGAGGAGCTGAAGAAAAATTTCACAGGACTAACAATATTCTCTTTCTTGATCTCAGTGGTTTTTAGAGATTTACTCAGGTTGCAAAATTCCACTGGGTTATTTACTTAGGATTTGCACTTTATTTTTTTTTTAAACATACTCATTCCAAAAAACAACTGTAAGTAAGTAAATAGATTTGTGTTACAATATACTTATATAGACAAGATTGAAATTAAAGCTAGGAAGTAGGGCGCCTGGGGGCTCAGTTGGTTAAACGTCCAACCCTTGATTTCGGCTCAGGTCGGCTCAGGTCATGATCTCACAGTTTATGAGTCTGAGCCCCGTGTCAGGCTCTCTGCTGTCAGCAGAGCCCATTTTGGATTCTCTCTCCCCGTCTCTCTGACCCTCCCCTGCTCACGCTGTCTCTCTCTC
>NW_027528892.1:117319-128908 GCF_008692635.1 Crocuta crocuta
TAGGAAGTAACTTCACACTGTGACTCATTCTTAAACACATGCTCTAATTTTTAGTTTAATATGAGATGCTGAGAACAGAACATTCAAAGTAGCAGAATAAAATGTAGAACTTTTTTCTTAAAATGTACATAGGAAAAGTCAAGAAAGGAAAAAACAGACTGGGCCTAAGAAAGAGCATTAAAAAATTGGTAAGTCCTAACCCCACTATATCCGTTATAATATTAAACATAAATAAACCAAACACTCCTAGTACCATATCAAACTTGTCTTCAATATATTTCACTGGAATATTCCTAGAGCTATAACTAAAACAGAAGGATTAAAAAAAAATGCAGTGACAACCAAACAACCAAAATTGCAGTATGGATATCATATAATCTTTTTTTAATGTTTATTTTTAAGAGAGACAGAGCATGAGCGGGGGAGGGGCAGATAGAAAGGGAGACAGAATCTGAAGCAGCTCCAGGCTGTGAGCTGTCAGCACAGAGCCCAACGTGGGGCTCAAACCCATGAACAGTGAGATCATGACCTGAGCCGAAGTCGCTAAATCAACTGAGCCACCCAGACGCCCCTCATACAGAATAATCTTTAACACTAAAGGAGTTTGTCACTATTATTAATAGTGTTATTTTTCAAAATCTATGGGGCGCCTGGGTGGCTCAGTCAGTTAAGCGTCCGACTTCGGCTCAGGTCATGATTTCACAGTCCGTGGGTTCGAGCCCCATGTCGGGCTCTGTGCTGACAGCTCAGAGCCTGGAGCCTGCTTCAGATTCTGTGTCTCCCTCTCTCTCTGTACCTCCCCCACTCACTCTCTGTCTCTCAAAATAAAATAAAGACATAAAACAAAATTTTTTAAAAAAACCCAAGAAAACAAAATCTAAAGGTCCACTACTTTAATAGTCTACATGATGGAAAAAAGACAATAAATGTATATACGCGTATACGTATATACGTATACGCGTATATACATTTATATACACATGTGTATACATATACAAGTATATACGTATACACATATATACATTTATATACACATATGCGTATATGTACATAAGGAAACACTGATTTTCAGCTCATCAGACCTAAAACCACTGATCACAGGGCTCTGACATCAACAAGATGATGACGGAGGTAGTTGGCACGCCAGTCTTTCTCACAGAAAGCTCAACCGGCAACTATGCACGTAAGACACCCCTGGGCAAATCTAAGTACTCAGGGCTGAGGCGGAAGCACCCCTGCGCCCAGAGAGCAGGAAGGACAGTGGTAGAAGGGTTAGAGGAGCAATTTCTCTTTGACCACAAGCACCTCCCTGGGGCCAACACAGTGCCCCACGACGAGGTACCACCTGAACTGTGGTTCCTCCACCAGGAAAGAGAGGGCGCGTGGGCATCCAGCATTCCCTCAACGCCAGGCCTCTCAGCTCTCACTTCATGGAGACCCAGATCCCTGGGAGACTTTGGGTGCTGGACCACTGGGGATCTAAGACACATGGAGAAGGTAGGTGCTCAGATCTTGGAAGACCGCCAGACCAGACTGCGTTCCACCCTGCGGATACCCAATCAGAGATGCCGGCCACTCTGCCCACTTGCAGAGCTGAGATGGACCCACCTGGTCGAGGAGCTTTGTCAGCAGCTATGCCTGAGGGGGTCTCCAGCCAACAGTTTGACCCAGAGCATGGAGGCCATTCTGTATATGGCCCTGTCTGGGCAGGCATGCAAGTTGGAAGCCACTTCCCACTGCTGAGCACAGACGCCAGTCCTGCCCCACCAGGAAGCCTGACCAAAGATCCTCAGCAACCACGGAACAGATCTTGACAGTCCTACTTGGAGAGAGAGAGCAAAGCCGGCAGCATTACTCAACCGTCTGACCCTGCCTGACCAGGGAGCTTGAATGGTGCAACTGGGCAGTCTCAGACTCCAGCCCATGGTGCTGCCCAGCAGTCGAAAATGGCCCCATCAACACAGAAAATAGATTTACATCCAAAATACTAGCAAATGTTTTAAGTCAGAAGCTGCCATGGTCTCTGGGATTCCTCTAGAAGGAATGACAAATAGCTGGCTACATTCAGAGGACTGAAAACAAAACCTCCCAAACTTGCCTTCATTCTAGGTAAGTAAAAGAGAAGGTACTGATGCAAGAGAGAAATTCTGCAGGATTCCAATGAAAATCTGGACCAGAGAGATCATCCCAATTTTGAAATGCCCACAGGCCATTCTGTTATTTTCCAAGATTCAAATTCACATTCAAATAGAGAGGAGGATTCAGCATGAAACATGAGTTATGGGCTACCTTTTTCATGGAAAGCAAAATCCAAAATATTCACTACATTCTGACATGTTCGTTTGCATAGCACTTATAATTTATGCCCCATGGTTACCCATGCTTTATCTGCTACAGTGTGTTTATTGTTCTCAGTGCTATGTGTTAGCACTAATATTATTCTCCTTTTACTGACAAAAATAATTTCATTAAAAGAAGGATTAGTGAGGGGCGCCTGGGTGGCTTAGTTGGTTGAGCGTCTGACTTTGGCTTAGGTCATGACCTCGCAGTTCCTGAGTTTGAGTCCCGCACTGGGCTCTATGCTGACAGCTCAGAGCCCGGAGCCTACTTCAGATTCTGTGTCTCCCTCTCTCTCTGCCCCTCCCACACTCAAGTCTCTCTCTCTCTCTCTCAAAAATGGATAACCAGTAAAAATAATTTTTTTTTTAAAAAGGATTAGTGGGGCGCCTGGGTGGCTCAGTCGGTTAAGCGTCTGACTTCAGCTCAGGTCATGATCTTGCAGTTTGTGGGTTCGAGCCCCGTGTCGGGCTCTGTGCTGACAGCTCAGAGCCTGGAGCCTGTCTTTGGATTCTGTGTCTCCCTCTCTCTCTGACCCTTTTCTGCTCATGCTGTCTCTCTCTCTCTCTCAAAAGTAAATAAAACATTTTTAAAAAAATTTTAAAAATTAACAAATAAAAAAAGATTAGTGATCATGTCAACATTGGTAGAGTCAGGGTTTGATCCTGGATACCATGCACACATCAACAGGAGATATCCAAGTCAAATAGTCTTCCAGAAGGAGACCTACGCTTAGATTCTCTTCCCTCTTTGACACTTAATTGCCAATCCAGAATTATTGACATGGAACAGCTTCTGCAATCAGAGACTTCAGAGCATAAGTTCCAGCCCAGGCCACACACAAGTAGCCTGAGTGGCTTTTTAGTGGAGTACTAAGAACTAGGCACAGAGGTCAGGCTTTATTCATAAATGAATCAGACTCTAAATGTAGTCTGTCTTGGCTTCCTCCTCTTCCGTCTATGCCATACCTCCCCAAAAAGTTCAAAAAGATCAAGATCCGACCGTGCTTATTTTCAGACCACAACACTATGAAACCTGAAATCGACCACAAGAAGAAATCTGGAAAGAACGAATACCTGGAGATTACAGAACATTCTACGGGGAGGTCTGGGTGACTCAGTCGGTTGAGCATTTGAGTTCAGCTCAGCTCATGATCTCACAGCTGTGAGTCTGAACCCCATATTGTGCTTCGGAGTCTGTGTCTCTCTCTCTCTGCCCTTCCCTTGCTCATGCCCTGTCTCTCTCTCTCTCTCTCTCCCAAATGATTTGGCGCCTTGCCCAGAGACAAGAACCACACTAAGCACGGGACTCCGAGGAAGTAAGGGAAGACCATGCCAGTTGTGGGTCACCATCAGTGATGGACACAGCCTGCGGTGGCTCATACACCTGGGGTGCTAGGGCTCATACACCCGGGGCGCTAGGGCTCATACACCTGAGGCACTAGGGCTCACACACGTGGGGCGCTAGGGCTCACACACGCGGGGCGCTAGGGCTCACACACGCGGGGTGCTAGGGCTCACACACGCGGGGTGCTAGGTTCTGTGGAATGACGCTCACGCCATGCTGTGCCTGCCTATTACTGTCCAGGAGGCTTCCGCATCTCCAACACCTACTCTGCCACGTGACATCTTAACGCTGTGCCCACAAGGTTTATATCATCCAATACCCTCTCCTCTCCATCCAGGACCATTCACCTGGGCCTGGAAAAGGAGTTCTCTCTGTCATCCCCCAGCATCTGGTCCTCAGTAACACCCAGCAATTCAGTAAGTCCTGAGAAAAGGATCTGACTTCCCTCAATCCCAGAAAACCCCCACGTTGGTCCCCAAGTTCCCATCTCTGCCACACTTGTTCATCACAAGAAGCTTCCTAAGACCTTGGGGTGACTAAGAGGAGCTCCCTACCAGGTCTATCCTCACATTTCAAGAGTTCTCCGACTTGGATGTCAGCAGGTCTTGTCTTCTTCTTGAAGGGTACCACCATCACGCTTTATCTGCCTTCACAACTCTCTCGGTGCCAAGGGCCTGAGTTAATCCTGTGGCCCGCTGACACTGCTCCCCTGTTCTTCTAACAAAGTGGTGACAATGTACTTCAATCTTAAATATAGCCTCAAATGACCCACTTAAAAATCATTTCCTGGTGGGGCACCTGGGTGGGCAGCTGGTTAAGCATCTGACTCTTGGTTTTGGCTCAGGTCATGATCTCTTGGTTTGTGTGAGTTCAAGCCCCACATCGGGCTTCATGCTAGCAGTGCGGCGCCTGCTTGGGATTCTCTCTCTCTGCCCCTCCACAACTCGCTCTCTCTGTCTCTCTCTCAAAAATAAATAAATATACTTAAACAAATTTTAAAAAATAATTTCCTTGTGAATTAGAAAAATTCCAAAATACTGGAATTCCAAAGTACAAGGGCCTGTGTGGTGATGTGGGAGGAGGGCAGCTGTGGGGGGTGTGTCACAGGGAATGGAGATGAGGAGACGGAGAAAAACTGGAGATGACTTAGAGAGAAAATAAGTAGAATTTACCTTCCTAAGTTCAGAATCACTAGTGCAGCCCTGGACAGGTGCCCTGTCCCCACATGTGGAATTCATGCGAATACATCAGCATGGATGTTTTTTATCTCTTACCTAGGGCTGTAATATTACTTCCTTCCTAAGTATACAAGATCTACTATGCACCCAGCACTGTTCCAGTGTTGGTTTCACTTCAAATCAATGTCAAAACAACCCATGGTAGGGTGCCTGGGTGGCTCAGTCAGTTAAGTCTCCGACTTTGGCTCAGGTCATGATCTCACGGTTCGTGGGTTCGAGCCCCGCGTCGGGCTCTGTGCTGACTGCCAGCTCAGAGCCTGGAGCCTGTTTCAGTCTGTGGCTCCCTCTCTCTCTGACCCTCCCCTGTTCACGCTCTCTTTCTCTCTCTCAGAAAGAAATAAAATGTAAAAAAACCCCAAAAAACCAACAAGAACAACCCATGCCTCCTGAAGTGTCCAAGTTTTCCCCTGATCAAACTGTTGCACCGAGGTGAGTAACCCGGATGACATCACGTCTTCCAAGGAAAAGAACAATAATTAAAGAAAGCTGACTTTGTGTTCTTCACTCAAGAAAGAAATGAAATATATCAATTAAACAATAAGCAATGTAATATGCTCACTGTGGAATTACTCCTATATTTGAATTAATATCCGAATAGCATTTACTTTGATGCAAACCGTTCCTAAAATCCCTGAGCAAGTCATGTGAGCAACGGTTCATGAACAGTGGAAAAAGGAAAAATAAGTAGGTCCTATATGCAAGTAAACTCAGGTAGGTAAGACAGGATTGTCGGGGGGGGAGATTCTCAAACCAAGAGACATGAAGTTTGGGAGAAATAAACTCAATGCAATGTGGAGGAAATGATTCCCATTATTAATTTGTAACATTTTGGTCTGCAAGGAAATCATCAATTTTGAAACTGCTATATTTATTTATTGACATAAGCTTTTTTTTAAAGCTGATCCTTACTGTTTATTTATTTTTGAGAGAGAGAAGGACAGAGGGTGAGCAGGGAAGGGGTGGAGAGAGAGGGAGACACAGAATCTGAAACAGGCTCCAGGCTCTCAGCCGTCAGCACAGAGCCCGACTTGGGGCTCGAATCCAGGAACCATGAGATCATGACCTGAGCTGAAGTCAGGAACCTAACTGACTGTGCCCTCAGGTGCTCCCCCCAAAAACATTTTTTTAAATAAGGTATCTATGAGGAGCAAAGAAAAACATGGAAGAAGATAGGGTAAGGGACTCCTGGGACACCCACAAATGCGCCAATATGCACATTAAAGGGACTGCAGACAGAGGAGAGGGAAAGGGAGCAGAGCACTCCAGTGAGGAACACCTTGTACTTCCCACCTTGCTGGGAAGAAAGAGACAAATTCAAGGAGCTCAGTGAATTCTAAGTAGGATAAATGTCAGGACAAGAGCAAGTGACACATTATAATTAACCTAGCAAAAACCACAGGTGAAAAGAGAATTTTGAAACAGCTTGAGAAAAACAACTCATCTCGTACAAGAGAGCTCCTATCAGATTAGAAGTGGCTTTCTCAGCAGACCTTCTAAAAAGAAGTGCATGGAATAATATATTCAAGTGCAGAAAGATAAAAAAACACCAACCAAGAATACTGTATCTGGCAAAACTGGTTTTCAAAAATGAAGCAATGGAGGCTTTCCCAAGCAAAAACCTCTAGAACTTTACCAGTATACCTGCCCTACAAGAAACATTAAAGGGAATCCTTCTGGCTGAAATAAAAGGATTCTAAACAGGAACTAAAATCACATGAGAATACAAAGGTCTCTACTAAATACAAATATTTGCACAATTATAGAAATGTGTAGTGTTGTAATAAGGTAGCACAAGTTCCTTTAATTTCTGCTACGGAATTTTTTTTTAAAGGAAATTTCAGGCCCTGCAGGACACCCAAGGTGGACCTTGAACTCAGGACCCTGAGATCAAGACCTGAGCTGAGATCAAGAGTCGACACTAGGGGCAACTGGATGGCTCAGCTGGCTAAGTGTCGAACTTCGGCTCAGGCCATGATCTCACGGTTCATGGGTTTGAGCCCCACGTCGGGCTCTGTGCTGACAGCTCAGAGCCTGGAGCCTGCTTCGGATTCTGTGTGTGTGTGTCTCTCTCTCTGCCCCTTCCCTGCTCACACTCTGTCTCTCTCAAAAATAAATAAAACATTTTTTAAAATTTAAAAAAAAGAGTCGACGCTTAGTGGATGGAAGTAGAGTGTATACTGCTAAGCAAAATAAGTCAGTCAGGGAAAGATAAGTATCATTATGATTTCACTCATATGTGGAATTTAAAAAACAAAACGGGTGAACACAGGGGAAGAGAAAGAGAAATAAGATAAAAACAGAGAGGGAGGCAAACCACAAGAGACTCTTAAACACAAAGAACAAACTGGGGGTTGCTGGAGGGGATGTGGGAGGGGATGGGTTAAATGGGTGACGGGCATTAAGGAGGACACTTGCTGGGATGAGCACTGGGTGTCATATGGAAGTAAAGAATCACTGGGGTCCAGTCCTGAAACCATACTTGGTGAAATTAATTCTGTTACTATGACAACCCACCAAGACATGATAAAACATTCAGTGACCACCAACCATGGAAAGAAATAAACAAGCAGAGTCACAAGTAAAGTATGAATGGGTGGTATTTATACAAATACATACGTAATTTTACTGGCAAAGGACATACAGCTAAAGAATAGTCAAGTGAAACCCACACTGTCTTAAAATATACTGAGATGAGGGGCTCCTGGGTGGCTCAGTCAGTGAAATGTCCAACTCTTGACTTTGGCTCAGGTTACACTCTCATGGTTTGCGAGTCTGAGCCCCGCGTCAGGCTCTGTACTAAGTGCAGAGCGTGCTTGGGATTCTCAATCTCCCTCTCCATCTGCCTCTCTGCCACTTGTGTATATGCACTCTCTCAAAATAAATAAGCTTAAAAAAACTCTAAATAAATAAAGCTTGGGTATGAAATTCAGACACATTCTCAGGAAAGAAGAAAAACCTGAGGATTAATTTTTCTTGAAATAAATTACATGTATGAACAAAACATTTTTTTAATATGGGACTTAACTACATAACTCACTTCTTTTTTTTAAGTGTATTCATTTATTTTTGAGAGAGAGAGAGAGGCAGAAAGGGAGAGACAGAATCCCAAGCAGGCTCCACGCTGTCAGCACAGAACCAACACAGGGCTAGATCCCAGGAACCTTGAGATCACGACTTGAGCCAAGATGAAAAATCGGACACTTCACTGACTGAGCCACCCAGGCGCCCCCTTATGTGCTCTAAGTTCTAAATGTTCCAGCTCCCATATGGCAGTACCTTATGTAGGATCTCTTGGATACAAATAGAAACATTAAGTTATTTAACAATTGAGAAACTGGAAAAAATTGGGTTGCAAGTTCTACTGTTAGTCCAGAAAGAATAAGGAAACTGAAGTGAAATAAAGCATTCAATTTTCTCCTTTTAGGGAGGTGCTTTGTTATCTGAAGAAATTACTGAGTTTCAGTTTTGTACAGTATGTTTAAAGCTTCCATGAGCTTGGAAATCAAAAAGCAGAAAACAGGTGAAATCTGTCTCCACTGTTTCTGAGATTTCCACACCAAATCCCCATACACCCACCATCCTCATACTCTTCTGACAGGAGGCAAAACAGAACTCACACATAACTTGGGGCACCTGAGTGGTTCAGTCGGTTAAGCATCCGACTTTGGCTCAGGTCATGATCTCATAGTCCGTGGGTTCGAGCCCTGCATCAGGCTCTATGCTGACAGCTCAGAGCCTGGAGCCTGCTTCAGATTCTGTGTCTCCCTCTCTCTCTGCCCTTCCCCCACTTGCTGTCTCTGTTTCTCAAAATAAAACAAAGACATAAAAAAAAAAAAAAAAGAACGCAGACATAACATAGAAATCCTCAGAAATACGCACAGACTTGCCTAGGCCTCCAAAAGCACTCAGATCATGGAGGCCCTCCCCATCCACGAGGAGGATGTTATCCATGCTGTGGACGTGATGGACCATCACTGGAGCTAAAGGAGAATCCGCAGAGGATGTAAGAGCCTGCTCAGTGTTGGACAGGAAGTGTCCCTCTGAGACAGCAAGAGAAATACACCTACGCTTCTCAAACTTATTTCTATTCAAGGAGGGCTGCCCAAGCCACAATGTGAGGTCTACCTTGCTCCCTGACATTTGAACCTCTCCTCTGTCATCTGCGTCATTCATGCCCACCTACCTGAGTGTGTAGCTACTGTCTCCTTTCTTTTCACATCCCGAGGCTCCTTCTTTGGCTCCAAAAAAATGACCAGGTCTGGCTTTGACACAAGATCTGTTTATTAGAAGAAAAAATATATATGAGTATTGCTAGAGATTCTAACTTTCCATCCACTATTGTGCTCAGTAGAGAAGAGAGGACATTGTGGAATTCTAGAAAATCTAAAAATAGAACTACCCTATGACCCAGCAATTGCACTACTTGGTATTTATCCAAGGGATACAAAAATACAGACAAAAAGGGGTACATGTACCCCAATGCTTACAGCAGCACTATCAGCAGTAGCCAAAGTATGGAAAGAGCCCAAATGTCCATCAAGTGATGAATGGATAAAGATGTGGTTTGTGTATATGTATTATATTCCACTCTGTGTGTGTGCGTGCGTGTATATATATATATATATACACGCACGCACACACACATATACACACACTGTGGTATATTACTCAGTCTTCAAAAAGAACGACATCTTGCCATTAGTGATGACATGGATGGAGCTAGAATGTATTATGCTAAGGAAAATAATTCAACCAGAGAAAGCCAAGTACCATATGATTTCACTCATATGTGGAATTAAAAAAAAAAAAATAGATGAACATATAAGAAGGGGAGGGGAGGAGTGCCTGGGTGGCTCAGTCAATTAAGTGTCTGACTTCGGCTCACGTCGTGATCTCACGGTTCGTGGGTTTGAGCCCCGCATCAGGCTCTGTGCTGACAGCTCAGAGCCTGGAGCTGCTTCAGATTCTGTGTCTCCGTCTCTCTCTACCTCTCCCTTGCTCATGCTCTGTCTCTCTCTCTCAAAAAATAAATAAAAATTAAAAATAATAACAATAAATTTGAATAAAAAGAATAAAATTATTCACCCTAAGCCAAAATAAAAGACTCCTTGCTCCAGGAGTCTTGGCTTTAGAAGTTATTCCCTGCGATCCCCTTATTTGTTACACAAACTTTCCCTTGTGTGACAGCTCCACTTGGTGTCGTTTCTATCTGTGACTCGGCAAGGAGCAAATTCACTTCAGTTCACTTACAAGTCTGGCAACCCAGGTGTGTCTTTCTCAGGTTCTGGCCTGTTTCCCTGGTTCCCAACAGACGAAGCAGCCATCAGCACAAGGTCACTCTGGCTAAACCTGTTCCAGTTAATGTGGCAGGGGGCAGACTCCCTGGGGGACGGAGGGGGCTCTCACTCTTCACACGTGTGACTGCCAGCCTGGTGTTCTGACCAGGGGCCACTCCGAATACTGTTACTCAGAAGGATTTCTGTTGGGATAAGCCGTATCAGGCACGTGGCACAGCTTTTAGAGACAAACTGGAGACAGAGTCTCACAAAGTGTGGGCAAGCCGGCATGATGCTCAGAATACTCCAGGGAAACTGACTACCCATTCAAGTTGAGTCTGGACCACCCTGGTGACAGAAGATCACAGGACCCAGCCACTCACAGGCTTTGGATGATCCAACCTTTCAAAATGGGAGTGACCTCGCAGAGACCAGACTGAAATCACCAGCCCACCGGGTTGTTTGGTCCGTTTCTTGTTCCCAGCTGAAATCTCCACCCAGAGCCCTTCCTCCTTTCCTTACAGCCCCAGACGGATGACTCTTGGGTCACTGGAAGCAGGCAGTTGGAACAGGTAAGAGCTCTGTTTAACTGGCTCAAAGACAAACACTTATAAAAAGTGTGTATATACATGTGTGTATACATGTATACATGCATAATTGTATACACACATATATGTACAATTTTAGAATGTCATATATAATTTTAGAATGTCACATATACATAATTTTAGAATGTCATATGTATGATATATGTACCCCAAATGTTTTACACATTCACACATCTGGGATCATTTTTGTAAATTACAATTAAGCTTGTCGGTTTCATTAAAATACATAGGTCTTTTAGAGTTATCAACATCGAATATAATAGATAATGAACCTTTTTTCTACCTAGTCACGTTCACGTATCTGTTTATAATTTGTCACTAAAAATAACTTAAGATTTTGTGTGTCCCATAGTTTTCATGGGTAATTGTTAAAAGAGTAAATAGGTTCAATAACTGAAAAGACTGATAGGTAAATGTTTAAAAAGCTTCCAAAATCTTTGATAATCTAACACTCTGAAGTTTTGCTCAATTAAGTGATAAATTGGTTTGAACTCACTGGATATCTCAGTCTTTTCTGAATAAGACAGAATACTGAAACACTGACTACTAAACATCAGGTTTATCTGTTCTTGTTTTTTAGAGAGAAACTAAAGATAAATTTGGGTCTGGAAGTACATGTTTTATGCTTTTTTAAAAAATTTGTTTTAAATCGGTTGCATTTCTATACACCAACAATGAAGCAACAGAAAGAGAAATCAAGAAGCTGATCCCATTCACAATTGCACAAAAAACCATAAAATACCTAGGAATAAACCTAACCAAGGATACAAAAGATCTGTATGA
>NW_027528892.1:129287-130727 GCF_008692635.1 Crocuta crocuta
TACAGAAATGGGCAGAAGATATAAACAGACACTTCTCCAAGGAGGACATCCAGATGGCCAACAAACATATGAAACGACGTTAAGCATCCCTACTCATCAGTGAAATACAAAGCAAAACGACACTGAGATACCACCTCACACCAGTCAGAGTGGCTAAAATGAGCAAATCAGAGAACTCTAGATGCTGGCGAGGATGTGGAGAAACGGGCACCCTCCTACACTGTTGGTGGGAATGTAAACTGGTACAGCCCCTCTGGAAAACAGTGTGGAGGTTCCTCAGGAAACTAACAATAGAACTCCCCTATGACCCAGCAATAGCACTGCTAGGAATTTACCCAAGGGATATAGAAATGCTGAGGCATAGGAGCACATGTACCCCAATGTTCATAGCAGCACTCTCCACAATAGCCAAAACATGGAAAGAGCCTAAGTGTCCATCAACGGACGAATGGATCAAGAAGATGTGGTTTATCTATACCATGGAATACTACATGGCAATGAGAAACAATGAAATCTGGCCATGTGTAGCAACATGGATGGACCTTGAGGGTGTTATGCTGAGCGAAATAAGTCAGGCAGAGAAGGACAAATATCATATGTTTGCACGTATAGGAGGATTAGGAGGAACTTGACGGAGGACCAAGGGGGAGAAGAAGGGGGGAAATGGTGGGGGAAAGGGAGAGAGGCAAACCATGAGAGACTCTTGAATGCTGACAAAAACTGAGAACTGATGGATGTGGGGGGGGGGATGGGCATGGAGGAGGACACTTGTGGGGATGAGCACTGGGTGTTATGTGGACACTAATTTGACAATAAACTATTTGTAAAAAAAAATTGTTTTAATGTTTATTCATTTTTGAGAGTTACTGACAGAGCATGACTGGGGGAGGGGCAGAGAGTGAGAGAGACACAGAATCTGAAGCAGACTCCAGGCTCCAAGCTGTCAGCACAGAGCCCGAGACGGGGCTTGAATTTACGAAAATGACCTGAGCTGAAATCCAGAGTCAGACGCTTAAGTGACTGAGCCCCCCAGACAAAAGGGTGTTAATAAGGGGGAAAATTCCTCCATTTGGGTTGCCAAGGGCAATCCAGAATGACAATGGGCAGTTTTTATATCAAAACTCATTTTTGATATAGCCAAGCCCTTAAATACCAAAAGTGGAGGCCACACTCTGCTGGAGACCTCAGTCTTCTGGGAAGACAGAACGAGCTAACAGAACCCTAACAAGACTCTGGCAAAGTCCTATCAGGAAACACAGGAAAATAGGTTAATGTTAGTACCAATAGCTCTCAGCAGAATCAGAGCTGCCCCAAAGGGAAAACTAAAAGCTCGGCCCATTTTCTCTGTGGTCAGCACAGAGCCCTTTTCAGATCTTCTGTCTCTGTCTCTGTCTCTCTCTCTCTCTCTCCCTCTCCCCTCTCTCTTTCTCTCCCCCCCCC
>NW_027528892.1:130946-149069 GCF_008692635.1 Crocuta crocuta
CTCAGCCTGTTCTCTCTTTTACTCTCTCAAAAATAAACATTAAAAAAATTTTTTTTTAAATAAATAAAATAAATAAAACAAAAGCTCAGCCCATTTGAAATGACTTATGGGAAAACTTTCCAAAACACTCTGACTCCTTCTTACCTCCAGACTCAAGAGGTTTCTCTGGCCATTAAGCGTATAATTAATCCCCAGCACGTAAAGAACGCACTCGACAAACATGGAAACATCCCCTCCCACTACCCACTGAAGTTAAGCTTCATCCAAATGAAACTGGAGACTTGATGTACATCAAAATATGGAAAAATAGGGACACCTGGGTGGCTCAGTCAGTTATGCGTCCGGCTCCTGATTGTGGCTTCGATCATGATCTCATGGTTTTTGAGTTCGAGCTCCGCATCAGGCTCTGCACAGACAGTGTGGGGCCTGACTGGGATTCTCTCTCTCCTCCCCTCTCTGTCCCTCCCCTGCTTGCTCTTTCTCTCACCCTGTCTCAAAAATACACTTAAAAAAAAAATTGGAAAAATGGGTCACCCCAGGATTAACTGTACCCTATTTGGCCAGGGCCCCCACTCAGTACCATGAGCCACATGCTCTTCCTCCAAATTAGAAGGCATCCTACCTTCTCGAATCCCCCAGACTAAAAAGGTATCTACTCAGAGGCCCAGCGGGAGATGCTACCAGCACCAGATGACAACAATATTCCTGTGAGCAGCTCACTGACCTGAAACTTCAGTTCTGGAAACACTCTCAAAATAAGGCGAGCCTCAATGGAAAAAGTCCTCAAATTTAAAACATGATAATCTTGGGGCGCCTGAGTGGCGCAGTCAGTTGAGCGTCCGACTGTTGGTTTTGGCTCAGGTCATGGTCTCACAGTTTGTGGGTTTGAGCCCTGCATTGGGCTCTGTGCTGACAGTGCAGAGCCTGCTTGGCATTCTCTCTCTCCCTCTCTGTTCCTCCCTGACTTGTGCTCTGTCTCTCTCTACATTTAAAATTTAAAAACAAAAACAAAAACAAAAAACCCAGCAACAAAAGAGGCTCCTGGGTCGCTCGGTCAGTTAAGCGTCCAACTTCGGCTCAGGTCACGATCTTGCGGTTTGTGGGTTTGAGCCCTGCAGGCTGTGTGCTGACAGCTCAGAGCCTGGAGCCTGCTTCAGATTCTGTGTCTCCCTCTCTCTCTGTCCCTGCCCCACTCACGCTCTGTTTCACAAAAATAAATAAACATTAAAAATAGAGAGAGTGAGGGGCGCCTGGGTGGCTCAGTCGGTTAAGCGTCCGACTTTAACTCAGGTCCTGATCTCACGGTCTGTGGGTTCGAGCCCCCCGTCGGGCTCTGTGCTGACAGCCAGCTCAGAGCCTGTAGCCTGCTTCGGATTCTGTATCTCCCTCTCTCTCTGACCCTCCCCTGCTCACGCTCCCTCGTGCTCTCTCTCAGAAATAAATAAAACATTAAAAAAAATTTTTTTTAAAGAGAGCGAGAGGAAGAAAAAAAACATAATCACCATCTGTAAGATACTAGTTCTGTTCTGATTTCTTCACCCTTACGGTTTGCTGCCAGGCCCCTTTAACAGATTAAATCATTCTCTCCATGACTGGTAATAAACACCACAGCTTATTGTTAATACGCAGCACAATAATGTTCTAGTCCCCTCTTCCTTTGGTCTGATGTTACAATGAACACTTTCTTAATGTTAGTTCTTGTCACCACTATCCTAGAAATGCCAAAAGCTATCAACACAGTGGACCTTCCCTGGGGGATAACTTCCCCAGTAAATATCAGTAAGATCACAGCAAAAGGAAACTCACAAAACACTGCTCTTCTTACTGTTTGGACCTTGCGTACTTGCATCCTGTTTGCTACAAGTTGTGTCCAAGCCCACAGAGACCATAAAATCACAAATGGTAGTAATACGAGGTTACACGAGGTAACAGCTTGGAGACCCACAAGCAGATCTAAATCTAGCTGAGAGAGGGCGCCTGGGCGGCTCAGTCGGTTAAGCGTCTGACTCTGACTCAGGTCATGATCTTGTGGTTTGTGGGTTCACGCCCTGCGTAGGGGCCTGGAGACTGCTTGTGATTCTGTGTCTCCCTCTCTCTCTGTCCCTCCCCCACTCATGCTGTCTCTCTCCATCTCTCAAAAATGAATAAACATTAAAAAAATTTTTTTTTTTAATCTAGCTAAGGGGAAATTCTGCTCTTCGGTCAATCCTTATGACATGCCCATGCCTGGCAGGAAGTAGCTCCAGGAACAGATCTGCTGGTGCCCTTCGAGAATGAGGAGAATGAAACTAGGAGCTAGGTTCCCAGCTAGACCCCAACACCTGACCTCCCCTGCCCACCTGCATGTCTTCACCGACCCTTGTCCCACATTTTCGTTCAGCTCTTCTTTCCTGCTTATCTTTCAATTCGGGCAAGAGACCTGAGGGGCACAGCCTCCCATCATGGAAATGGAAGCTTCCAAACCTCAAGCGATAAGGGTGTCCTGACAAAGAGCCGCAGTGCTCTGGTCACTGACACCAGCGTGAGCTTATTAACCTCCAAATCACAGCTGCAGATGAGCCACAGAGTGACTGACAATTACCTCAACCTCATTATAATACTAAATCTCGCCTAAGGAGCACAAGCCCCATTGATGTAACATACAAAGTACAGACCTGTTTCCCTACGGAACGTGCAGGAGCTTACGTAATATGAAAAGGCTCCCCTTTCTGAACATCCCTTCTAGCTCTAAATAAAAGGAACCCACTCAGCCTCGCTTGGGAAGTCAAGGCTTCGTAAGTTATTCCCAAGGATCTCCTTATTTGCTGCAAATAAAATTCCCTTTGTGTCACAACTTTACCCAGCGTAAAGGTCAAGTAGCCTTTAACCATGTTAAGTCACTCGGTGACTCTTACCTGGTGTACCTTCTGTCCGTCACTCACCAGGGAGTGAGCTCATGTTACTTTGGTTATATTAAAGATAACTAGTTCTGGCTTAGGTGTGTTCCCTGCTTCATCCGTAAGGTAATTTTTAACTCAGTAATGTGTCCTACTATATTCTCTAGCTCTGAGTTAAGAAGATGGCATCGGATCCACAAAACCACTAGATATGTTGTGTGTTTACCAAGATAAATTGTGACGTGAAAGCATTGACACAGTCATACACATTTGAGTACTTTATTTATATCATACAGTATATGTTGTGTCTCTGTGTCTTAGACGGAAAGTTTTAGTGGGTTACAAATGTACTTAGCAAATTCTAACGTGAATGTGAACTTCACAACAATGCACTGACATCTTGCTGAAATGCAGATTCTGTTCATGAGTTCTGGGGTGGGATCTGAGTCTGCATTTCTAACGAGGCAGTAGCCTGTGGGCCAAGGGATACATTTTTTAAAAACAAAGATGTAGAACTCCAAGAATTCTTGGAGGACTGGGAACTGAAGGCATTTTACAGCCACTGCAGGTTCCACTAGAATGGCAAAAATGGCCCAACAATACTTTTTGAGCATTTACCGGTTATTAGATAGCATTGTAATGATTTTTTCATAAATTAATGCACAAATAAATAATAATAACTTACAGAACATATTCTTCTTCCTTTTTTTATGAGAATATTTTGTCAATCATCCAGTACACGGAAGGGATCAGGCTTCAATCCAGGTTATCTGCTGTCGAGTTGATCTAAAATGACGCACAGGTCAATATACAGGGAGGCCTCCAACCCAATGTTCATGAAGGTGTCAAACCTGAGAAGCATGACGGAAACAAGACAGGATCCACACAAAACTGATCTACCCTTTCGTTACGTTTTATGCACACATCCACACAGGTAAAAAGTAATTATATACACATTAAAAGTGAGAGCGTATCAAACTGCCCTGGTAACTTAAACTCAGAAACATTTTCAATGGTGTAAAACTTATATACCCATGTGTGGATGATGTGTGTTTTAATCACACTATGAAAACACACAGAACGCTATAAAGAAAACAGCTATCTCCTGTATATATCTTAAGTTTCTAGAATTTGAATAAAAATTTGGGGATAAAAAAGTAAACAGCTAATGTTTCTGAGTCTAGTATTTCACTGAAAATTTTTTCAATAATCGTTAATGCCATGTTAGATTTTAGAATTTTAAGGCACAAAAACACGTTCATTCATGGGATTCTTGTTTTCTTTTTCTGAAAATACAAAGAGAGTGTGTCTGAGACATGAGTGCGGAGTAAAATGGAAACTTGCAGGACAATGGCCTGAATTATTTAGAAACAGGAGTGCCAGAAGTCGGTATCTCCAGAGTACACAAAAGTGAGAGTCTTCATTTTCCAACGGAAACTACAAGAAGAAAGAAGTATGCAGTTTAAGTGTGAATAAATCCACCTAACTTCTTTACGAATGATAAAATGGGAAAGATTGATGTGATAAAGGAGGACCCGGTTAGAGAGCAAAGAGCCAAGTACAAGAAGTTAATTAACATCAGCTGTAATGAAGCAAACTGGTATCCGTGCCCGAGGCACACGAACGACACATGATCACCGCTGTGTTCTTGTTCCCCCCAAAGTGAATCAAAATATGAGTCTAATTACTAGAAACTGTGGACTCATGCAAATTACAAGCCACACGGAGCCCCCACGTCCTGTAATGTAATCGTGTGTCTTTTAAACAGAGCACCTTTCACAGTCTAAACAGGCAAGGTTGTCTCTTTTCCAGAACTTTCCGAGTTATTCTGGGACACTTCTCCATTTTGCGTATTTAAAACTGCATTTTCCTAACCCTGGTCTACACCGGGCCCTTAAAGCATCCAGACGGGGCCTGACGGTGACACGTTCCCCTTGCCGACCTCCCAGGACGCGGCCCCAACCGCAAGAGAGAACTTTGGGATTCCCTGAGGATCAGTCGCACGGGGGACACTTTCGAGACGCGCAGGGCACGAGTTCCGAGTGACAACTGTTCACGTCCCGCTGGAAGCCGGGCTTGAGGGAAGGGAGAGGGCGCTGGAGCCGAGGGGAGCGTGTCTACAGCGCCAAGGGTCAGTATCCTTTTTTAAACAGCTTCCTAAAAATAGGCGAAAACACTCCCAAGGCAGGAAGGGGAGAAGTAGCAGAATCAAGATTTGAACCCAAAACCCCCTGACCCCAGGCCAGATTTTGTACTATCTCCACTAATCCATGCTAGTGCCAGGGATGGATGGGGAGAAATTTCAACTCTGTGTTTGGATACATTGNCTCCCTGCGCTCCCGCCGGGGCGGCAGCCCCCGCCTCCGTCCTCCCCCGGGCGCCGCCGGAGGCCCCGAGTCCGTCCCCACGGGCTCCCTGGAGGGGCGCGAGGCGAGCGCGGCCCCTGGCAGCGGAGGCGGATGCCCACGCGGGCCGCTCTCCACGAGAAGCCAGCTCAGACCAGACGGGCCCAAGATGGCGGGTGCCATGACAGGAAACGCCTGCCCAAATAAGGAAGAAAAGGCGCGGAAACCCCGCTGCCCAGAAATGCCCACCCCGAGTAATAAATAGCCCACCCCCTAGTTAGCAACTGTCAATCACCCTTGGAATCCCGAAGCCCGGGGCCCCCAGCCCTCTCCCCGTCTCTCTCTTTCTCTCTGGGGAACTCAACTCTCACATCTTGAGAGTGCACTGTGTTTTAGTAAGTTGTCCTGGTTGGGTCACTCATCTGTCCCTGAATTCCTTCTTGGGACCCTTCAGCAGCCTATTTAGGATGGGCTGGAGACAGGCCCAGGGCCCCCCGGGTCTCCCCCAGGCCACCCAGCAACACTTTCAAGGGGCCTCACTTCGCCCAGAGGCCCCCAAGTACTGCAGCCCAGGAAAGCGTGCAGTAGGGACCTGACCCTCCCCAACTCAAGGAGAGGAGACCCCGTTCGCTCCCCGGGAGCCAAAGCCTGCCCTCAACTCCCAGAAAATAACGGGAAGCCCTCGCGCCTCGCCCCGGCCTCACTTAGGTTCGCGGGGAGCGCCTCGTGAACACAACACCGTTCTTTCCACCCAGACCAAGTGACAGAATCTGAGGGGAGGGCAGCAGCGCTGAGGGTTTTTGGAACTCGACACGTGATCCAACTGGGAGGCTTTCGGGGGGTGGGGGGGGGACCAGGCCGAGCTCAGGAGTCAAGCCTACGGTTGTTGTCCAGATTTCAGTCCATGCTTCTCCATTGATCGGAGTTTCTGGAGATTTGCACATTCTCCCTCTCCCGGCTACAGAGGGGGGAGGCACCCTTCCAAACAGAGCTTTCCTTTATAAATGCAAATGTCTCTTAGAAGAGGAAACCAGAACTTCTGATTTCAGACTTTTTCCCTTGTCTGCTGTTTCTTTAAAATAAGCAGCCTAAAATAATCCTTAAGCCGGAGAGGCGCTTATGTCGGGTGACTAAATGCTCCCCTTCAGGAGGGAAATGTTTATTTTCATGAGCAACTGCCAGACAGCTTTCCAAAGTGAATGTCTTTCTTACACTCCTATTAGCAGTATATGAGAACTCTAATTCCTCAACGTTTTCACTGGAATGTGGTGTTGTCATTTTTTTCCTTTATGCTAGCTATTCTAGAAAATACTAAGTGGTTTCCCACTGTAAAATATGAAATGGTCTCACTACAGTTGTCCTGCTGATTGGGATGAATGTGTAGGAGAGGAAAATGTTTTTCTTCCTTCTAGATTCTTTGGCTGGTCTAATAATTAAACTGACATAAGACAGATTAGGGGCGCCTGAGTGGCTCAGCCAGTTAAGCCTCCGACTCTTGATCTCAGCTCAGGTCTTGACCTCAGGGTCATGAGTTCAAGCTCCATGTTGGGCTCCATGCTGAGTGTGGAGCCTACTTAAAAAAAAAAAAAAAAAGGAAAGAAAGGAAGAAAGAAAGAAAGAGAGAAAAGAAGAAAGATTAATCACAGGAGAAAAACAAATTTAATTTCTTCATTACAGGAACCCCAGAGATAAGAGGCTCAAAAACAAGCAAATGATGCCTATAGGCCTATAGGCCATTCTGACCTAAGAAAAGGTAGGGGGAGGTTAGGGATTTAGAATTTCAAAAAGAGGGAAATAAAATCACAGAAAAAAGGAAAGAGCAAATGTTGGCAAACAAAGGTTTTCCACAACAGGCAGGTCAATCTTTCTGATAAAAAAAGATTATCTCTGGTATTAGCTCTCTTCCTGATTGAGGTCCCCTATCTAATTTCTTTCCAGCAGTTAAGTTAGAGGCAAAATAACATTATCTGAGTCTGCTGGGTCCTAACTGCCTTCAGCTCAAAACAATCCACATGCAAAGTGATTTTTTTAATTAATGTATTTTTTAAAGTTTATTTCTTTATCTTGAGAGAGAGAGTGAGCAGTGGAGAGGCAGAGAGAGAGAGAGAATTCCAAGCTGGCTCTGCACTGTCAGCGCAGAGCCCAATGTGGGGCTTGAACTCACAAACCGTGAGATCATGACCTTAGCTGAAATCAAGAGTAGAACACTCAACAGACTGAGCCACCCAGGCGCCCCAGAAAATTATTTATTTTAACATCACATATTCTCTCTTCCAATGAATAAAGTATTTCATGTGCATATATATATACATATATATACACTTCAGAATATACTTCTGAAGTATCTGTGTGTGTGTGTGTGTGTGTGTGTGTGTGTGTTCAGCCTCAAAAGTGAAGGAAATATTTTCATTTGCAGCAACAAGATGTATCCAGAGAATACTTTACTAAGTTAAATAAGCCAGACACAGGAAAAAAAAAAAATTCTGTATGTAATCACATATATGTGGAACCCATAAAAAGTTAAAATCATAAATGTGAAGATTAGTATGTTTGTTGTCAGGGGCTGAGGATGGGAGAAATATTGAGATGCTAGTCAAATGGTAGTCGCTCAGGCAGGGTAAGTAATTACTGGAGGTCAGCTAGCTGAAGTCAGACATTTAACCGACTGAGGTACCCAGGCATCCTGGACCTCTCCTTATAAAACACTAGGTGTCCATCCTGTTAGCAGAGAGGCCAGTTGTTACTCAACTGCAGACCTCAATAGTCAAAACCAGAAATAGGGGCGCCTGGGTGACTCAGTGGGTTAAGCTTCCAACTTGGGCTCAGGTCATGATCTCACAACTTATGAGTTTGAGCCCTGTGTGGGGCTCTGTGCTCAAAGCCTGGAGCCTGCTTTGAATTCTGTGTCTCTGTCTCTGCCCCTCCCCTGCTCATTCTCTCTGTCTCAAAAATAAATTTTAAAAAACATGTAAAAACTTTTTAATAAAACCATAAATAGACAAGACCATTTCACACATGCTCTTACTGAAGCCCATTGTTCTTATTGCATTGTGTTCTTATTGCATTGTCTTTAGGCATCGATGAAAGATATTTTGAAATGATCAGAACATTCCAATGGCCAGGGCAGAAAAGCCCTGATGGCAACAGAATGTCTACAAGACTTCCTCCCCTTTGCTGCACTAAGCCCATACCAGCCCCCACACATGACCACGTACTCCCTGCCTGCTCTCATGCAAGTGCCCTCCTGAACCTCTCCCTGTAACGTTTATTTATTTTTTGAGAGATAAAGAGAGACAGAGCATGAGCAGGGAGCAGCAGAGAGAGAGGGAGGCACAGAATCTGAAGCAGGCTCCAGGCTCTATTCTGAGCTGTCAGCACAGAGACCGAAGCGAGCTCGAACTCACAGATGGTGAGACCATGACCTGAGCTGAAGTCAGACACTTAACCGACTGAGCCATCCAGGCACCGCTGGGCCTCTCCTTACAAAACACTAGGTGTCTATCCTGTTAGCAGAGAGGCCAGTTGTTAAGGCTTGCGTCTGCCTCCTCTCTCCCAAAATAAATTTCTCCCTTTCTCTTTTCCAATCCCTTGTCTCTTAAGTTACTGACTTCTCTTGTGAGGAGGCAATTGGAGTTATCTCACCAACACTGTTGGCAAACCCAGCCAGGAGCTACCCTTTCCATTTGTCCAGCCCTGTAGGGATTCCCTGGGATAGTGCACTTGGCCATGGCAGTGCACCAGGGCTTACCTGTCCATTTCCTGAGTTAGGAGCTATGCTAAATAGGTCAGTTACAGGTCTAATACACATCACTGCGGTATAATAGTAGTGAACTGTACACTTGAAATTTGCTAGGAGAGAACATCTTAAGTGTTCTCCCTGCACGTACACACAAATCTTAACTCTATGAGGTGAGGGATATGTTCATAAGCTTGACTGTGGTAATCATTTCACAATGTATATTTGTATTTACGTCTTAAAACTTGAGCAATAGGGCACCTGGCTGGCTCAGTTCGGTAAGCGGCGACTTTGGCTCAGGCCATGATCTTGCAGTTCATGAGTTCGAGCCCTGCGTCGGGCATCCTGCTGACAGCACAGTGCCTGCTTTGGATCCTCTGTCCCCCTGTCTCTCTTCCCCTCCCCCACTCACACTTTTTCTCTCTCAAGAATAAATATTTTATTTTTTAAAACATTTTTAAATGCTTATTTATTTTTGAGAGAGAGAGAGAGAGATGGAGCATGAGCAGGGGAAGGACCAAGAGAGAGACACACACACAGAATCCAAAATAGGCTCCAGGCTTTGAGCTGACAGCAGAGAGCCCGACGCAGGGCTCGAACTCACAGACCGAGAGATCAGACCCGAGCTGAAGTCAGATGTTCAACCGACTGAGCTGCCCAGGAGCCCAAAAATAAATAAGTATTTTTAAAAATAATTAAAAAAGGGGGCGCCTGGGTGGCTTAGTCGGTTAAGCGTCCGACTTTCGCTTAGGTCATGATCTCGCGGTTCGTGGGTTCAAGCCCCGTGTCGGGCTCTGTGCTGACTGCCAGCTCAGAGCCTGGAGCCTATTTCAGAGTCTGTATCTCCCTCTCTCTCTGACCCTCCCCTGCTCACGCTGTCTCTCTCTCTCTCTCCTAGAAATAAATTAAAAAATAAAAAATAAAAATAATTAAAAAAATAAAACTTGAGCAACTACAGGATGTTTAGAAAAGGAAACAGGTGCTGAATGGGTAGGCGCTCAAAGCACGGAATCTAATAAGAGAGAAGTTTAGGCACCAAAACATACAGTTCTTTGCTCCCATGTATCGGTAAAGTGCCCCCCCTTGAGATGTTATAACCAAACTAAGGGGAGTCCGCTCCTTGGTGAGTTATAGGTAGAGTACAGGCCACACCAGGTGCAGTTGTAACACAGAGGAAACTTTATTTGCAGCAAATGAAAAGATCACTGGGAGTAACTTCCAATGCCTCGACCCCCTGGGCAGAGGTGAGTGGGCTCCTTTCACTCAGGGTTAGGATGAATAGTCAGAATGAGGAGTTTTGTCATCCCACGTAAAGGCAGGCATCGGGCTGCCCAAGTGTGCTTAGAAAACATGTCTATACGTGCATCGTGTGTTAGGTTAATGAAGCTTGGTCTCCCAAGGCGGAGACTTGAACATTATAAGGAAGCCGAGGTAACCGTCAGACCAGGGGAAGGGTCTGTCTGCATGCCCGCAGATCTGGTGAAAAAGGGAATGGAGCCTTGGGCCCCTTATCTGAGATAAGCAATACAGGGCCTTGCTTAGTTTTGAAACAGCACTGGAAATGTGTGTCACTGATTTATTGTCTCTGATACAGTAAGGCTAGAGACTGGTACTTTCTGCCTTCCCTTTGTTCCCTTAAAATCCCGAACTACTGAGGTTTTTGCATTGCTCTGTCGTTCTGACATAGCCTAGGAAGTTTTGCAAGAAGTATGCTAGGGCAAGTAGAGCCTGTGAGGCACAGATCACAGAAAATAGCAGGAGACTTTAAAAAAATGACCTCTCTTTCTTTGGCTGGGGACCCCTAACTCTTTGTTACAATGTAAGAGGAGCTGCAAACCAAACCTCCCCCCTCCCTTAATCTGTTCAGTGAGGGGGGAGAACAGGGTGGGGCAAGGTCTGAACAAAGCTTCAAAAGAGAAGGCATCTGAGTGGGGCCAGGAGGGAACACTCTAGGCTTCTGATCCCCCTGCTTATGGGGTGGGTATTGCCAGCTCTGTCTTCCTAAGTTTGTGTAAGGGACAAGGGTGCCCTAAAATGTACTGCTTTGGCATACTGTTTTGAATTAAAAGTTACTTATGAAAGAGCAAATGCAAAAAGAACTCTGTGGACTCCCCCTCCCCCCCAATCAATCTCCAGAAAGCAAGAAATCAGTCTCCCATGTGAAAGGTGCCCTCCCTGTTCCAAGAGATAGGGACATTCTTATCACCAGAGGTAGAGAATTTAAGGCTGAGAAGTCTGTATAAACAAACCTTGTTACTTTTCACTAATTTACTTCTCCAGCCCAAATTCTCTTGAGAATTCCCTTACTAATTGAAGGCCCAGACATTAGTTCTCTTTTTAAAAATTTTTTTTTAACATTTATTTATTTTTGAGGGAGAGACAGAGAGAGAGAGAGAGAGAGAGAGAGAGAGACAGAGCGTGAGCAGGGGATGGGCAGATAGAGACACAGAATCCAAAGCATGCTTCAGGCTCTGAACTAGCAGCACAGAGCCCAATGTGGGCTAACTGCGAGATCGTGATCTGAGCCCAAGCCAGATGCTTAACCCACTGAGCCACCCAGGTGGCCTGAGTTTTGTTTATCCTGTAGAAGAATATTATTCCCACACAACAATAATTTTTGCCCTAAGATTATAACATAATTGTAGTGCCTTATGGCTCTTCCTGCCCACCCTAAAAAATAAGCCATTATTTGCATACAATTCTTGGGCATCTGCGTAAAGCATATTCTAAATTACAGGGTCTCTTTGTACCAAGTTTGTTACAGTGCAATGGTGATGGCCATTGTGTCAGATGCTGTGAAGGAGTACTGGTAACTGCAGTCATTCCCGATGATGTTGTCACGGGTCCACTTGTGGCATAGACATATATTTTGCTTAGAGTGGCCATAGGACAGAGTCCTGGTCAGTGAGATAGAAAAAGGAATGCTCAGATAGGGAAACTGAAGGACTCCATAAAAATCTGCTTTTTGCTCCTTTTCCTGGTTCTTTTTTTGCCAGGACCTGCACCTCTCATCTTTACACACGCGGCATAATGCAAATAGTGTATATCCTCCTTGCAGGGAACAAGGAGCTAATGATTTCTTTGGAGTCTTTCAGCACAATGGATAACACCTAAGGAGAGACCAGGTAGAATGAGCAGAGGAAGCCAACATGCGCATATTTGAAGCCACCAAAGCTAGACATCTGGGCCCTGGTCTTTGTTCTAACCAGTTCCTGGATGACAGAGGACGCAAAAACCAGACCACAATCCTCAGAAAAATTCCCAGGCCCCAAGCAAAGGTAAGACTCTCCTTTCCTTTCTGAGTCTCCCAGACACTGTCTGGACCTATATACCTTCAATAAACTCTGGTCTCACCTCCTACTAGCATAGAGTTGATTTCTATCCTGTGCACAGTCAGAGATCCTCCCGGCTGATCCTGAGGGACCCCTTCGCGGGTCCTCGGACCAGGCCTACCTGCATCATTGTGGCAACCACGAAGTGACAGTCCGAGGAACGGCGATACCCCGAAATTGAGTCTGCACAGCACAATATGGCTCTTGGGGCGCTGGTAAATTCCTCCTCTGGGAAAGAGAGTTGATTTAATGGTGATGTAATTTCTGTCTCTGTGCTTTAATGTGTGTATTGCTTTAATGTGTGTATTCTCCAGGGAAGACGGGAAACTGGAAAAACTAGTCTGGGAACCTGTTCTGACTGCTCCCCCCTCTGCTCTGAATTACTTCAGCCTGCTCTGACACGCTGGGGGAGCCGTGGACCCTGGGAGCACACACCAGGTCTCACTCCTCAGTTTCCCACGCTAGAACCTGGGAACCCAGACAGCCACTTGGGGTCACTCCCCACTTTAACTGGCTCTGGGATTTCAACTGGCTGTCACTTTAACTGCAAACTCTACCCAGGCTTCGGGACAATTTCAAGATTGTTAGTTGGCATGAAAGACTGAGTCACTCGGTTCCAAAGAAATGGGACACTTGCTTCTTCCCACCAAAAAGGTGTGTTTCGGTGACTAAGGAACCAAGGGAAAGTGTCTGAGGTTAGTCCTCGATGCACAGTGGTCTCACGGGGAAATGCCCCATTATAACTAAGCTCTGGATCACCAGTGGATGCACACATAAGGATTGTTCATTTTGTGCTCTGACTCCTCACATCATGTCAGAGAAGTTACTGCCCCAATTTCTATTGGACAGAAAAAAAAAGAGTTCATTAAGGAGAGGACTTGAACTGTAATATACAATAGTTCAATGTAACAGACATAAATAGAGAACTCCAGTAAACTACACTAGAACACATCACATTCTCAATCAGACATGGAACAACACTGTCCAGTAGAGGTAACCTGTTTGTCCACGAGGCAAGCTGTTTTCTTGTGGGATTTTTTTTTGTTTTTTGGGTTTCTGTTGTTGTTTATTGTTGTGTTTTTGTTGTTGTTGTTGTTATTGGTTTGTTTTTGGTGCAAAAGCATGATTGTATTAAAGCATGGGGACAGGACCCGTGGGCAGAAAGAGCTGCCTGCAAAGCAAGTATTAACACATTTAAGAAGATTGAAATCATATACTTCTCTTTTGTGGTCACAGTTGAATGAATCCAAAAATCAAGAGCAGATGCAAAACTGGAAACTTCCCAAATATGTGGAACCTGAACAACACATTCCTGCACAATCAATGGGTCAAAAAAATAAATAAAAAAGGAGGGGCATCTAGGTGGCTCAGTTAGTTGAGCATCTAATTTTTGATTTTGGCTCAGGTCATGATCCCAGGGTGGTGGGATCACGCTGGGTGTGAAGCCTGCTTGAGATCTCTCCCCCCTCTCCTGGTTTAGGTGCATGTGTACACGTGTGTGCTCTCTCTCTCTAAAAATAAATAAAATAACATATAAATAATAAGAAATCAGAAAGTATCTTGAGATACTTGAAATGAAACACACTATACCAAAACTTATGGGATTCAGAGAAAGTAATAATAACAGGGAAGTTTAAAGTGACATATGACAGGGTGGCTCAGTTGGTTAAGTGTCTGACTTTGGCTCAAGTCATGTTCTCACAGCTCATGGGTTGGAGCCCCACCTCAGGCTCTGTGCTGACAGCTCAAAGCCTGGAGCTGCTTCAGATTCTGTGTTTCCCTTTCTCTCTGCCCCTGCCGCACTAACACTGACTCTCTCTCTCTCTCAAAAATAAACATTAAAAATTTTTAATTAAAATATTAAAAAAATTAAGTGGCATATGCTTACATCAAAAAATAAGATATCCCAAGTGAACAACATAAACTGTTATCTCAAGGAAGTAGAAAAATAAGAATAATCTCAGTTCAAAATTAGCAGGATGAAGATAATTTTAAAATATAGCAGAAAAAAAATAAAATGGGGTATGGCAAAAATAGAGAAAGGGCAATAAAAGAGTTTTTTTTTTTAATATTTTTTTATTTATTTCTAGGAGAGAGAGAGAGAGACANAGAGTTGTTTTAAAGATCAAAATTGACAAACTCTTTTCTAAATTAAGAATAAATGAGAGAAGGGGCGCCTGGGTGGCTCAGTCGGTTGAGCATCTGACTTCAGCTCAGGTCATGATCTCATGGTTTGTGGGTTCGAGTCCTGTGTCGGGCTCTGTGCTGACAGCTTGGAGCCTGGACCCTGCTTCAGATTCTGTGTCTAGTTCTCTCTCTGCCCCTCCCACAACTTGTGCTCTGTCTCTCTGTCTCTCAAAAATAAATAAATGTAAAAAAAATTTTTTAAAGAATAAATGAGAGGAGACTTAGCTAAAACCAAAAGTAAAAACAGACACTTTATAAATGATGCCATAGAAATAAAAATAATTATGTGGGAACAATGAACAATTATAGGTCAACAAATGGATACTGAAAAGGTATGTATAAATTTCTAGAAAGATACAACCTATCCTGGACTCTGTTATGATGAAATTAAAACAAACAAAAAATCACAATAGATCTATATCTATCAGGAAGACAGTAATTAAAAAAAAACTTCCAACAAAGAAAAGTCCTGAGCCAGATGAATTCACTAGGTAAGTTAAGCAAACAGTAAATAATAATAACAATAAATAAATAAATGATGCTACCTCTCATCAAAGACTTCCAGAGTGAAGAGGAGTGTAATTTTATGAGGCTAGCATTGGCTGCTATCAAAGCCGAAGACACTACAAAGAAAACTACTGACTACTACTCACGATGAATATTGATGCAAAAGTCCTCAAAAAAAATATAACAAACTGAATTCAAAAGCACATTTTGTAATTAATTATATACCACAAACATGTGGAAATTATTTTGGAATTTCAGGGGTGTTTTGACATAGGGACATTAAGAAATCTAAGACTTAACAGAATTAAGGTAAAAAAAAATCATGTGATGATATAAATAAATACAGAAAAGGAATTTGACAATATTCGATATCATTTAATGATACCAAAAAAAAAAACCCAAACCCAACAACCCACACTCCACACAAATTAGAAATGGAAGGAACCCATATCAATATAGTAGCGGCCATATACGGAGAATGTGGGAAGACAGAGAAGGAGGATCCTAGGCTCACCTCATCCCACAGACACACCTAGATGACAGTCACATGGGTGTCAATAATCCAGAAAACAATCCTAAAACTGTTACAGCAGACGCTCCACAATTAACTGTAGAGAGGAAGCCACATCAAAAAAGGTAGGAATGCAGGGCGCCTGGGTGGCTCAGTTAAGCGTCTGACTTCAGCTCAGGGCACGATCTCAGGGGCCCTGGTTTCCAGCGCTGCTTGGGATCCTGTCTCCCTCTCTCTGCACCTCCTACCCCAGCGCACGCACGCACTCACTCTCTCTCTCAAAAATAAATAAACATTAAAAAAAAAAGGTAGGAAGGGTAGAGTCCGGGGCGATGGGTAACCAAACTAGGCAGCCAGACTAACAAAAGGGAGGAAGACCACACACAGACCCCGCACCAGGCACGCCAGACGCAGAGGACCTGAGCTGGTAATATGAGTCCCCTGACGTTTGGCTTTGAAACGCAGACAGGCATAACATCACAAGTTTTTACAGTCAGTGGGGCTTAACACTGGGAACTTTAAAAATTGGCAGGCTGGGCGCTCGGACAGCCAGAGGGCAACAGGAAACAGTTCCCACCCATAGGAGGCAAAATAATAAACAACCCCAAAGAAACACAACATAGGAGGAGCAGTTTGAAGAGCTCAGAATCTTTAGGCAACTTCTCCAAGATGTAAAGTATGACATCATATACATAAAGCATGGGAAGGTGGGTAAACATTTAGTGCTTTTAGAATGGGGGTGCCTGAGTGGCTCAGGCAGTTAAGTGTCTGACTTCAGCTCAGGACATGATCTCACAGTTCGTGAGTTTGAGCCCCGTGCTGGGCTGTGTGCTGACAGCTCAGAGCCTGGAGCCTGTTTTGGCTCCAGTGTCTCCCTCTCTCTCTGCCCACTCCCCGCCTTCACTGTGTGTGTGTGTCTCTCTCTCTCTAAAAAAAAAACAAAAAACAAAAGCCACATATTAAAAAAATCTTTAAAAAATAAACATTTAAAGAAGAAAAAACGATAATTTTCACGACTACTCACCTAAGCAGGATAAATAAAGCAACCACTGACTGTTAACCAAGACGAGAAATAAGCAAGATAAGTCATGATTATAGTAGGGGTAATACTTATACAGGCAGACACACACACAGCTTTGTTTGCAATAGACACAGGACTGATACACATTTGAATTAATCCCCACATTGTCTTTAAGGATACCAAACTGATCATTGTGATCCAAAATCATAATATATAGGTAAAAACCTAAAGCACAATTCTCTTAACCTTGGGGACCCTACCATATAAAAAGGAAACACATTGTTAAGGAATTGTAAAACGAGAATAAGAAAATTTAACCACCAGAATTCTGAATACAACATAAATATATTATCCCGATATCTCTTCACACACTTCCAACACGAAGCAAATGAAGGAACTTAAGACAAGGCTTCACACGGTATTCCTCAGAAATATGCAAACTTTACCCAGACACCCAGGAGCAGGAACGAGCAGCCAGGTCATGTAATCTCTCATGGTCCAAGGGGAGACCCTGGCCCTCACTGTGGCTGTGACGGAAGATTCTAGAGCTGAAGGAGGATCCTTAAAAAATATATGCAAGCACCGTACGTGTTGGAGACAGATGGCCCTCTATGACAGCAAGAGAAATGAACTTAGCATTCTCAAAAATCATGTTACTGAAGCAAAGCTTCTCAAACCACATTTTAAGGTGGGGCTTTCTCGGGGCGCCTGGGTGGCTCAGTCGGTTAAACCTCCGACTTCGGCTCAGGTCATGAGCTCATGGTTCGTGAGTGCGAGCCCTGCGTCGGGCTCTGTGCTGACAGCTCAGAACCTGGAGCCTGTTTCAGATTCTGTGTCTCCCTCTCTCTCTGACCCTCCTCTGCTCATGCTATCTCTCTCTCTCTCAGAAATAAATAAAACATTAAAAAATAAATAAAGAAGGTGGGGCTTTCTTGCTGACCTTGGGCCTCACCTCCATCATCCACTCCATTCATGCCCAGCTACCTAGGTGTGTGGCTACTGTCTCCTTTCTTTTCCCATTCCAGGGCTCCTGCGTTTGCTCCAAAAAGATGACCAGGTCTGGCTTAGAGACAGCAAGTCCTGTTTCTAAGAAAAAAACAAACAAAGAACAAAAAATTAAAAAAAAAACCCTCATGACTCTAATGATTCTTGCTTGGGATTCTCCAATTTCCAATCCAGTATTTTGCTCAGGAGAGAAGAGAGGATGTTGTAGAAGGTTCTCAAAAATGAATCCCCAAAATATTGTTTCTGACAGCGTCTTTAGTATGCTAGAGGAACATTTAAAATTTTCATATCCTGAGTTCCCTTTTAAGTACTAGTGAGTTTAAAAAAATGGTAAAAAACTAGTGAGTATAAACAAACAAACAAATAAATAAGACTGGACTTTAAGAGGTGGTCAACAATAGGGCTCCTGGATGGCTTAGTCGGGTAAGCGACCGACGTTGGCTCAGGTCATGATTTCATGGTCTGTGGGTTTGAACCTTGCACTGGGCTCTGCACTGCTGGTGTGGAGCCCGCTTGGGGATTCTCTGTCTCTCTTTCTCTCTCTCTGCCCTTCCCCCACTTGCTTTTTCTCTCTCTCAAAAAAAAAAAAAAAAGAGGTGGGCA
>NW_027528892.1:149133-167694 GCF_008692635.1 Crocuta crocuta
AAAACTTGAACTTTTCCTTGAAAGCAGTGATCTAAAACTCTTTTGTACAAAGCACTAACTTCCAGGAGACATTCTAAAAATAAAGAAAATAAAACCCTGAGGATGGATGAGGAATTCTGGAAGGAAGTTATCCTCACCCAGGAAGACCAGGTTCCTGTAGGTCTCCAGCATCACGTCCCTGTACAAGGCCCTCTGAGCGGAGTCCAGGCACTCCCACTCCTCCTGAAAGAATTCTATGGTCACATCCCTGAAGGTCAGCCGTCCTACAATAAATACCACAGTTACCAAGTGGTTGATTTGACCCATCATGAAAAGAGAGAGTTAAAAGAACTGGTTCTGACTTAGGTGAGGAACCTGAATTATCCAATAATAATTTAATTCACAGGGCACCTGGGTTGCTCAGTTGGTTAAGCATCTGACTCTTGATCTCATGGTTTGTGAGTTTGAGCCCTGTGTTAGGTTCTACACTGGTGGTGTGGAGACTGCTTGGCATTCTCTCTCTCTGCGCGTTCCTTGTGTGCACTCTCTCTCTCTCCCTCTCAAAAATAAATAAGCTTGGGGCGCCTGGGTGGAATAAACAAACTTAAAAAAAGAATTTAACTCAGTATTTGTACTGTAGTTTCTAACTCTGAGGAAAGATGATATAAGATCCACAGAAATACTGTAGATACTATATTTTTATGAAACATAAAATATGAAATTAAGGCACCAACACAGGCATATACATTTTGAGTGCATGAAAACCGTGTATGATTCTCAAGTGAGAAAGTCATCAGGAGTTAGAAGTGTGTATCTCCAGTGTTATATAAAACAATGAACTGGAGACCCTGTTAATACTTATATTTTGATTCACAAATTCTGGGGTGGTGCCTAAGGTTTCCTTATTTTTTTAAACTTTAGTGAATTAATCTCTTCACTCAACTTGGGACTTGAACTCACCACCCTGTGATCAAGAGTCACATGCTCCATTGACTGGGGCACGCAGGTGCCCCTCCACATTTCTACTTCTGATCCAAGAGGCACACTTTTGAATAACAAAGAGATCAAAGAATTGTGGATGACTTTGAACTGAAAGAGTACTGTGAAAGTATCAATTTTTTTTAATCTTTTATTTTATTTTTTGTGAGAGTGCGAGTAGGGGTTAGGGCAGAAAGAAACGGAAACACACAGTCCAAAGCAGGCTCCAGGTTCTGAGCTGTCAGCACAGAGCCCAATGGGCTGGAACCCACGAATACAAGATCATGACTTGAGCTGAAGTCAGACACTCAACCGACTGACTCACCCTGGCATCCACCTTTTTTTTTTTTTCTTTTTAAAGTAGGCTCCACGCCCAACATGGAGCTTGAACTCACAACCCTGAGATGAAGAGTTGCACACTCTACCAACTGAGCCAGCCAGGTACCTTGGAAATTACAAGTTCTAATATCAAGAATGGAAATAACAATCTTTCTTGAACATATACAACATACTAGATATCATTCTAACAGTTTTTAATAAATTAAGCCATATAATCACAAAAATAATCTATGAGAGCAATAGTAGTATTATTCTTCATGATTCAAAGGAATATCTTGGCAAACAGTCAGTAATTGTAGAGACTGAGTGTTGCCCCAGATTATGTGACCTTCAATTTGTTTAAGCGGAGCACACAGCTATATAAAACAAACCTAAAATAATGTTTGTAGCAGGTTTTGAAACTGAGTAAAGTACTGGAAAAAGTTAAAAAGGTACCAATACAGAATTGATCAAATAAAAAGAGATAAAAGAGACTAATAGTTAAATTTTTAAAAATTAGGGGCACCTGGCTGGCTGTCTTAGTTGATCTAGGGATCATGACTTCTGGTCCCACATTGGGAATAGAGATGACATAAAAAATAAAATATCTTTAAAAATATTAAAAAATACATATGGAGCACCTAGGTGGCTCAGTTGGTTTAGCCTCTGACCCTTGATTTTGGCTCAGGTCATGATCTCACTATTATGAGATCGAGCCCCATGTCAGACTCAGCATGGAGCTTGGAGCCTCCTTGGGACTCTCTCTCTCTCTCTCTCTCTCTCTCTGCCCTTCCCCTGCTTGTGCACTCTCTCCCTCTCAAAATAAATAAATAAACTTTTAAAAAATAAATTAAAAATTAAAAGACATTAAAAAGGGATGGTGTAGAAAATTTCATTGTCATTGAAATAAATTTTTTTAATTGTTTAAAATTTATAAATCTATTTCTGGATGATGATTTTTTTTTTTTTGGTCTCATAAACACACTCTGGAGACACACACTGATAGAACTAAAAATAGCTCTTGTTTCTGAGTCTTGTGTTTCTCTGAAAGTTTTTGTTTCATTTACCCTTTGTGCTGAGCTATATTTTACAATTTTAAGACAGTAGAGCCTATATTAATTATATGATTCTTGTTTTCGTTTTTTGCAGCAAAGGAGAAGTGATAAAGAAAAGTAGGTCTATGACATGAGTGTGGACTACAATGGAAACTTACAACAAGTTTTGTGATTAAAACCTTCACTTGTGGGGCACACGGTGGCTCAGTTGGTTAAGCATCCAACTTTGGCTCAGGTCATGATCTTGAAGTCTGTGAGTTTGACCCCTACATCAGGCTGTGTTGACAGCTCAGAGCCTGGAGCCTGCTTTGGATTCTGGGTCTCCCTCTCTGCCCCTCCCCCACTCATGCTGTGTGTGTCTCTCTCTCTCTCAAAAATAAACATTGAAAAACAAAAACAAAAAAACAAAAAACTTTCACTTGCAAAAGCCAGCATGTATGGCCACAGAGGAGGAATCCTTTATTTGCCAAGGCAAACTACAAGCAAGGTTTCACTGAGAAGAAATGGGAGTTTCCAGGTTAAATGAGGTGATTTATGAGTATGTCTCAGTAAATCCCAAGATACTTATTTCTAAAAATAAATAAAATTTTAAAATAAATAAAATAAATAAATTTTAAAAATAAATTTTTGGAAAGAGAGAGCAGGGGCAGGGCACAGAGACACACACACACACACACACACACACACACACACATACACACAGAGTGAGGGAAAGAGAGAGAGAGTAAGGGAAAGAGAGAGAGAGAGAGAGAGAGAGAATCCCAAGCAGGCTCTATGCTATCAACACAGAGACTGATGTGGGGCTCAATCTCATGAACCTTGAGATCATGATCCGAGCCAAAACCCAGAGTCAGATGCTTACTTGAGTGAGCCACCCAGGTGCCCAGGACGTGTTTAGTTTTAATGAAGTTTAGCTTATAAATTGGGGCACCTGGGTAGCTCAATCGGTTGAGCATCTGACTTCAGCTCAGGTCATGATCTTTCAGTTTGTGAGTTTGAGCCCCACATCAAGCTGGCTGCTGTCAGATTTTCAGCGCAGAGCCCACTTCAGATCCTCCGTTCCCCTCTCTCTGCCCCTCCCCCATTTGTGCTTTCCCAAAAATAAACATTAAAAATAAATAAATAAATAAATTTCATTCATGGATTATCTTTTGATTTACTTAAAAAGTGTTCATTAAAAAAAAGTGTTCATTATATCGAAGGTTATCAAGGTTTTCTCAAGTTATGTACTCTGAGTTTTATAATTTTTCACTTAATGTTTAGGTCTGTGTCCATTTTGAGTTAAATTTTAGGTTTTTGTTGTTGTTTATTTATTTTGGGAGAGAGAGCAAGCAGGTAGGGGCAGAGAGAGAGGGAGGGAGAGGGAATCTCAAGCAGACTCTGAGCTGTCACTGCAGAGCCCAACACAGGGCTCGATCTCAATGAACTGTGAAATTATGACCTGAGCTGAAACCAAGAGTCAGATGCTTAGCCAACTGAACTACCCAAGGGCCCTGTTGAGTTACTTTTTTTAAAGGGTGTAAGGTCAACTTCTACATCCATTTTCCTGCACACAGATACCCAGTTCTTTCAGTACCATTTGCTCAAAAGACCATCTTTCTTCCACTGTTTCTTTGCTTCTTTGTCAAAGATGAGCTGACTGCATTTATGAGGGGGTCTATTCCTGGGCTCTCTATTCTGTTCCATGGATCTATCGGTCTATTATTTTTTAAATTTTACTTTAATTCCAGTTAGTTAACATACAGTGTTATATTAGTTACATACAGTTTCAGGTGTACTATATTCAACACTTCCCTACCTCTGCCGGTGCTCATGACAAGTGCACTCCTCTACTGGTCTGTTCTTCCACTAATATAGCCTTGTGTTGATTACTCCAGCTTTGTGAGAAGTCTTGAAGTCACATAGTGTCAGGCTTCCAAATTTGTTCTCCTCCTTCCATACTGCATTGGCTATTCTGGGTCTGTTGTCTCCCCATATCGGCTTTAGAATCATTTTGCAACTTGCTAGGATTTTGACTAGGGTTGCACCAAATCTGTACATCAATTGGGAACAGCTGATGTCTTGAGACTATTGAGTCTATCCATTGAAAAACATGGATTATCTCCCCATTTATTTAGTCCTTCATTGATTTATCAGAGTTTTACAGTGACAGAAAACAGATTAGTTTTTGCTACAGCCTGGAAGTCGGAGGAATGGGAATGAGGAGTGATTCCTTAATGGGCATGGGCTACTCTTTGGGGTGGTAGAAAAGTTCTGGAATTAGGGTGTGGTGATAATTCCATAAAAATGTGAATATACATGGCATGCTTAGGTGGCTCAGTCAGTTAAGCTTCCAACTCTTGATCTCAGGGTCATGACTTCAAGACCCACATTGAGCTCCATGCTGGGCATGGGAACTACTTTTTTAAAAATGTGGATATACTTAATGCCATCTAATTGCTAATTTGACAGGTCTTTAAAATTTTTTTTAACATTTTTATTTATTATTGAGAGACAGAGCATGATCATGGGAGGGGCAGAGAGAGGGGGAGACATAGACTCTGAAGGAGGCTTCAGGCTCTGAGCTGTCAGCACAGAGCCCAATGTGGGGCTCAAACTCACAATCTGTGAGATCATGACCTGAGCCGAAGTTGCACGCTTAACCAACTGAGCCACCCAGGCGCCTCATAATTTGACAGATTTTAGAATGGGGATTTGTGGTTTCCAGTTCCACACGTAAGGATCTTGAAAGTTGCCATTTCATTCTAATGAAAGGTAAAAAAATGAACAGATAAAAATAACTCTTCTTGGACCCATAAAAGGAAGGAGGACATGGGGCAAACTGCTGCCCCCAAGACTGGATGGACATTTCCATATTTACATCATGTCTCTCTTCTCCTGTTCTACTAGAAGCAGCCAGGAGAAAACAGACTGTTCTTAAGACACTTTTCTTAGACCCTTCCTCGGCCAAAGATCCAATTCCATTGCTCACAAGGTCTACCCTGCACTAAACACCAGGACAGGAACACAATTCAGCCAAGTGCTTTTCTACATTTTCTAACAGCAACACCTTTCCTCCAGCTTCCAATAAAGTGTCCCTCATGTCTGTCTGGGACTCCGCCAGAGTGGCCGCTGGGGTCTGTACTTCCACAACACCCTCCCCATGACCACCGCGGCGTTCTCAAGAAGGCTGAGGTCCCCTCTACAGCTCTCCCCTTCTGAGCTGTCACCAGAATCGCCCTTCCTGGTCCTTTCATGCTGATGCAGGCTTTTTCTACCCCGCACTCCCAACTCTTCCAGCCTCCATCCACCGGGCTGTTCCCATGCCACGTACACAGGTTTAGGGATGTTTCACAGGGGTACCCCACTTCTCATTACCAATTTTTGTCTTAGTCTATTTAAGCTGCTACAACAGAATGCCAGAGACTGGGTACTTTATCAACAACAGACTTCTTTTATTTTTATTTACTTACTTATTTATTTATTTATTTATTTATTTATTGTCACAGGGGCAGAAGCTGAGAAGTCTGAGCTGAAGACACTGGCAAATTCAGTGTCTGGTGAGAATTCATTTTCTGGTTTTTAGACAGAATCTTCTGGCTGGGTACTCAAATGATGGAGGGGCAAGGGAGCTTGCCTAGGCCATTTTGATAAGGGTACCAACCCCACTCATGAGGTCTCTGACCTACTCACCTCCTAAAGGCTTCACTTTATATCATCGCCGTGGGAGTTAGGTCTTAACATATAAAATTTGGTGGAACACAAATATTCAGCCCATAGCAGGGTACCAAACAGATAACAGACTTTTCCTTTACTGCTGGAAGTTTCAAACACTGTAGATTTGCTTACTTAGTCCCATTAAACTTTAATTGGTAACAAGGAGTTTCAATTTTGCCATGTTTTACCGGCTACTCTACTGGCAGAGATGTGATAACACCCTAGAGAAGATATTGAGACTGAGCCTTTGGAACTACCAACAAAGAGCAGATCATCTAAATAGTGAAAAAATTGGCTATCAAAGGATGGAGGCACCCATGCTAACGTCTTCTGCGTCCACCGCTGGTACATGGCAGAAGATTTGGTTTTACCAACACTTCTCTCCTTGTAAGTCTCTCTATTGAGAATACCTCCCTCTAAAACTTGTAAGACATGGAAATACACAGTGCAATGCATCAGTGTCTACTAGAGATTCTAAAGCAGCAAAAATAACAGGATGTTGAATGCACCCAAAGGGTTCTATCTATATTGCTATGGGAGCTTCCTTCCTAAACCCTATCACTTGAATTTGAGTTGTCTTTTTCTAAGTGAGTGCAAAGTATTTTAATGTGCAAAGTAGTCAGGTGCTGCAGCGATATTACACTTTCTCTTGGGCAAGTATATGGGAGGGATTCAAGGGACCGTGTGAGGCTAGCATGGGGTCTGCCTAGGATAGTAGGGAGACTTCATTCTCCTTTGGCTCTTCATCCTAAGATACCTGCTGCCTTCTTTATCTTATAGCTCTTAGTGTCTACAGAGTAACCAGGACCAGGGGCTTTGCTCTGTCCTTGAAGGTAACCCGCAGACTTGGTGCTTCTGGACCCCCCTGTACCTAACGTCCCCTCCATCTGCAGCATCACATAGACAAGATGGTGACGTGGGTAGCTGCTGTGAAAGAAGACACAACAGGACCAAACGGTGGTCACTTATACTAAGCCCCACGTCCCCAAACCAAGACTCAACACCTAACTTAACTACAGTTTCGGCCTCTCCCAGCAATGGGATCTGAAACCCATCAAACTGTAATTACTTGGTCAGCACTAGTGAAGTAATGTGCCTCACAGACCGCTACCAGCACTTAAAGAAAGGTGGCCTTGCCACACCATCCACTTCTTGCAATCCACTTTTTGCTTGCCACCAATCCCACAGCTTCCTTGTCCACCTCCCTTCTGCCCGTAAGTCTTCTATTTTGTACAGTTCCTCGGAGCCCCTTTCTGTCGCTGGATGGGATGATGCCCAATTCATGTACCATAAAATAAAGACAATAAGATCTTTTAAATTTACGCAGTTGAATTGTGGTTTCTTAAAATTAATTAATTAGTTTTGAGAGAGAAGGATAATGTGTGTACACGCATACAAGCAAGGAAGGGTCAGAAAGAGAAGGGGGTGGGTAGAGAGAGAATCCCAAGCAGGCTCCATGCTGCCTGTGCGGAGCCCAATACAGGGCTGGAACTCATGAACCGTGAGATCATGACCTGAGCTGAAATCAAGAGTCAGACGTGGAATGCCTGGGTGGTTCAGTCAGTTAAGTGTCTGACTTCAGCTCAGGTCCTGATCTCACAGTTCTTGGGTTCCAGCCCGGCCACAGGCTCTGTGCTGACACTTGGGGGCCTGGAGCCTGTTTCAGATTCTGTGTCTCCCTCTCTCTCTGCCCCTACCCCACTCATACTCTATTTCTCTCTCTCTCTCAAAAATAAATAAACATTTAAAAAAACAAAAAAACAAAGAGTCAGCCACTTAAACCAACTAAGCCACCCAGGTGTAGAAACACAGGCGTGGATGCCAGTGAGCCCTCTGAGCTCTCTCTCTTCCTCACCATTTTCGAGTTCTCTTGGTTCTGAGCGCCTGTCTGCATTGAGCTCTCAATCTAATTGGCTTCCTAGTTCAGGGCAGGTGAACTTGAGTTAGCAAATTGTTTTACCTAGAACCTAAGCCCCCAATGCTTGTTTCAGTCCACAGTTCCCCATTTGATTGGAATCCTGCTCCACAAATATTTGGCAGTGTCTAATAGAAATGAGAGATGAAAGTCTATGACCCAAAGTTTCCGCTCCTAAGTATATACTGAATACGGATTTGTACACATATCAATGTCTCACCGAAACACAAGTTATAGGATTTACGTAGTGGCACTATTTCTAACAGCCACAAGCTGAAAACCACTCACTAGCCCATAAACAATAGAATAATTTTTTAAAATTTTTATTTATTTGAGGGAGAGCGCAAATAGGGGAGTGACAGAGAGAGGGGGACAGAGGATCTGAAGCAGGCTCTGAGCTGTCAGCCCAGAGCCTGATGTGGGGCTCAAAATCAGAAACTGCAAGATCATGACCTGAGCCAAAGTTGGATGCTCAACTGACTGAGCCACCCAGGTGTCCCATAGAATAATTAAATCAATACTTTAATGTTCACACAATGGAATCCTACACAACAATGGCAACGCAAGCTCTAGGCAATGGTATGGATAAATTCACAAACACCATATGGAATTAAAAAAAAGATAAATACAAAAGGTTTCATGCTGTCAGTACAGTATCATTTATATAAAATAAAATAGGAAAAACTGATGCGTGTTTTTAGAGGCTAGAATAGTGGTCACTCTTGGGGTCGTGACTGAGAAGGAGAACCAGGGACTTCTGAGTGTTAACAGTTTATCTTTATCTGGGAGTTACAGACAGAAGTGTATTCATATTCTGGAATTTCTCAAATTTGCTATGTATTTAGGACCTGTGCACTTGTGTTTGTTTTTTAATAGGTATCACAAATTTTAAAAAACGGGTTTGGGAGAGGTGCCTGAGAGGTGACTCAGTAGACAAAGAATGTGACTCTTGATCTCAGAGTTGTGAGTTCAAGCCCCAGATTGGACGTAGAAATAACTTAAAAATAAAATCTTTAAAAAAAAGAAAGAAATTAATGTGGAAGAGTTAAGATAGAAAAACAAGACAGAGCACCTAGGTGGTTCACCCGGTTAAGTGTCTTATGTTTGCTCAGGTCATGATCTTGAGGTTTGTGAGTCCGAGCCCCATGTTGAGCTCTATGCTGACAGGCCTGGAGCCTGCTTCAAATTCTGTGTGCGTGTGTCTCTCTGCCCCTCCCTTGCCTACGTTCTGTCTCTCTCTCTCGAAAATAAATAAAAATTAAAAAAAAAAAAAGAAAAACAAAACAATAGACTAGGTTCAATGTAGACCATGCAATAAAAAGGTAAATCTAAACCTAAATACATATATCCATTACTATATAATATAAAGTACTTTGTCATTATTGAAATTAGTATTATTTTTAAATTCCTTATTGAATACTATTGCAGTACCATTGATTGATTGGAAGCAATTACATGTATATGCATATATGTATGTATATATGTGTGCATATACACATGATTACATTTATATGCATACCATGTATATATGTGTTTATTTATACATATACACAAAAACACATATATACTAATATAGTATATATGTGTATACGTATATATTTTCTCCCTTGTAGTCTAATATATGGTAAGCATTTTGGTGCTCATGTGAGCTGAAAATATCTTTCTCTATTTTGTAGCACAAAGTTCAATATCTATCTATAAGGTCAAATTAACTCTACTGCTTTTAAAAGTATAGAATCCTTGATACTTTGCATCTGTTTCATAATGCAAAGAGAATTATATGAAAATATTTCCAAAATTAGAAATATCCATGTTGTTCATTTTGAAATCTGCCAGCCACAAACTCCCCATTAGAAAAAAATAGATTCATGGGGTGCCTGTCAGCTAAGCTTCTGACTGTTGACTTCAGTTCAGGTCACGATCTCACCATTTGTGAAGACTCCATGAGTTCAAGTCCTGAGTCAGGCTCTACACTGATAGTGCAGAGTTGCTTAGGATTCTCTCTCTCCTTCTCTCTCAGCTCCTCCCCTGCTCACGCACACATGCGCTCTCTCTCCCTCTCAGAATAAATAAATAAACCATAGGGGCACCTGGGTGGCTCAGTCAGTTAAGTGTCTGACTTCAGCTGAGGTCATGATCTCACTGTTTGTGAGTTCAAGTCCCACACAGGGCTCTGTGCTGACAGCTCAGAGACTGAAGCCTGCTTCGGATTCTGTATTTCCCTCTCTCTCTGCCCCTCCCCAGTATGCGCTCTGTCTCTCAAAACCGAATAAAAGTTAAAAATTTTTTTTAAATAAATAAACTATGAAAAAAAGTGCCTTGCCAGTATTTTTCAAACCTGTCAAGGTCCTGAAAACCAAAGAAAGGTTCAGAGAGTGTCATAGAGAAGACTGGGGAGACACAATGACGAAGTCTACTGTGGTATTTCACACTGGTCCTTGGAAGAGAAAAAAGACAAAAGGCGCCATGGTAACATCCAATGGTAACATTAGAGGAGACTGGATGGAAGGTATTTCAGACATCTGTGTATTATCTTCACAACTTTTCTGCAAATATTAAAAAAAAGGGGGGGTTGGGTGCCTGGGTGGCTCAGTCAGTTAAGCATCTGACTTTGGCTTGGGTCATGATCTCCCGGTTCATGATTGAGCTCTTCATCCGGCTCTGTGCTGACATCTTGGAGCCTGGAGCCTGCTTCAGATTCTGTGTCTCCCTCTCTCTCTCTGCCCCTCACCTGCTCATGCTCTGACTCTCTCTCTCTCTCTCTCAAAAAATAAATAAATATAGGGGCGCCTGGGTGGCTTAGTCGGTTAAGCGTCCGACTTTCGCTTAGGTCATGATCTCGCGGTTCGTGGGTTCGAGCCCCGCGTCGGGCTCTCTGCTGACTGCCAGCTCGGAGCCTGGAGCCTGTTTCAGTCTGTGACTCCCTCTCTCTCTGACCCTCCCCTGTTCACGCTGTCTCTCTCTCTCCTAGAAATAAATAAAACATTAAAAAAAAATAAAAGATTTTTAATGTAAATAAATAAATAATAAATAATTTTTTTAAAGTAACTCTGTGGCCAACATGGCGCTTGAACTCACGACCCCAAGATCAAGAGGCTCATGCTCTACCAACAAAGCCAGTCAGGAGTCCCTATAAATGTAAAAAAATGAAAAAAATTTTTTTAATGTTTTATTTATTTCTAAGAGAGAGAGAGAGAGACAGCACAAGCAGGGGAGGGTCAGAGAGAGAGGGAGTCACAGACTCTGAAACAGGCTCCAGGCTCTGAGCCGGCAGTCAGCACAGAGCCCGACGCGGTGCTTGAACCCATGAACCGCGAGATCATGACCTAAGTGAAAGTCGGACGCCCAACCGACCAAGCCACCCAGACGCCCCTGTAAAATTATTTTAAAATAGAACATTTACTTTAAAACTTTGCAGTTTATAATTACAGATAGTTACATTACAATATTTCCTATGTTTGAGACCATAGCCATTTTTTCCTTGAAGGTATTTTAATGTTCTTCGTGATTTCAAAAACAAACTCATCCTTAAACAAAACAGATTTGTATCTTTTGCTTCCTCTGTTGCTTCAAGCTTAATGGAAAATTCCTCCACAAATGTATTTCCTCAGGTTGAAAATTCAGGAGTCCATCTTGAAATGTTTTTCTTGTCCACACAGCCGATTGGCATCAGGGTTTTACAGGACAATGTTCCCTCTACAGATCCTAGAAATGCATTCATTTTCCCCATATACCAAATCTCTATTTAATTGTTGCTTCTCACCTGCTGTTCTTTTAAACTTCAGCTGTTAACATCTTTCTGTGTTCTTCTTAGTGACCCTATAGATCATTCTTCCACTGTTTACCTGAAAACATTTTCATATGCTAATCTATTCCATAATCACGACTGTTTTTCAAATGACCACCATTTATCTTAGGAGGTAAGGGACAAAATTTAAAACATGGCTTTTAATTTCTGCAATAGTTGAAATGTGAAATTTCTCCTGCTTCACGCCAGGACACTAGCATTAACATCCAGGCCTCTCTTCCTTCTTGGGTCATCCCAGATGTAATTTGTTTTTTAGGGAACTGTCCTTACAATTCCATGCCCAGTTAGGTTTTAGGAAAATTTAATATGTCAGACTGAAAGTGACACACTCAAAAACATTTTCAGTATCTCACACACTTCAGGACTATTTTATCATTGCATGGACTCCAAATTTCTCCACAACAATTGTTAATGAACTGCAATTATGTAAGTAATTACATAACACTTTATTTACTATCATTACTACAATTTACTTTTTATTATTAGGACAGAATCTCAGTCTGTCTTATTTACTAGTCTATCTACAATGACACTGGTTTATAATTGTGCTTGAGGGTTTGTGTGAGGGGATTTCATCAATGACTAAACACAGCCCCAAACAAACCATTTTATATTTTTCTGATGAGATCAGGGGATTCTGTCTTTCTTTCACAGCAGAAAGAGCAGAGCCTGTGGACATTGGGATTACGGTTCATGAGAACAAAGTGTCTGACGGTCGGGAATCCTGTGGTGATTAGTATAGAGGTGGTCACCACCCACCAACTGGGATTATCACAAAGAGCCAGATAAACATAAAACACGAAGGAGAGGGTGTAAAAAGATACAAAGGCGGTCACCAGAATAAGGATGGTGTGTATGGCCCTGGTCTCAGGGGAAGATCTTGGGGAAACCTTGGTCCTATGAATGTGTTGGACCCGCTGGCTGAGCCTGTACGGGATGAACACCATGGAGCCGCTGGCCCAGGACACGAGCCCCAAACATAAAACATCATGAAAGGCTATCAACGCTGTATACACGGGGTCCGAGACTTTCTCGTGAAGTGGAGCAGGACAGAACATCATTGTGATGGTTTTGTTACTCAATTTGCCAGTTCCAGACATCAGAAAAATAAAATTTACCAGCATGTGGAGGATCCAGCAGAGGGTATTGGAGGACCCGATGTACTTCAGGACTTTTGCTTTAAGCTCCGCCCACTTGGAGTTTCTGGGGCTGATGGTGATGGCCTGGAAGACACTCAGGAAACAGATGGTGCCAGTGGTCACACCCCTGGCCACTCTGTGAATGTATAAAACAAGTTTGCATCCATAATAATTGAGGAAATGTCTTAACCCCAAAGCTGCCATTATCCTTGGGATTTCTCTGGAGAGAAGGGCCAAGGAGTTGGCCACAGTTAGGTGCCTGAGAATTAAATCGGTTGACCTTGGCTTGCACCCACTGAAGGAAAGGGACACAGAATGACATAAGAGCGAGAAATTTCCCCAAACTCCAACAACTATCTGAAATAGGAAGATCACTGCAAATTTCAAATCTGTGGAGGCCATCCTCTCATGTTTCAAGAACTCGACATCAAAATGCACATGCAGAGGTTTCTCTGTAGAAACATGAGTTGTGGGCTACATTTTTCATGGAAACAGAAATCCCCAAATCTCCATATCCAGTTATCCCTCCAAAAATCCATTTCTGTAATGTATTTTCTTCGTGGAGAGATTTACCAAGTTTGATTTGTGTCTTATCATGGCACCTGCATGAGTTACTGTTATTAATGCTTTACATACCCTAATATTTAAGATTCACAAATTTGTGAGCTAGGAACTAAAATTATTCTCCTTTTACAGACAAGGGGGATTTAGCTACAAAGAAGTTGTGACTCATTTAAGTAGTATTGTAGTCAGGGATCAAACCAAGGAAGCCTCAATACAATGACACTGGTACTTAATATTGTACCACACTCTCAGTGCTACCTCATTTTGTTTTTTAATATTATGACATCGATAATATTTCCACATTATTTTATAATTGTAGTTAAATACAGTCACAGTTGAAATTTACTTTGTTTTAGGAGTGCCTGGGTGGCTCAGTCGGTTAAGCATTCAACATTTGATTTTGGCTCAGGTCATAATCTTGTAGTTTGTGAGATTGAGCTCCATGTCAGACTCTGTTTAATATATAAACATTAAAATGTTTTTGTACAAACTTAGTTGTAATAATTTGCCATTTGGTTATATATTTATTTTATATTCTGACACTTTTGAATGAAAATTCAGTAATCTTAACTGAGCCACCCAAGCACCCTGAAAATTCAGTAATCTTAATAAGAGTAGAAGCATTGAATGATTTTCCATGTTCTGATTGGATTTATTTATTTATTTTTAATGTTTATTTATTTTTGAGAGAGAGAGAATGCAAGAGCAAGTGAGGGGCAGAGGATTTGAAGCAGGCTCTGTGCTGAGAGTGCAGAGCCTGATGTAGGCCTCAAACTCACAGTGAGATCATGACCAGAGCCAAAGTTGGATACTCAACCAACTGAGCCACCCAGGCACCCCCTTTTTAAAAATGTTTATTGTTTGATTAATTGCATTTATTGAACATGGAGTAATATAAAGATATTAACAGGAAGAGATACTTCATTTTTTGTTAGGAACTAAATGCAATGGCAGTAATCACAGGAATTATTGCATGAAATTATAGTGTGCCCTAAATCATAGAAGATATTATTATAAGTAACAAAGAATGTTAGGATAGAAATTAATTTAATTCTCATTAGACCATGAGGGATTGTTAGTTTATTATATTAGAAAAACTAACTGAACAAATAAAAACCACACTGAGATACCACCTCACGCCAGTCAGAGTGGCTAAAATGAGCAAATCAGAGGACTCTAGATGCTGGCGAGGATGTGGAGAAACGGGCACCCTCCTACACTGTTGGTGGGAATGTAAACTGGTGCAGCCCCTCTGGAAAACAGTGTGGAGGTTCCTCAGGAAACTAACAATAGAACTCCCCTAGGACCCAGCAATAGCACTGCTAGGAATTTACCCAAGGGATACAGAAATGCTGAGGCATAGGAGCACATGTACCCCAATGTTCATAGCAGCACTCTCCACAATAGCTAAAACATGGAAAGAGCCTAAGTGTCCATCAACGGACGAATGGATCAAGAAGATGTGGTTTATCTATACCATGGAATACTACATGGCAATAAGAAACAATGAAATCTGGCCATGTGTAGCAACATGGATGGACCTTGAGGGTGTTATGCTGAGTGAAATAAGTCAGGCAGAGAAGGACAAATATCATATGTTTGCACGTATAGGAGGATTAGGAGGAACTTGACGGAGGAACAAGGGGGAGAAGAAGGGCGGAAATGGTGGGGGAAAGGGAGAGAGGCAAACCATGAGAGACTCTTGAATGCTGACAAAAACTGAGGACTGATGGATGTGGGGGGGAGGGGGGGATGGGCATGGAGGAGGACACTTGTGGGGATGAGCACTGAGTGTTATGTAGAAACTAATTTGACAATAAACTATTTGTAAAAAAAAAAAAAAAAGAAAAACTAACTGAAACTCTAATATTTGATTTGGGAAAGATATTAAAATACAAAAAAAATTGTGCTAAATGTGATTTGGTATCATGAAATCTTTTGCATTCAGTAAACTGAAATGAGTAAGAGATGAGCAGAGAGCCTGGTAATAATATGGAATGGTTTTAAACCAAAGGAAAAAAACACACAAGAAATATTTATGCTTTAAAATTGCTGAAGTCCCTCCAACTTGACAATAAACTATGAAAGAAAAAATAATAAAAAAATAAAATAAAATAAAATTTTGATACAATGGGGAAAAAAACCTTAAGGGCAGATGCCCTGCCTTGTTCACATGTTCATAAATATAACAACATTTCACACAAATAAGATGTAAATAAAATAAAATAAAAAATAAATAAATAAAATTACTGAGATCCCAATTGTTTTCCTGCTGTCTGAAACCTTCAACTATGGCACTAAAGGACATTTCTTAATTTCAGGTGGAAAAATCATCTCATCTTGATCAAAAGACCACAGATAGTTTCCATAGACACACATTTTACCACCTCCATTAAGGACATCACACACAAATTACAGAGAAAACAAATCTATTTTAACAATTGCAATTCAGCCACACTGTTTCTTCTGGGAATTAAGCAAATAAATTAGCTCCATCATACTTATTATGAAGGTGTTCAGAACAAGCCTCCCCAAAATGCGCTACTTTGGCATATGGATTAGTTTGAGCCAAACTCTATAAGACCCTAAGACACAGAGGAGCTTTTACCTTCTCCTTAATGACCTGAAAGAATTTAGACAGGGAGCCTGGCCCAGGAAGAAAGATTTTACCAGAAATATCTTTTTTTCTGGAAAACCTATCTGAATGGCAGGGTGAACATCTGCTCTTTTTATTGTCCTGTCCACTTTCTCCCTTTACCCTGTAAGCCTCAGGCTCCTACCTCATTCCTTAATTCAGGATGGTAAATAAACCTCCATTGCCTGACTTATTCTGGGAGTCTCATATTCTTAGGGGGCCCCTGTATATAATTAAACTTGTTTTTCTTTAGGTGCCTGGGTAGCTCAGTCAGTTAAGTGTTCAACTTAGGCTCAGGTCATGATTTCACAGTTTGTGAGTTCAAGCCCCACAACAGGCTCTCTGCTGTCAGCACAGAGCCTGCTTTGGATCCTCTGTCCCTCCCTCTCTGCCCCTCCCTCATTTTCTTACTCTCTCTCTCTCAAAAACAGATATTAAAAATAGTTTCTCTCCTGTTTATCTGTCATATTCATGTGATTATTAGATCAGTCAAAGAACCTAGAAGGGAAGAAGGAATTTTTTCCTCCCCTCCCCAACAATCATATGCACAGACTTTTCCTGAAACAAGTATGCTTCTCCTGAAGTATTTTTTTTTAAATTTTTAATGTTTTATTTATTTCTGAGAGGGGGGGGCAGCGTGAGCAGGGAAGAGTCAGAGAGAGAGGGAGACACAGAATCTGAAGCAGACTCCAGGCTCCGAGCTGTCAGCACAGAGCCCAACGCGGGTCTCGAGCCCACGAACAGTGAGATCATGACCTGAGCTGAAGTCGGAGGCTTAACCGACTGAACCACCCAGGCGCCCCGCTTCTCCTGAGGTATTATCTGTAAACGTTGGACATCATATTGATTATTAGATTAATTTCCAAGTTACAGTCTTTGACTACATTAAAATAAGGATTTTTTTTAAGTAGGCTCCATGCCCACCATGGAGCCCGACGTGGGGCTTGAACTCATGACCCCGAGATCAAGACCTGAGCTGAGATCAAGAGTCAGACGCTTAACAGACTGAGCCACCAGGTACCCCCCAAAATAAGGATTTTAATGCCACTTGGTCAAATCCCAAGAACCATTGTCAGTGCGGATTTCATTAACTTACATCAGCAGCTGTCCGGCGTTGCTGGTGTAGGACCTGTGGCCTCCAGTCTCTCCACACATTCAGCCCTTGCCTCAGGACATACCCTCCTTCTGGTGGCTTTGGCACTGGATCAGTTTTTAGCCCGAAAGAATTCCTTTTCCACACATGAGCTCCTACCCAGATTCGTGATTCATCACCTTTCCTAGCAGATTCTGCCTCTTGGCTGGAAACTGAAAATTCTCAACTGACTCCCTCCTGCTGCCAAGAAAATGGGCTCCATGCAAAGGTCTTGGCAGCCAGTACATGCAGGGTTGGGGAGGCCAAACCCTGAGATATGAGTAGCGATTCTGAGATCTCCCCTCCCCTCAGCACTGCAATTAGCATTTCACCTGCAGCTGCAGTGATGGGTGCCACCTGGAGAGCTGAGAATAATTCTGAAAAACATTGTCTTGGTTTTCAATTCCTGGAAATGATTACAAGTTTCTAGTAAGTGTTTCTAATGAGACCATTGGAGAGTTTGAGAGAGACTCCTCCTGCGTCCTGACTCTTGAGGGCAGACAAAGGCTCACTTGGAGTGGACAGGATATGTTGAAGTCTGAAGCATGAGGAACTGCCAGAGTATATGTGTCTCACTGGAGTGTATACTTCCTTGGGAAAATAGTTTCCACAGATCCCTGAGTACCACCATTATTTAATTTGTAGGGAGAATAAACTCAAAATGGATGAAGGACCTGAATGTTAGACAGGAAACTATCAAAACCCTAGAGGAGAGAGCAGGAAACAACCTTCTTGACCTCAATTGCAGCAATTTCTTACTTGACACATTCCCAAAGGCAAGAGAATCAAGAGCAAAAATGAACTATTGGGACCTCATCAAGATTAACAGCTTCTGCACGGCAAAGGAAACAATCCATACAACTAATAGGCAACCGACGGAATGGGAAAAGATAGTTACAAATGACATATCAGATAAAGGGCTAGTGTCCAAAATCTATAAGGAACTCACCAAACTCCACACCTGAGAAATAAATAGTCCAGTGAAGAAATGGGCAGAAGATATGAACAGACACTTCTCCAAAGAGGACATCCAGATGGGCAACATGAAATGTTGCTCAACGCCCCTCACCATCAGGGAAATACAAATAAAAACCAAACTGAGATACCACCTCACAGCAGTCGGAGTGGCTAAAATGAAGAAATCAGGAGACTATAGATGCTGGTGAGGATGTGGAGAAATGAGCTCTCTCTAACACTGTTGGTAGGAATGTAAACTGGTGCAGCCCCTCTGGAAAACAGTGTGGAGGTTCCTCAAAAAATTAATAGAACTCCCCTATGACCCAGCAATAGCACTGCTAGGAATTTACCCAAGGAATAATGCATGCTGATGCATAGGGGCACA